>NC_090444.1:536649541-536954313 GCF_031143425.1 Pleurodeles waltl | reverse complement strand
CAACATGTTAAGTTAATAGTGGTGGGTGATTTGAATACCTCTTTCGAGCCTTGTACCTACATTAATGACCTTACTGAACTAGAGGACGAGTAGTGGAGTTAACCTCAGTTAACTAGGAAGCAGCATCACTATTTTTCTTGTGCTGCTCTCCAACTAACCTCTATCACTGTAGGTCGAGGTATGAGAGCCTGTAATGTGTGCACATGTTCTGACTCAATTAGAATATCCACTATTAAGCATGGTCTTTACGCAAGCACCATTGATTATGTTTTCTTAGATATTAGGTTGTGGCCCCTGCTGGGGGATATCAAAGTAGACACTCGTCTTGATAGTGACCATAATTCTTTACTACTATTTCTTTCTGGTGATGCGTTCCGAAGGTCCAACACCATCCGTCGCACTGAAGTACAGGAACCCTTGTCTGCTAGCAACTATTGACGAGTCTTGTCGCCATGTGTAATGTCTAATCCATATTTGTATGTAGAAATTTATGACATGGTTGTGACAGACTTTTCTAAATAATGAACATTTAGTTAATATCGATATTTCGATTCTCAGCATTCATAAGTCACTTTTCATCACATTACAAGGAATGTTTTATAAGAAAATCAACCCTAGGCAGCCCGCTATGGAGACTAAATGGTATAATGCTGAATGTCGAGCATCAAAATTCTAACTGAAAGGAGCTGTTAAGAGATCGTGCTTGGGCGGGGATTCGAGAGTCTAGGATGAACTACAAAAGCTCTCTTGACAATGTCAAAAGAATCTGGGAGGATAAAATGTGTCAGGATCTGTTTTTAGCTGTAAAACAGAAGAATAATAGGTCATTCTGGCAGATCCTCTCTTATGGCAGTAATGATAATTTCAGGATTTACCATCATCATATCCAACCTGAGACCTGGGTTACCCCCTTCGCAAATTTGTACGTCCCACAAGCTTCTAACCAAGAAGGCACTGTGACCTATAATCCGGGGTCATTAATTTCCACTAACATCGATGAGGAAGCTGATGAGCAAGATGATATAGACCCAGTGCACTTCTCTTTAGAAGACACTACCAGTGCTATAAGTTTGCTCAGGTCAGCTAAAGCACCTGGTCCAGACAACATTCTCGGTGATCTGTACTAATCAGAATCTATAATTTGGGCTAGCTATATCACTCTGATCTCTAAAGCCATATCAGCTGGGAATTAAATTCCTGATACCTGGAGAGGGGCTCAAATAATACCTGTGTACAAAAAGGGTGACCCATGTATTCCCTCTAAATACAGGCCTATAAGCCTTATCGACAATTTGCAAAAAGGTTTTGCAAAACAAGTTCTTAATAAGTTGCTGGGACAAGGTAAATCATGTGTTTTCCCCTCTTTAAGCTGGCTTTTGACCAAAGACTAGTATCTCTGACTAGGTATTCCGATTGGCTCTACTTTATTGGAAGTATGTATTATTAGCCACGCAGAAATTGTACGTGACCTTTGTTGATCCCAGGGCCGCATTCAACCTTGTTCCTAGAGGGAAACTGTGCAGCATTATACCTAATATGGGTATCCCTAGGAACTTGGTATGCCTTTATCCAAAACTGCATGAGGGAGATTATGCTCAGGTCTGATGGGGCTGTAAAGGGAAACTAGCAGCATGTATTCCCATCCAGCGAGGCGTACGGTAGAAGTGCGCCCTTCCACCCTCTCTATTTACCTTGTATGTAAATTATGTGGAGCAGATACTCCTTGACTGTCAGAATGATTCATGTCTTAAATAACAAAAAAATACCAACTTGCTTTTTGCTGACTATGCTCTTCTTATTTGCAGGCTTCAAGACTTAATTGATAATTTTTGGGGAGAGACTAGGAATTGAACGTATCTAAAACCAAATTCATGGTGTTTAGTCTTGGGGCGATTACAAATTGTACAATGAAAGTTGGCAGGGCATTGGACAAATTCAGTTGGGAATCTCAACTCAACAAAAGGTTCCCTTCTTATACAGCACAGATCAAAGGCCATTTTGCTGTAATATAAGGGTACTTACCGTAACTGCAACTGTCTCTAAACTCTGGGTATTAGTTAGGCATCTTTAACATTTTAAGATGGCCGCCATAGTCACTAGAATGGTCACACGACCTGTCACTTCCTTATTTAAACACGCCGGGAAGACTGGCAAAGATTGATTCAGACTCGCGTGGGTTGATCAGATGCGGATGGAGACAAATATTATCAGTCCCATATTTAGAAGGTATGAATATGCCACGGTGAAGGCTGAATTGTCTACAGTTTATTTTGTATGATGGTTATGCGATTTTAATATTTGTGGATATGTTTACTTGGGCTTGTAGGTTAAAGTCCCCTTGTGTGTTGCTACGGAGTCTATTTTTGAAACCTGTTGTAAGTAGTGGAATGTAGTTATTTTGGTTGGGAGCCCGACACAGTGTATAATATGGTGCGCGCTTTCTATGTTTTTGAGATACTTTTTGAACTTTCTTTGTCATGTAGGTGATAGCCTATTCTAGTATCCACACCTGTGTTAGTGGTGTTTTCTTGGGTTTAACAGGTGCTACACATGGTGTGATTTAGCTGATTGCACATATTGTTTTATAATTAATTTTCCTTATGAGTAGGTATTATTTTACAACACTGACTCCTGATGATGGTCTGACGGACATTTGACTGCCACCACAGACCGAAACTTCAACATTACCTTCTCGTTTGACAAGCTAGATTAAAAGACCATGATACTGCTTGAATTTAGACTAAATACCAGGCAATTATGGTTCAGTACTGCGTCAGGATGAAAGTTATAATCCCTTTATGGATCTTCTATCGGGTTACAATCGTGTGATCTTGTGGGGTTATATACAGTGTTGAACTTCCTGAATCTTATTTATTAATAAATTAGATTATAACAGGAGGGAGTTGTTTTATTCACCAATTGAAGACTGGATCTTATGTACACAAGTTATACCTAAACAATTTCTCTAGTTGCATTTTTAAGTGAGAAATTGTCTGTACCCAGTTCCTAGAGGAATACTGGGTTGCCCCTAAGGGTGTCGATTAACTTTCTAAAAGTGTAATTTCTAAAATAATAATTTAAAATCTGACCTCACTACTAAAGAGGACTTTAAATTATAATTGAAAAGAGTGTAGCAATTATTTTTCTAGCTGCCACCAATTTGAATTTAGCATTTGATTAATGTAACAATGTAGCCCAATGATGGCTGAAGGCATACAGCCTTGCAACAGTAAGAATATTTTTGGGAGTATATTTTACTGTTCAACATTAATTTCTATATGCCACACTTTTACATATCTGTAGCCTACTCTTATTAGCAATAAGGTCTAGATATTTAATGAACATTTAAAAGGAAGGTTTCAGTTTGTTAAAAGGGTTTGTTTGACAGATCAAATGGGCAGTTTAGAACTGCCACAGGCAGGTTACCTGTGGGCAGCTACCAGTTTCTTACATGCAGCCTGTAAGTGTGTGCGCACACGTGTTCACTTTTAACCAGCCAGTACCCCTTACCAAGTTGCAGTACAGTGGCCTCATTTTAAAAGGTGACACTAGTGGTAAACACACAAATTAATATGCAATTACTGGGAGTGAAACTCAGATAGGGAGACTTACCCACAGTAAATGCTCTAAAACCTGGTGATCCAATGCGGAAAAAAATCCTGTTGTACTAAATGGGTAGATGCCATTTGCAACACTGAGAAAAAAGACCCAGAATCAGTAGGAAACAGGCAGATTCACCACTGAGGGTTCTACTGAAGGTGAACTCTACTAAGAAAATTGAGAGAAAAAGTTTTAAACCAATACCTAATGTTCAGAAAAATAATCTTAATATCATATAAATGGAAAACATTGAATTAAATATAAATATGCTTTCTAGAGAATTGTTCTGTGTTAAATAGAGATGAAAGGGCTTCGTTATGTGTTCTGGATTCCACAGATCCGGAGAAAAACCTGAGAGACTATAACTGTTCTGCATGCAGGGATTGTGGTGGTCCAATGAAGCCTTGAAGTAACAATACAGTCTTTCTTTATGCCTGAAACAACAATGCCCTTTTGTTTTGTTTACCTTCAAAAAGGGCAAAGGAAGAAGCATTTCAGAGCGGGAATATAGTTATATGTTTTTAATCCATTTTGAATTTTACAATGGGTTTCCACATTTCCTGAATTTGGTTTTCAAAAGATCAATAATGTTAAGCAAATGTTGCTGTACATGGGTATTTTTTGTTGTACTTTGAGAGATTATACTCCGCTTTAAAGTATGTTTCAGGATCCAGTATGTTGCAGGACTATATAGTGTTTACAAATATATCACTTGACAGAGAAGTACTGCACTTAAATCTTCAAAGGTTTTCTTATGCATTTTCAAGATAAAACTTGTGGGAGGAAAAATAATTTAATCACACAATGGAAAGTAATCTACAATATTTCAGAATGAAGATTATACTATGTGTAAGCAAACTTGTTAAAAAAAAGACGGAGTTGACAACAAATAAAGTGGTAAAATGAACTTAGCTTACTGCTTTATCTCCAAAAATCCCAGCCTCTCTTCTTGCTTGCTCTAACCAAGCTTCGGCTGCCTCAGTATTTGTCATTGCCTTTAATTTTAGAGAAGGTGTCTCCATAGGAATTTCTAAAACCTGGGTTCTTGGCTTCACTGTTCGCAGGACCTCAGCAGGGGTAATGTGATCTCCTATGTGGCAATTGAATATAAAAGTAATTACAAAAATTACTTTGAGCACTCATAGACATTAATGCACTTAAAACAAATGCTAGGAACAAAAGTATTAGCATAATTTGGGTTACATCAATTATCTGTCTTGTCTGTGTGCATAATATTGATTATCATTCAGCACCTTCCACTTTTCATTATTCAGACAGATGGACAGATTTAGGAAAGTGCTTATCATAAGGTATTATGGAATACACTTTTGAATAGTACACGTGAAAACTAAAAATAATTTCATACGCAAAAGTCAAAAAAGCCCCAAAAGTTACCAAGGCAGCTGGAAAATAAAACCCTGCTAATCTGTAAACTGGCAACTACCAGTGAGAAAGCAATTGTCTTTACACACAACTCTCAATGAAATACTAATGAGACATTGATTCTATTGCAGGATCATAGGTTCCTTCTTTTAAATAAAGCAGTGAAATTACTCAATCCCAGAGTATCCTCCTCTGATTAGCTCCACCTCTCTCTGGGGCACGAAGGTAAGTTGTACTCATGAATGTTTGTAAAGCATTTATCTAACATTGTGAATTCTGAGAATAGTTGTGATCTGATTAAAGTCAGACATGTAGGGTTCCACCATGTGGGGTTGAGTTGTGGACTAAGGAGGTCAGGGCTCTGTGCATGTTCCCGAGGAATGATGATGGCAGTATGCTTCTGACTAGACCCAGATTTCCTGGGACCATAAAGCAAAGGTTTTCAACTTGCTCACTTCTGCTTCACTCGCTCCATCTCCACACTGATTTGCTAAATGTGGAAGTATTCTGATGGCTCTCTGTATATTCTGAGGGCAACTGCTGGGCATGGAAAGCAGCCTTATTTGCTGCAGTCATAGGCATGGTTCTAAGATAGTGCATGATGTACATAGAAGTGCATGAATGGTCTTTATGATCTTCTTCCATTGTCTTCATATTAGTGCACAAAGACAATGGTATTGTTTAGCTGCAAAGCTCTGAGCCACATTAGCTAAGAGCTTGTCTCCAGAGCTGTAATGGCATGCCTTCTCCTTCTCCCTCTGAAATAAGTTTATGACAGAGCATAACACTGCAGATAGCCCACTGGTGAGAGTACTATATGGAAACTTAGACTCTGCATTTGCTTTTTTTTAGATGACAGATAGTCTCCTTAAGTTATTCCTAGGCATTAAAGCTTGACAGCATAGCTATAAATAGTGCCCTACTCACATGATGTCAGTCTTACAGTATGACTGCCCAGGACTCTGAGAACATCAATATCCTAGATGATGCAGACTCTAGTAATCACCTCTAAAAGGGGCATGCTGCATAATGTTTAAGCATGTTCTTGGATCATCTGTGAAAGAAAGAGTTGTCTGAGGAATCTTACGTGTAACACCATCCATGACCAGTAAACTGCACCCTATATCCTCCTCCAGTCCATCATGTAACACAAGCTAAGTGTGCTTATATAGCTACTTGAAGAGCGCAAACCTAGTTGGACAGCAAAGTAGCACGGGGAGGGTCGGGAATTGGGCGCTAAAAAAGCTCTCAGTTACTATTCAAGATCATTTATAATGAAGAATGATGTCCATGGATGAATCCTACTGTATACTATGTAATGTTCTCTGCAGGGATGGGACATTGGCTCCTTTCTGAACTACAGAAAGATATTGTCCAGATGTTTACATTAATGATCCAGATACCAAGAGAATAGGAAGAGAAGGGTAATCTTCAGAATCTCTCCTTTTTTCACACTTTTTTTTATTTCAGTCTGGTGATGATGTGGCCCTCACTTTTAAATAAACCACTGTCGAATTAAACATCTGCTGCTTTTTCACGTTGACCTAAAATTGATTTGGAGTTTTGTCAATGCTGAAGAGGTCTTTTCCTATACAAGTGGCCATGGAGCAGGCCTGCCACAGACAATCCTTTTGGTTGCATGTGAGCTGTCCTGTTTATACGCTATACTTCTGAAATGGGCTATCATTCACATGTAGTTCCTTTTACAGATGAGCTTGAATACACAAGCTGTCACCATTGTAAGACCATCATGGGTAAGTCCTTAATTGAGAGGCAATCTTGCATAAGGTATCATAAGCAGACCACTGTAGATAATTAATTTTCTTGTTGACAGGCCACGGTATTTGGGGTCACTGATGAGGAATCTATTTGTGAATGAGCAATTACGGATGAGCTACTCTGCAGCAGACTGCCATTAATGAACAAGGTTGCAGTGGATGCGCCTTTCTTATGAGTAATAGAAGGTAAGGCCTTCTTATATGTCTCATCATGGACATCATGTTGTAGATAAGCCTTCATGTCGTAGATGAATAATAATGTATAATATTTTATTGATGAAGGGTTCTGTTATACACTAGGATCTCAGTCATAGTTGGCCATAAAAGGGTCATGGAAAGGTGGTCCTGTAATGGTTTCCAACAAAACATTCCCAACAGATCTCCCCAGGAAAGATGCACACTTCAGAGAAGTCTAAAAAAAAGAGGTAGACTCTGTCACAAAAGTACTTCACATGGGCAAGATTACCAGGTGCATGGAAAAGAGACACTCATTGAAGAATGGGAGTAATAGTAAAGGCGCACAGCAAGCTTCAGAAACATCCAAAAATGAAAATTGGTTTGCCCTAAGCTATTTACGCATATGATGCAAGAAGAAGTATTCAAAATTATACTCCCTGGCATATCTTCCCATCCAGTGATTCTTTTCTTCTGTTATGGTCAATTGTAGTATAATACTTTCAACAAATCTACCTACTTACAGTTGCAAGATTTTGTTGGTGAGGGTCACTCTCTCTACTAGTAATAGTTTTAAGATAGACCCACACATTGAGTACCACCATGCAGTACACTCCTCCACAACTACTCTGTATTGTTGCTGAGACAGCAATACCATCGGTGAATCCTGTTTGGTGCATTCTTTCTGTTCCAGGGATGAGTGCCTTGTACTGGATGGTTTAGTATCTGAATAAACATGTGAGCCCCGTTAAGCTAATTGATTCAGCTCTAACAGCTGAAAAAACACGCACATTTCCCTTCAGCTTTTATCACCCTATATGACTACACTATGGCTAGTAAGTTCATTTATACTGTTACAAGACCGAATTTGAGTTTGTAACCAGTGCATTTGCTTTCAAACAGGATAACTCATTCATAGGAGAGTTGCTCCTTTTGTAAAAACCACTACAGTCACTGGTTATCAGTTTAAAAATCTTAGGAAAGTCCATAGCTTCTAGGTATGGAGAAAAAACATCTGTAGACCATAAACCTAATCAATGTATTTAAGTAAACAAATTATGTCTAACTCAGACTGCTAGCCCAAAACAAGTGAAGTCAAAAATAATACATACATCTTAAAGTTCTGCTGCCTGGATAATGAACAAAGCAGAATGATGGATAGCTATGCAAAGTTTGTTTTTAACAGGATGGTTCATGCTTGATAGTCCTGTTTCAAAATAATCTAAAGCTATTAGAAGCCCAAGGCTGAAAAAAATCAATTATTTATAGGTAACTATATTTCTCCACTGTCGGTGTGTGTAATAGACTCATGTGTGACACTCCTCCTTTGAGAGCTATTACTTTTTATTGTACACTTATGCTCTGGAAATCTGAAGATGGTCCATCGAATCTGAGTTTGCCTAGCCCAGTGCATTGGCCTGTCAAAAAAAACAGAGAATGAGGTGTAAGAGTTACAGATACTAATGTGTTAAATATGACTTTCATAATACCTTTTTATCCTCCAGGTTGTGATCATGCTCCTCAATGAGATCTTCATTTGAAACAGATAGTTTGAACCTATGACATGCTGTATTTTGCATCTCCTAAGTCTTTTGCTTATAATTCGTCACTCAAGAGAATAGTTGGACTTCTAGCTTTATATGGTCATCGACAGCAATACAGAAGTATGCACTATTCAATCAGTTTATTCTAAAACGTGTCAACAGATTCCTGCTAAAACAGGAAAACATTCAATATGTTTGCACCTCAGGCCTCACTAGTTTTAAGTTGGGGAGATCTTGCACAAAAGAATGACTTTGGACTAAGCCAGCCTTAGTAGTCTTCAAAAGGGAAATGTACCTGTTTGATACATTGGTAGTTACAAATGTTGCTGGAACACATTGTTAGTTGCATTCCTCTTCAAGGCGTGATGCTTCTTTTGGGTAAGAGATCCCACACCATCTATTTGTTGAAAACCTGGAAAGCATATGCATGCTACTCTATCCATTGTGTTTTTCTGTGAAATATGTTTAGGATCTATTGTTGAGGAAGGATATTAGGACATTGAAATAAGGATAAATGACCTTCATTGTGATTCCTGTAATCGTAATTCTAGCTTTTCCTTATAACAGCCCCCAACGTATGTCAACTGGTACTTACTCTGCTACAACATAACCATCAAGATGTGGAGGTGGTTGGTGACGTAAAGGTAGGTGGAGGGGCTTGGCATATGGGGCCAGAACATGTTTTCAATAAATAGTTTCCTTCTGAGCATTTCTGGGCAGTCCTGAAGCAGCAGGTTTCCCAACTAGCGTTGAAGGAGGGATAGCTTGAACCAAGAGCAAAAAATTATTATTTCTCTTCTTCTCTCTTAGCTTTCTGTCTGCATTTATGCTGTGACAGAACTCTTTTTCCATGGATATTTAGAGTACAATAAATAGATGGGCACATAGGTATTTTATTCAATGGACTGTCATTTGATATGGCCTCCACCCAACATAGCCCTGCATAGGTTTTTCCGTTTTCTGCCCCCTCCCCTTAGAGAAGATCCACCAATTTTTAGTCCAATCTGTCCCGAAGGGGTGTAGGGGGTGAAAACCGCAAGATACCGGGGAATACATTTCTGTGTGTTTGTTAACTGGATGATGGTCTGCATGTACAGGTGTTTAGCTGGCTGTGTGTACTGGCAACTGGCTGACAATGAGTGTGGCTGGCATTTGGATGATGGTGTGTGTGAACTGGTGTCTGGTCAGCGCAAGGGCCCCTCCCCTCAAGGGTGTCAATTTCTTGCCTTTGCTTTGTGCCCCCCTTACAGGCAGATCAAACGTTTGTGATGCTGATCTGCCCCCAAGGGCAGACTTCCCAGTGTTTTATAATGTTAACTGTTTTATTTCTTGCCATCATTTGCATTTGTGATATTAATGTTTTATTCCTCCTTTTGGTGCAAAGCTTTTGCTTTTCTTGGTGGCAACTCATGCTTGCAGTTTCGGCATTGGTAGATCTGCAGTCTGTTTAGTTGCATGTGTTTTGGCAAGAAAACGCTTTTTGTACTGTTTACTTCAAATAAGTATCATTGCCCTGCATGAATGTTTTTTGAGTGGTGTGATAATTGCAGCATTTTTAGCTTCTGTTTTATTGTGTCAAATTCTCTCTGGATTTGGGATTTGTGCAAGATGTGCATTGTGTTGTCTTGTGTGTAATTTTCTTTTGTTTTTCTTTCTAGTGGGATATGGTTGGTGCTGGCAGTGTATGTGCAGAGTAGGTGCAGGTGATCCTCAGCCTAGCTGCCTCTGGAAAGTGAATGGCATTGTTTGCGAGTATATAGGTCTTTTTGTGCTTTTGTATTGTTTTACTTTTCCTTCCAGATTACCATATGCCAGTAGTTTTACTTTCTGTTTGATAAAACCACAGTTTGCTTATTACTTATTTTACACAGTGTTGGTTATTGTTGACTAATTTGTTCTGTTACTTTTATTAGCATGGATTATGGCTAACCGTAGGTTGACTGCTCTGCAGGTTGCTGGTTTGTGTGTCAAATCTTCCTCTGACCACGGCTGGAGACTGAATCTGTATCTGAGGCAGAGGACGAAGTTAAAGATTCTGGCAGTAAATTTTCTGTCCAAGATGAATCATCTGATGATGAAGACACTATCAGTGTGGAGCAAGTGCCTCCTTTACAGGAGGACACTGATATCCCGGTAATGCAGCATGAGGAATCTGGATTGCAGCCTGGGGCTGGAAAGTTTACATTCGAAGTGCTGAACTCTGGGTTGCCCCAAACATGGTGCAGACTGTGTTGCCTGCCTTCATGGGTGTCGCAGGATGTACTGTCAACAGTGAAAACATCTTGGACAATGTATTTTCGGATGAGATTGTTGACCAGACTAATTTGCATGCTAAACAGTATTTGATCTATTAATCAGGATTTGTAAAGTGCGGCTAATCACCCGAAAGTGTATCCAAGCGCTTGTAGTTCCTGGAGAAAGCAGTGGAAACAAAGGAAAAAGCAAGGAGAAGGCACACAAAAATGGGGGAAAAACCAGGAGAAAGCATTGAGAACGAGGGAACAGCAAAGAGAAGGCACACAAAAAACAAGGAAAAAAGGAGAGAGCAGTGAAAACAAGAGGAAAGCAAGGAGAAGGCACACAAAGAACAGATAGAAAAAGGAAGGAGAAAGCAATGAAAACTAGGGAAAAGCAAGGCGAGGAAACACAAATAAACAGAGGAGAGAGCAATGAGAACGAGGGAAAAGCAAGAAGAGGCCAAAAAACAGGGGGGAAAGTAAGGAGAAAGCAGTGAGAGCAAGGGGAAAGAGAGCAGAAGGCGGGGGAAAAACCAAGAAGACAAGAGCAAGAACGATGCAGCAGCACAGGACGAGCTGGGCCTGGGACCTGCTCAATGAGCTTGCACAGCGGCCTTTGTTGTGTAGATCCTGAGAGGAGGAAGGGGTGCTGCAAGACGGTAGACGGGGTAAGGCAGGAGGCGGGAAATAATGGGCGGCAGCGGCAATGAGGGGAAAAAGGAAGGAGATGGCAGTGACAACAAGGGAAAAGTAAGGAGAAGGCACACAAAAACGGGAGGAAAAACAAGGAGAAAGCAGTGAAAACAAGGGAAAAGCAACAAGGCCCACAGAAAACGGGGGGGAAGCAAGGAGAAAGCTGTGAGAGCGAGGGAAAAGCAAAGAGAAAGCACACAAAAAAACAGGGGAAAAAGCAAGAGAAAGGAGTGAAAACTACGGAAATGCAAGGAAAGAGCTCCCAAAAACGGGGAAAAGAACAAGGAGAGAACAGTGAGAATGAGGGAAAAGCAAGGCGAGGGAATAGAAAAAATCGGGGAAAAAGCAAGGAGAAAGCAGTGAGAACGAGGGAAGACAATCAAGGAGAAGTCACTCGAAAAACAGGGGAAAAAAGCAAGAAGACAGGAGCAAGAGTGATGCAGCAGCATGGGGAGAGCTGCTGCATGCTGCATTTGAGGGACAGCAATGCCAGACGTAAGCCCCACCCTAGAGTTAGCAAGCGGACTCCCAAAAATCTGGATGAGGAAGAATTTCTAGGGTTTATTTCTGTCTACTAGTCCCTTAATGGCAACTGCTATATTTCCTGCAACTATGAGTCGTGATCGGTATTTGCTTCTGCTTTGGATGCTGCAGTTTGCTGATAATGGTTCAGCATTGCCATGGGATCACCCAGATTGTAACTGTCCCTTCATGATTTGGCCTATCCTTAATCATTTTGTCGATTGCTTTTCAGAGATCTATGTTCCAGGGTAAGAAATAGCTGCGGATGAGTCTTTGGTCCTGTTCAAGGGCCATTTGTATTTTAGGCAGTACATTCCTAGCAAGAGGGCATGTTATGCAATTAAGATATACATGCTCTCAGAGTAGTACTGGCTATGTCTATAATTTCAGGGTATAGACTGGCAGGGATTCTTCTATTGACCCCCTTGGTTGTCTGTCCACTTTGGAGTCATTGAGACAACTGTGTGTGAACTTGGTAGAGGACTTTTAACAAAGGTCACCATTTATACGTAAATAACTTATACACCGGTGTGCAATTGTTCAAAAAATGTTCAAAGTGGACACTGATGCATGTGACACAATCTTCTCTAACCATAAAGGTTACCCTAAAGAGCTTGAATGTACAAAGCTTTAGAGGTGACAGTGCATTGCCTTGCATAGTGGTGAACTTCTAGCTGTGAAATTATCAGACCGTAGAGATGTCCGCATGCTGACAACCATTCATGATGAAAGTACTTCACCTCTGACTGTTTGGGGTCAAGTTGCTTAAGTGTGCTAACCTGTGTACCTTTTAGACTACAATAAGCACACGGATGGTGCAGATAGACTAGATAGGAAGCTGGAACCTTATAGTGTTGTTCGTAAGTCATACGTCGGGTATAAAAGTGTTGGCTGTTCATTTGTTTCATTTGGCAACCTTCAATGCTTTTGTTGTATTCAAGGATTGTTCTCCAGATGGAAAGATGACTTTTGTTCAGTTCCAGTAGTTTGTAATAGGCCGCCTTGCTGTAGTGGAACAGACAAGTGTTCGTAGATTTGGAGTGATGGAGGATCTGGCTAGGTTGAAAGGTCACCACTTTCCTGATTACATCCCTTCCACACCCAAAACAACGTTCCCTGTAGGAGATGTAGAATCTGTGACTGAAGAGGTGTATGAAAGGAGATCATATGTACTGTCCCGAGTGTCCTTCTAATCCTGGGTTATAAGTGCCCGCTTGTTTTAAATAGTACCACATGCAACTCAAGTAAGCAACTATGAGAGTAAAAGTGAACAGACTGGTCTGTATCGTTTTATATTTTTTGTTTAGTTTCAATGTTGGCTGTAGTTTGATGTATTTAGTTATAGCTGTTTTGTTTGAAGTCATAGTTGGTTTTTCATCCAATTCAAACTGGTTTGTGTGTTTTTTTTTGTTTAAAAAAAATGTGAAATTGGTGTATGTGGACTGGCACTTGGCTGACCGTGTGCATGGACTGGCGCCTGACTAGTTGGTGTGTGTGGACTGGCGCTTGGCTGGCAGTGTGCGTGGACTGGTGCTTGGTTGGATGTGTTTTTGGACTGGCACTTGGCTGGCGGGGTGTGTGGACTGCCGCTTAGCTGGCGATGTGCATGGACTGGCGCTTTGCTGGTGGTGTGCGTGGACTGGTGCTTGGCTGGTGGTGTGTGTGGACTGGTGCTTGGCTGGTGGTGTGTATGTACTGACTTGCTGTTGGTCGCTAAACACACATTGCCAGCCAAACATCAGTCCACACAGCCCCTCAGCTGCCAGGCGGTGTGATTGGTATGTTGGTCTTGTGGGCGTATGAAAGTGAAGGGCCCTTGAATGGCACTGTTTTTTTTTGTAAGTGTTGTAATGTGCTGGGACCGCGGCTGGCAGTGTGAATGATTTTGTGTGTGTCAAGCATCGAAGGTAGGTGAATGGCCTGTAAAGCAGCTTGCGCCTTGCCGTGGCTTTATAGCTCACGAGCTGTGAGTCACTGGTTCAGCAAATCAGAACTTTCAATTATTACCACTGAATTTCATTTTTGTGAAATCTTTGTTAATAAAAACTACATTTTGAACTTTTCACTCACCCTCATGTCAAATCCAACCAGTATGTGTGCATACTTTAGGAGTAGATGGTTGAGCAGTAATATTTGTCTTTTCTGTCCTTCTGTGCCCGGGTGTACATTGTCTCTAGGGAAAAATACAAACTCTAGATATTTTTGTTAACTAGGCACCAAAGCGACTCCAGGGTGGCTCGTGTGGATCCCTCAAAGTACTGGAATCTGCTGTGAGCCACAAACTTCCTGCGACCCAGAGTTCCCATGTATCTCCTTATAACAATTAGGGTTGGGCGGTGAACTCTGCTCCGCTTGCAGAGTTTGAGGAGTTTTTCCCACTCCGCTCCCAGCGAGATTTCTCAACAAGGCAGTTGCAGATAGTCTGCACCGCTCGCATTGAGAAACCTTCCAACATGTGAATTGAGGAAGCTGCCACTTGAGTAGAAAATCTATTGCGCTGTGTGTGGTACCCTTTGCGCTGATTTTTCAGCGCAGGACAAACACCTGCCGCTTAACATCAGCGCGAACGGCGCAACCTAACACACTCTGTGCTTGTGGAACTCCGCGTAGAGCGGCTGAGTTTTTTGGTCACCACGCGGAACTTCGCGAACTCTGCCCAGGCGTAATAAAAACGGTACTTCGCCTGCGTGAGTGGGCCTTGTGCCCACAAAAAAGCAGGGTCTAACACGCAATGTGGCAACATCAACAAAAGGGGTAGCTGCAGTTTTTGCTCCTGGGTTCAACTGCCGCACAGAAAAACCTACCAAACTCAGGCATTTCTGAAAATCTAGACACCCAGGGGAGTAGAGGGTGATGTGCTTTTGTGGATCACATAAAAATGTTCTACCCAGAATGTCCTACAAACCTATCCCACTGGTGTGGCTGGGCCTAGGGCCCACAACAGGAAGGAATCAAACTAAGATCAATGGGGGTTCTCGCAAAGAGACACTCATTGACCTTCGTTTGGTCTGTTCCTGTTGTGGGTATTTTCTTGATTCCTATTGATTTCAGAACTTTCCATCAAAGAAATGTGAAGAAAATGTGTGCTTTTTAAGTCAAAGTTAGAGGTTTGCAAGGGCTTCTGGATAGGGAATCCCAGTGGGAGCCACACAAGTCACCCCATCTTGGATTCCCCCAGGTGTCTATTTTTCAAAAATGTGTAGGTTTGCAAGGTTTCCCTAGGTGCCAGCTGAGCTAGGGCCCAAAATCTTCAGCTAGGCACATTGGAAAGAAGGGGTCAGTTTTCTAGGAAAAATGTGATGTGTTCTTGTTTTATCTTGGCACCTTTTATATCACGGCCAAAGGCTCTACCCACACATGTGAGGTACCACTGTTATCGGGAGGCTTGGGGGGAATGATAAGTGGTGGGAAATTAGTTGCTCCCTGCAGAATACAGAACCTTCCATCACAAAAATGTGAGAAAAATGTGCTTTTTCAGCCAAGGTTTGAGGTTTGAAGGGCTTCTGGGAAGGAAAACCTGGTGTGAGCCACGCAAGTCATCCCACCCTGGATTCCCCCAGGTTTCTGGTTTTCCAAAATGTGTAGGTTTGCTAGGATTCCCTAGGGGCCGGCTGAGCTAGGGCCCAAAATCTACAGCTAGGCACATCACAAAAAAAAACAAAAAGGTCAGTTTTCAATGAAAAAAAGCAGTGTCCATGTTGCGTTTGGTACCTTCCGTGTTGCTGGCACTAGCCCTACCCACACACATGAGGTGCCATTTTTATTGGGAGAGTTTGGGGAATGCTAGGTGGGATAAAATTAATTGCTCCCTGCAAATTCCAAAACTTTTCATCACAGAAATGTGAGGAAAATGTGTTTTTTCAGTCTAAGCTTGAGGTATGAAAGGGCTTCTAGATAGGAAAACCTAGTGGGAACCACAAAAGTCACCCCACCCTGGATTCTCCTAGGTGTTTGGTTTCCAAAACTGTGCACGTTTGCTAGGTTTCCCTAGGTGCCGGCTGAGATAGGGCCCAAATCCACAGCTAGCCATATAACAAAAAAAGGGTCAGTTTACAATGGAAAAATGTGATTTGTCCATGTTGCGTTTTGGTGCTTATATTGTTGCAGCAACAATCCCTACCCACACAAGTGAGGTACCATTTGTATCAGGCACTTAGGGGAACACAGAATGGTAGAACAAGTGTTATTACCAATTGTATTTCTCTATGTTTGTGCCTTCCAAATGTAAGCCAGTGTGTAAAGAAGATGGCATGTTGAAAAATGCCCTCTAATTCACATGCTAGTATAGGTACCAAAAATTCAAAGATGTACAAATAACCACTGCTTCTAAACTCCACATCTTGTACCCGTTTCGG
Source organism: Pleurodeles waltl (assembly GCF_031143425.1). NCBI lineage: Eukaryota > Metazoa > Chordata > Amphibia > Caudata > Salamandridae > Pleurodeles > Pleurodeles waltl. Next base: position 536,938,027 of record NC_090444.1, on the reverse strand, counting down.
AAATACATATGTTTCCTTGATATCTATTTTTCATTCTATTATTGTACCATATGAATTGCTCTGTACACGGTACACAATGAAAAAAACATTGCAAGGTGCAGCTCAGTTTTTGGGCTTTGGGTACCTCGAGTTCTTGGAAAACCCACAAACCCTATATATCCCGTCAACCAGAGAGGTCTAACAGATGTATTGGTTTTGTAAATCGGCCATTGTGAATAAAAACCGTTGTCATAAATGGACATTTGTTCCTACTAATTTTTCATATTTTTTATTTCAACACTTGGAGGGTCATTACGAGTCTGGAGGTCGCATGACTACCAGACTCGCTGGCAGGCGGAAACACTGACAGGCCTGCGGTGAAGTCCTATTAGGGTTCAGGCCGCAAAGGCGATCTGATGGTGGGTAGAGTTTGGTGGGCGGCAGCAAACTCTTAATGACCCCTTTAGTTTCTTTGGGAAAACCTTGAAGGATCTACACAAATGACCCCATGCTAAATTCAGATTTTCTTCTTGTTTTCAGACATGTGTAGCTTTCCAGGATGCATCATGAGCTTCACACCTGTTTCCACCACAAACTGGAAGGAGGTTGAAAGCACAAAAAAATAGGAAAAACCTGCTCTCTCCCAGTAAAACGCTAAAACTGTGGTTAACACTTTAGTTTTGTCATTCAGGTCTGCCTGTTCCTGAAAGCTGGGATGTTGGTGATCTTAGCACCACAAACTTTTCTTTGATCCCATTTGAAAGAAGAAGAAAAAAAAAAAACACACACACACTTTCTTCTGCAGCACTTCCCCCCCAGTTTTCCCTAAAAACACAAAATGTAGCTACATTTTGGCAAATCTCTCGGTCCCCTCCAAGGGAATCCACAAACTCTGGGTACCTTTAGAATTCTATGGACTTTGGAAAAAAATTGCAATTTTGGAGTGGATAGCCTATGTGGAAAAACAGTTACGGAGGCCTAAGCGCAAACTATTCCAAACAGCCAAAAAAGGCTTAGCACACTTGAGGGCAAGGGAGGGGTGAATGAGGTGGGTTTGGCTAGGAGAGACAGGATTAAATCACTCCCCGAGGGGCGGGAGTACAGGTTAAATGTAAGGGATGGCAGCTCTTCATTTAATATGCTCTGATCTTCTATTATCAGGTCTCAACAATCATAAATTTTTTACCAGATCTGCAGTTTGAGTAACTTGAACAGTCTTCTCAATCTAACTGTAATGTACTTGACCTGTAAACGGGTCTCAAATTGTGTGATCCAAGGCAAATATTTTAGTTTACAGAGTCCCCTTTTTCTTCATTCTTACATACAAATGCACTTTCTAATATGTGAGCTCAGCATTTCTGCTATACAAAAAAACGTATTTTGTTTAGTTAAATAGACTAAATATGTTTCTCCATGTATTAATAGAATCTAGCCCACATATAGGGGACACAGAATCAATGGCTTGCCGCTTAGTTTACTAAAAGCATTGCTATCCGTGCAGGCAGAGCAGGCTATAGCGCAGGTGGCGCCCGGTGCGAAAATCGTTTTTGGTGATCCACCCCATGACCACCTCCTCAGATTTCCTCACTACCACCCGTCAAAGCGTCCCTCACCTCTCCATAGTCCCTCACTCACATACATTTCATTTGTTTTAAAACACTTGTTTTACTAATCTACTCAGCTATCCACATAAAATGCAAGTCTGTTCTTTGCAGCAGACATATTAACCCTCTGTGCCACTTTATGGCGAGTCAAAACTGCCACTAGACAAAACTCTGAGCTTTCTTTCTAGGGGGGACATTTATCACAAGAGATACATAACATTTTTATTTCTGCCTGAAAGCTGGACGCTAATTGTAGAAAGACAAACTGACTTTTGACCTCTGTCTGTCAACACATAGCAAATGCAAACAAGATAAGAACAAGATTTAAGGCTTATTTATTGCTCCTTCACTTTCTGACTGAACAGAACATTTGTTCTTTGTCAAAAGGGACGAGTCACCATAGCGAGTGGGTGTGTAGATTTATTTAGACTTGATTATATAAAACAATAGAATTTGTAAAGTGCGCGGCTGCTTCCGAAGAAGCGTCCTGGCGCTAGCGGCACTAATGTGGCACAGTCAAGATCTAACAATACCACAATACAGTAAGTTGAAGAGTAAAAAAAAGTCTTCAGTAGTTTACGGAAAGCAGGTTCAGAGGGGGTCAGCCTTCTTGTCAGATATAAAGGGTCTTTTTGCTCAAAGGCTCGGTAGGCAAAAATTGATGCCTAGAATTTAGTACGGTTGGCAATGGACAATCAATGTAGCTTACGTAAGGAGGCTGACAGATCAGCAAGACAGATAAATTAATCATTGAACGTGCTGCCACGTTTCGAATATCTGCAGGCTGTGTAGTAAGCAAGACGACTGACCCAGGTATAAGCTGTTTGAATAGTCGAGCTTGAAAGTAACCAAAGAGTGAATGATGGTCTTACTATTATCCTCAGGAACCAAGCGGAGCATCCTTTTGAGAGATTTTAACGTGGAAAAAAACAACTGGAAGATACAGCTTTAACCTGCGGCTTGAAAGACAGATAAGAATCAAATCTGAAGCCTAGGTTTCTTACTACTAAAGATACAACAGGAGGGGGATACTCAACTCGGAGGGTCGCCAGTTGTGGGAGCTGGGGTAATCATTAATGCCAAAGAAAAGTATTTCTGTTTTGTCAGAATTCAGTTTGAGGCAATGAGCGTTGATCTATTCAAAGACGGCTTTCAGACAGTCCTTAAAAGTGTTCAAGGCTCCCACATCCATTTCCCGAAAGGATAGCAGCAGCTGAGTGTCATCATCATAAGAGATCACCCTCACACCAATTGCTTCAACGAGGCTAGCAAGGGGAGACAGATAAATGTTAGAAAGAGCCAGACTCAAGGCAGAGCCCTGAGGCACCCCACAATCAAGTGGTTTAGTGGAGAACGTAGAGGGGGTAAAAAATATAGCTTGTGATCCATCTTCAAGATAAGATTTAAGCCAGGCCTGCCAAAGGACGCCAATGCTCCTCAACCTATTCAGAAGAATAGAAAGGGAGATTGTCTCGAAGGCTGCTGGTAAATCCAATTGCACTACCATTGTTACTGGGTTCTGATAAAGATTGTCCTTAATGAATTCAGAGACCTTCAAGAGAGCCGACTCTGTGCTGTAGCCTGCATGAAAACCAGACTGTGTATTGCGTATAAGGTAGTTAAGCTCCAGGAAATAGGAGAGTTGACTGCTGAACAACTTCTCTAACATTTTGGCTACTGCAGGTAAAGGTTCCTGTCCAAGACAACCTAAAACCAGACATGCTCAAGACAGACACTAAAACATAAGCCAAGATCCTCCAACCACAGGTTCCATTGATTTGGGAGGAAATAATGTACCAGATGACTGGAACCAAGGCATCATAGTCAAGATTACAAAGAAGGGGGTATTAGACAACTGTTACAAATAGTGTCAAAGCACCCGCCTATCAATCCCAAATAAAATCTTGGCCAAAATCATAATACAGTGCATTTCTGGTGCAGTGGGCAAGCAGGTAAGAAAAGGACAGGTTGGGTCTGCAAGGGCAGATAGTGTGTTGATCAGATCCTTACTCCAAGCAACATCACAGAGGAGTGCACATAGTGGTAAAGACAACTATGCATCAACTTCATTGATATTGAGAAAGCCTTTGACAGTATTCCACGTGACAAACTCTGGCGGATACTGAGAACATATGGCATACTTCAGCAGATAGTTTTCCTCCTCAAGAGCTTCTATGATAACGTTTCCTGCAAGGTGGGACATAGTGAGTTTAATTCTGAGGTCAAGACCAGTGTGAGACAAGGATGCATGATGTCAGCTTTGCACTTGAACCTAGACATCGACTGGGTCATGCTACGCACAACTGAAGACCAAGCCAGAGGCATCAGATGGACCTTATTCTCTACACTGGAGGACCTTGATTATGAAGATGACCTAGCCTTGCTCTCTCACACACACCAGCATATGCAGGAAAAGATGCCTGGTCTCAAAATCTATGCACAGCAAGTCGAACTGACATCTTAGAGATGCCCCCTGCATGCCAGCCCAACTGCTAGTGCTAGGCTGACCGGTCTCTGCCAGCCTGCCACTTCCAGACTTGTTTCTGGCCACATGGGATGAGTGCCTTTGTGCACTCTGTGACCAGGAACAAAGCCTGTTATGGGTGGAGGTGCTTCACACCTCAACCTGCAGGAACTGTAACACCTGGCAGTGAGCCTCAAAGGCCCAGGGCACGCCAGCTAGTGGAGTTGCCCGCCCCCCCAGACACAGCCCCCACGTTTGGCAGCAAATCTGGAGGAGATGATGAGAAAAACAAGGATGAGTCACCATCCAGCCAGGATAGCCCTTGAGGTGTCCAGAGCTGAGGTGACCCCTTCCTTAGAAAATCCTCCATCTTGGCATGGAGGATTTAGGCCAGTAGGATTAGGTATGTGCTCCCCTCCCCAAAGGGAGGATGCACAAGGAGGGTGTAGCCACCCTCAGGGACAGTAGCCATTGGCTACTGCCCTCCAGCCCTAAACACCCCCCTAAATCTAGTATTTAGGGGAGACCCTGAACCCAGGAAGTCAGATTCCTGACGACCTAACAAGAAGAAGGACTGCTGACCTGAAAGCCCCGCAGAGAAGAAGGAGATGACAACTGCTTTGGCCCCAGCCCTACCGGCCTGTCTCATGTACTTACTTGAAATCTGAATCTTGTGGTTCTAAAATAAATTAAGAAAATAATATTTTTCTATATAAAAACTGTTGGACCTGGCTTTTTGACAGGGTCATCCCCAAACTTTTTGCCTCCTTCCTCCTATTTTTTCCTCACCTGTTCTTGTTGGCTTTTGAACTCTGGGCACTTTACCAGTGCTAAAGTGCATATGCTCTCTGTGTAAATTGTACTATTGATTGGTTTATCCATGATTGGCTATTTAATTTACTTGTAAGACACTAGTAGAGTGCACTATATGTGCCTAGGGCCTGTAGATTAAGTGCTACTAGTGGGCCTGCAGCACTGGTTGTGCCACCCACTTCAGTAGCCCCTTAACCTTGTCTCAGGCCTGCCATTGCAAGGCCTGTGTGTGCAGTTCCACTGCCACTTCGACTTGGCATTTAAAAGTACTTGCCAAGCCTAAAACACCCCTTTTTCTACATATAAGTCACCCCTAATGTGCGCCCTAGGTAACCCCTAGAGCAGGGTGCTGTGCGGGTAAAAGGCAGGACATGTACCAGTTTACATGTCCTGGTAATGTAAAACTCCTAAATTCGTTTTTATACTACTGTGAGGCCTGCTCCCTTCATAGGCTAACATTGGGGCTGCCCTCATACATTGTTGAAGTGGCAGCTGCTGATCTGAAGGGAGTAGGAAGGTCATATTTAGTATGGCCAGAATGGTAATACAAAATCCTGCTGACTGGCGAAGTTGGATTTAATATTACTATTTTAGAAATTCCACTTTTAGAAAGTGAGCATTTCTCTGCACTTAAATCTTTCTGTGCCTTACAATCCACGTCTGGCTAGGTTTAGTTGACAGCTCCTGGTGCATTCACTCAGACACACCCCAAACACAGGGTACTCAGCCTCACTTGCATACATCTGCATTCAGAATGGGTCTTCCTGGGCTGGGAGGGTGGAGGTGCTGCCCTCACACAAAGGACTGCCACACCCCCTACTTAGACCCTGGCAGACAGGATTGAACTGAAAGGGGACCTGGTGCATTTCTTAGCAATTCTTTGAAGTCACCCCCATTTCAAAGGCACAATTTAGTATAAAACAGGGCCTCTGCCCTACCTCATCAGACACTTGCTGGAGAAGAAACCTGAACCAGAACCTACATCCTGCCAAGAAGAACTGCCTGGCTGCTCAAAGGACTCACCTGTCTTGCTTTCTACAAAGGACTGCTGCCCTGCTGTTAGCCTGCTGCCTTGCTGAACTCTTGTCTGGCTGTAAAAGTGCTCTCCAAGGGCTTGGATAGAGCTTGCCTCCTGTTCCCTGAAGTCTCAGGACCAAAAAGACTTCTCTTTTTCATTTGGACTCTTCGTGCGCCGTATATTTCGATGAAGTAGGCATCACCAGTATTTCTATGAAAAGGTGTAAAAATCGTGGGAGAATTAATATTTTGGCCACTGACGCCCATTCCATGGGAGTGTGGGGGAGTCGTGTCCAGAACGACAGAGAAGGTTGGACCGAATTTAAGGCTCTGCTGTGACGTCTGTCAAGGAAATCAGTATCTGTGTGGGACATGTTGACGCCGAGGTAGCGGAAAGTCTCAAAGGAGGAAGGGAGGCGCCCCTCTTCGGAGTCTATACGGTGTGTCGGTTCAAGTGCACAGAGGGGGAAAATACAAGACTTGCTCCAGTTAAAGTTCAGGCCAGCTATTTCCCCAAAGCGGTGAAGGAGATCGTATAGGGCCAGAAGAGTGTTTGTCTGGTCTTGGATATAGACTAATAAATCGTCTGCCTATAAGAATGTATTATGACATTCCGGCCCAAACTGGACACCCTATCCGGAACCCTTGTTTTGCAGCTGGGCCACGAGGGGTTCCATGGCCAGGGCAAAGAGCACTGGTGAGAGGGAGCATCCCTGGTGCATCTCTCTCTGAATAGGAAAGAAGCGCGAGATTTGGTTACCAGTACAGACTCGCGCTTGTGGGTCTGTGTATAGCAGCTTTATCCAACCTAGGAAGTTAGGGCCCATCCTGATGTGCAGGCGATACTGCCAATTAGATATGTCAAATTCTTTTTCGAAGTCCAGGGAGACCTCCACTGGGTGCCTGGTTCCCCTGGACTCTGCATCAATGATGTGACACAATCAGCGTATCATATAGTGTGTAGCTCTTTGAAGTACAAAAACATATTGGTCTGCGTGTACAAGTATGCCTAGCATCGGAAGCAGTTCATTTGCATTGATGGTGGCTGGTATGAGCTCACTTCAAAAGGATCCCTACCTGGTTTGGGAAACACCACTATAATGGTCTTGCGTAAGGAGCTGGGTGGTTCACCCCGGTAGTGTGCCTCTTTATACATTTCCAGTAGATGGGAAGGTAGGCTTTCCCCGAAAGTGGCCAGGAGTTTTACCACAGGCCATTTTGCAGATCGCCATATGGATCTCTTCTGTTTGAATGGGTTGCTCTAGGTCCACTACCTGGAGGCGTTAATATAGGGAGTGTTAACTCCTCTAGATAGGCCTGGAGTTGTGCTGTGTCAAGCTCGAGAGGAGTCCAATGCCTCATAGTAACGAGTAAAGGCTTTGTTAATTCCTGCCTGGGTGTTTGTTACTTGGGTCGCGTTGTAACATATTGCTCCGAAAATGGTTCTAGGTGTTTCCAATCTCAGTAGCCACGTTAGTTTGCGTCCCAGTTTGTCACCCTCCATGTGATGCCGTGTGAGGTGGGACTAGTTTTCATCACAAAGGTGTTTCGGGGTGTCACAATGCTAGTGCCATATGGCAAGCAGGAGGGGTTGTGTCTCAGGGGATGAAACCACCTCCCTTTCAAGGACATGTATGCGATCTTCCAGTGTTAAAACAGTGCATGGGAGAGAGGATTTAACCCCCCCCATGTCATGGCTATACAGTGTTCTCTCATGAACACTTTCATGGCATCCCATTCAACCCCATGAGGTCCCCCATTGCTTGCGTTTTCCAAGAAGTTATAGAGATATGAGTGCCTATCGCTTCTTTGAACGCTGCGTACTGTACGACTCTCTGCTATAATTCTCCATGTCAATATTGGTGTCCTCCTTCTACCCCACTGAAACGTGAGTTTAAGGAGACTGTGGTCTGATAAGGTCCTACCTAACTATTGAGAGCTGCAAATGAGGGGCCAACAGTCTGTTGTGCAGAAGAAATAATCTAGTTGTGTGTGGTTTTGATGTCCCGGTGCCCAGTAGGAGTATTCCCTCTCCCCAGGGCGGCCGAAGCGCCAGACATCGGGGAGGTCCGATGTTCTGGCCCAGAGCTGGAACTGTTTGGTGGCATGTATGCCAGGTGTGCTTTGGAGAGGGGGCACCGACCGATCTAGATCCGTGTCCTGTGTAGAGTTGAAGTCCCCTCCGCAGAGTCGAGGAGCTTGCAGGTTAAGAAGTAAGGTAGGGGAGAGTGAATTTCGTAATGTGCCTCGAGCCACGTTGGGGGCAATATAAGGATATTATCGTAAAGGGGCGGTCATCCAGTGTGCCTTCTACAAGGACATAACGACCTTCTGCGTCAATATGAGCTTTTACTACAGTAAAGGGAACCTCTGGGGAAACCCAAATTAGGACTCCCTTGGCATAGCTGAGTAACCTGTTCCATAAATCTTCCCACTCCATCATTTGTTCAGTTTACTAAATTCATTCAATGTGAAGTGGGTCTACTGTAGACAAGCAAAGTGCACATGTCATTGTCTAAGATAAGCATATACCTTGTGTCTCTCGGCAGGAGTTGCCATACCCATACCCTAGATGTTCCAGGTTAAAGCAGTGTACACAGTAGCCATATTGGTGATGTGCTCTCATCCCCTCCCCCTGCCTTTCCCCCCTCTCTTTCCCAGCAGTCATTTTTGCCCGCTAAAAAAACACCAATATAAACATATGCACCAACTCCCTGAACCTAACCATTCGGTATCATGCAACAACCCCCAATAACGTTCAACTGGTGCACAGAGGCGCTTAACGGTCATCAGTATCCATGCGGTAGAGGTATAGCAGGAGATGATCAATGCAGTCGGGAGTTCAACAATGCAGGCCCACCGAGGAGGAAGGGAAAATACGATCCAGAGTACAGCTGGTGAGAGTGTGGACCCTCTTATTGGGTGGGCAGGGATACATATATTAATCATGTGAGGGGGCAACAGTGATAAGTGAACCCACAACGGTGACCCACGGGATCACAGGTCGTCAGCCAGGCGTGGGGTAAGGATTCGGCCGATGGGAGGTGAAACCCTGGAGGGCTCTGAGGTGCCAGTATCTGAAAGTCGAGACTTTAGTGTTTGGAAGGAGGAATGCAAAGTCAGTTGTGATGTCTCGATCAGTGCCTTAGCTTCTTCAGCAACTACCTGGGCCTGAGAAGGTCTGGTTTGGAGGCTTTACGATTGCACCAACGTGTGCGGTGCATCAACCAGGTGTCTTCAGTGGGATCTTCCAGCTGATTCCAGAGATTGTACTGCGCCTTTTGCATGCAGCCAAGTCCACATGTCTTCTGGAGCATTAAACACATGGATCACTACGCCATCAGTCAAGAGCGCATATTTATAGTTTAAGTCTCTGAGGCGATTCTTGACCATGCCTTAGGCGCTTCATAGCTTCTGCACTTTTGCCGTGAAATCTGGGACGGCGGTGATCACAGCATCCTCATATTGTCACAGGCCTTTCGTGTGGAATAACAGAAGTACTAGGTTGCAGACTCGAAAATTAAGCAGCTGGGCGATGATGGGACATGGTGGAGCGCCCGGGATGGGTGATTTTCCTGGTATCATGTGAGCTCGTTCAACAGAGAAGAACTTTGTGGGTTTGCCCGATAGCACAGTATTTGTCATTCAGTTATTGATAAAGACCTCCACACTGGGGCCCTCCACTTGTTCAGGGAAACCCAGAAGTCTGATGTTATTGCACCTGCATCTCCCTTCAGCATCCCCTGCCTTCTTGTACAGTGAAGACACGTCCGTTTGAGGCTGTATCATCTGTAGTTGGAGATCCTTCACCGTTGGGCGAAGGGAATGAGGGAGGATTTACCTGTTCCGTTTGGTTGCGATGATCAGAGCGCAAAAATTAACATCAATGGAAATAGCATCCATCCTGGATTCTAGGGATGATTTGGTTTCTGAAACAGCTTGGAGGATCTTGTTGAACTGAGTAGAGTGCTTCAGGAGGGTAGATTAGAGGTAGGTTAAAGCCTCAGCAGTTTGATCTGGCAGGCTGACGTGCGTGGAGTCCTGCAGTAAGGGCTTGTTAGATTTAGGCTTTTCACATCATGGATGTGCAGGGGGGATCCAGGCCACTCGATGTGAGCCCATTAATGTCTGTGGATGTGCTTTCAATGTTGGGGAGCACAAGAGAGACAGTTAGTCACACTTCGTAGGGTTCAAGGTGGCTTCAGTGGCGAGTGGAAGGAGCCTGTGATATCCCAGAAGTCGGGATGCATTATTAGGAAAGAGAGGGAGGGCGTGTTGATCATGCGAGCAGGTGTCACAGGGTGGATGAGTCCCACAGAGTGCTCTTCCTGGCACAGAAAGCAGTGCATCAACCAAGGTAGTTGGGCATGCTGTTTCAAACAAGCCCATGGGGGTTGCAGGCCAGGAGATAATAGGTCCACAGCAGATTCAGGGAGAGTCTAATGTGTATGGGGGCCCATTACCTTCTTCGAAGGTGTATTGCAATGCTGGCAACGAGCACTGCAGAGGCAGGGCGTGGCTTCAAATTAGGTAAGTAGCTGGTGAGCCTTGGGCGCTCCTCAACAAGGAACAGATGGTGCTAGAATGCTGCTCTGGGCTCTCTAACAGCTCCCCATCTCTGGGTTGTTATTGGAGGTAGACTTCTCTCCTGAGTACAACTGCCCATCAGTTAAGTCTCTCTGCTGGGAGCTAATGGCGCAGTAGCACCACCCAGTACTGATGTGTGTTCCAAAGTTCCTTTGTGTCATTAATTGTCACTAATGGAATCCCAGCGCTCTTAGAGATCGCTCCCAGATTGTAAGGTGAGGGCTCAGGGCCCCAGCAATCCCTTGGTATTTATCTGCTTCCTACCTAGGTCTCAATGTGATCCACTGATGCACTCACTTCCTGCATGGCTGCTCTGCGGGATACAGGCTTGCGTTAGGAGAACCCGCGAGCTGCTGTGCTGGGTCGAGGCGCGCCGCCGTTTCTCATGCTGCGGGACTCCGTTGATGGCACAGCTGTGAGGAGCGGTCTGCAGTTGCATTCCCCAGGTCAGACGTGCTGCCAGCTCTGTCCACATGGACCGGAGAAGGGAACTCGCTCCGTATGTGTCAAATCTTCGGGTGACACCTACTGCCAATACAGGCCGGTCTCATCTCAGCTGCGGATCAAGCTATGTGTCCTCCTGGCCCCAGAATGCCTCAGTATCACCGGGGGCACTTTCCTAGCACAGGGGCTGATGCCACAAGTACTGCTGGTCACACAGCACTCCATGGCATGTCAGGCTTCCCTCCACGCGATCGGATGTATGCAGGGGGGGGGGGGTGTAATAGTTGTAGCAAACAGTGAGTCAGGCCGCACTGCGCTCTCAGGAATCTTTAGCATCTGTCTAGGGCATCGGAGAGAACAGCTGCAACTCTAGGCACTCACTCTGCTGCACGCAGGTGAACCGAGGAGCTCATGTAGTGTCCCAGGGCCCTGGATGCATATTGTTATTAAAGGATAATTTGTGGACCTACATGGATCTGCTCTTGTCGCCATCTTGGCTTTGCTTTCGAAGGGGGTAACAACCTTAGGAAGGAAAGCAGCTCTGGTTCTGAGCACAAACTTGTTGAGGAAGAAAGAAAGACAGAGGAGGCCTGAGAATCAATGCTTGCTGCTCACGGATTTGTCTGGCAACCATAATGGCAACAAGAAACATTACTTTAGGGGTAATAATACATAAGGAACAAATATGTAGGGGCCCAACCTGAGACCCTATTAAAAAGGTAATCACCAAACTGAAGTCCCACTGTAGCATAAGAACAGAAGTGAGAGAGAATATGTTGGTTAGACTTTTCAAAAACTGCAGCACAATGAGCTTTTGAAAAAGGATTACTGGTTCATGAGGCATAGGAGGGTTGAGAAGGCCGCAAGAAATCCCTTCAGCTTATCCACAGCTAAGTCTCCTTCCGCCAATGAACATGAAAACTTCAAGAAGTCTGCTAATCAAACTTTTTAAAGATCAGTCTGGTGGACACTACACCAAGGAACAAACCTACAACTCCTCACAGAAAGATAGTTTTATTGGATGGGCGTTGATTATATCCACTACATATTAAGGCAGCTAATAAAACATCAAATGTCCATGGTCAATATCCACGCATGAAGGTATAGGCTCTGAAGATTCAGATGGAGGACCTGGCCTTTTGACAGGGTCAGAAGTCCATCCTCTGAGGAATACAGAGCAGGGGACAAAGGGAGGGGTGGGGAAGGTCTGCAAACCACACCATTCTCAGCCAATCCAGAGACACAATGACTTGGGCCCCTTCTTGGCTGATTTCCCTCAGTACCTGAGGAATCAAGGGCATGGGGTAGTAGGCTTAATGGAAAGAAAAACTCCACTTCAATCAAAATATGTCCCCCAAAGGTTCTTGGTTTGGATAACCAAGGGCACAGAACTTTGGGCAATGAGAATTGGAACATGTGGCATAGAAATCCACATGGGGCACACTCCATTGATCAAGGATCATCTGCACAACCTTCGTGTGGAGATCTCACTTGTGACTGGCAAGGTGACGCTGACTGAGGTCGTTGGCCCTGGTGTTCAAATAGCCGGCAAGATGATTTGACACTCTCCACATTCTGTGTTGGCAGGCCAAAGATCAGAGTCTCAGCACCTCTGGACAGCGTTTAAGATAACACTCCCCAGTGTTTGCTGATATATATCGTATCATCTGTCAAGATAGGTCTGATTGACCGTGACGAGAAGGAAGGAATGTATTGAGCAATATCTGAATTGTCCTCAGTTCGAGCAGATTTATGTGAAACTTCTGCTCTGCTGGGGACCAGAAGCCAATGATCTTTAGAGGAGCTACCCATCCTAGAGTGGAAATGTCTAAAACTACTTGGCCAAGACAGGAGCTAGGGGGTGGGGGGCCGAGAGGATGGAAGATGGTTCAGTTGGAAGGACAGCCTGCAGGGTAGGTACTTCTTCAAACCCCACCAGGCAAACTCTGCTGCGCTGTCCTTGGAGTTTGTTAAAGAGTCTGACAGATCTACCCTATGTTGAAACCAATGACTGCGGAGGCACCCCTGAAGGGCTCTCATTGCCAGAGGGCATGAGTGACCAAGAAGATGCAAGAACCCAGCAGACCAAGCAGTGTGTATGACACATGACTGGAACACAAGCACCTTCCTGAAGACATCTCAACAGGGCAAGGATATCCCATATTCTCTGTGAGGATGGAAATGCACATGACAAGGTGGGGTCCAGTACTGCCCCAAGGAATCAGAGAGGCTGGGAGGGCTCCAGGTTTGAGTTTGGCACATTAATGGTGAAGCCCAGTGTAGGAAAGTACCCTCTTTCTTGGCAGGGTTATCCCCATTTTCTGCTTGTTGTCAGTATGTTTGACTGTGTCTGGGGTTCCTTCTAACCAGGACCCCAGTAGTTTTGCTCTCTCCTCTAAATTGTACCTTTTTCTTTCCACAATTGGCATACTGGTCCCCCCCATGTAAGTCCCTACTATACGGTACCTAGGTACCCAGGGCATTGAGGTTCAGGGGGTTCCTATGGGCTGTAGCAGTTATTCTGCCACCCATAGGGAGCCCATTCAAAGAGTTCTGCAGGCCTGCATTGCAGTCTGCGTAAAACAGGTGCATGCAACCGTTTTCACTACAGGTCACTATAAGTCACCCCTAGAGTAGGCCCTCTCAGCCCAGACGGCAGGGTGCAGGTACCTGTGTTTGAGGGCACCCCTGCACTAGCAGAGGTGCCCCCCACAAACTCCAGATCCATTTTCCTGGACTTTGTGAGTGCGGGGAAGCCATTTTACATGTGTACTGGACATAGGTCACTACCTATGCCCACCTACATAATGGTAACTCCGAACCTGGGCATGTTTGGTATCAAACATGTCAGAATCATACCCCAATACTGTTGCAATTATTGGAAGTATGATTACTTGCACTCTGGGGGCTCCTTAGAGGACCCCCAACATTGCTACCACCAGTCTTAAAGGGTTTTCCGGGCAGCTCAGCTCCTGCCACCCATCAGACAGGTTTCTGCCCTCCTGATGCTTGATCTGATCAAACACAGGAAGGTAGAACAAAGTATTTCCTTTGGGAGAGTGAGGTAACACCCTCTCCCTTTGGAAATAGGTGTGACTGGCTTGGGAGGGGTAGCCTCTCCAAGCCACTGGTTTGCTTTGAAGGGCACATTTGGTGCCCTCCTTGCACAGACCAGTCCACACAGGTTCAAGGACCCCAAGTCCCTGCTCTGGGGTGAAACTAGACAATGGAAAGGAGAGTGACCTGTCCCATGTCCATCACCATCCCAGGGGGGTGCCCAGAGCTCCTCCAGAGGGTCCCTGGGTTCTGCCATCTTGTTTCTAAGGTTGGCAGGGAACTTTGGGAGCATCTGAGTGGCCAGGCCAGGCCGGTGATGTCAGAGCCCCCTCCTAATAGGTGCTTACCTGGTTAGGTGACCAATCCCCGGTTCAGGGCTATTGAGGGTCTCTCGCTTGGGTAAGTCCTCAGAATCAGCTTGCAAGATTCCAGCAGGACTCTGCAACCTCTGCTTCGACTTCTAGCCCCAGGAACCGCAACTGGAACTTCCAGGACCCGACAAGCTGCTTCCAGGAAGAAAGGAATCTTCAGCAACATTGTTTCCAGGGCTCCTACCAGCTTTGCAACATTTCCCCTCCGCTGTGCATCCTCAGAAGACTGCAACTCTTCAGCCTGCACAAGAAGAAGGAATCTCCCTTGGAGTGAAGGAGTCACTCCCCTACAACCGCTGGCACCTCCAACAAGCAGCGAACGGCTGCGCGTGTCCCCTCTCCTGCTTAGCTGTGTGGATCCTGCATCACAGGTAGTGGTCCGGAGTAGTCCTCTTGGTCCTCACTGCCAGCTGTCCAACTTTGGTGGAGGTAAGCCTTTGCCTTCCCACGCAGGACAGTGCCCCCAGGCACCGGGTCTCTTGCAGCTGCCAAGGCTTGTTTGCACCTCCGCCAAGGGATCTACAGGGGACGTGTAGCTTCAGCCCCTGGCACTCCATATTGCAAAGCACAGCCCCCTGCGTGGTTCTCCTGAGGCGTGGGATCCCTTTTTGTAGTGCTGCATGGGCTTCTTTTGCGACTCCTCTGCCCCCATCCTGTGGGACTCCTGTGGGTGCTGTCTCTGCTCCTGTGGACTCTCTACGATGCTGAGGGTCCCCTGCAACTCTCCCTCCTGGGTTGAGTCCTCCTGGGCCTTGCTGGTCCCTGGCAGCACCTCTTTTTCACTAACCGCGACTGTGCCTTTGCCAAGGCTTGTTGGTGGAATTCCTGCACGGCACCCGTCTGCAATCTTCCTTCCAGCATGGGGCTTCATCTGCATCCATCAGGAACTCTTCACCGGCTCCAGGGCTGCAGTGTAGACCTGTTCTTCATCACCATCGACCAACTCCTTCATTCACAGCTGGGTGGGTAGTAGCCCCTACTCCTCCTGGACTCCACAGTGACTCTTGGACTTCGTCCCCTCTCTCCACAGGTCTTCCTTCTTCAGGAATCCACTGCCAGTTTTCTTGCAGTCCTCTCTGGGTGTCTGTTTTCTTCTTTTCCTCCTTTTGGGTGGTTTGGGGAAAATCCAGTGTTTTACTCCTGCATTCCTGGTCGCTGGGGGGTACTGTGTTACTTACCTCTGTGATTTTCTAGTACTCCCAGCTCCCCTCACACATTTGACTTACCTAGGTGGGGGTACCTTGTTTGCATTCCACTTTTTTAGTATATGGTTTGTGCTCCCCCTAGGGTCACTATTAGTTATTGCTGTTTGCACTGTTTTCTATCTTTTTCTACACCTGTTTCTGATTACTAGTATATCTATTTAGTTATTACTTACCTCCGAAGGGTTGATTACCTGTCTAGTATTTTGTGGTGATTTGTTCCAAAAATAAAGTACAACTGAGTGTTTTCTTTCATGTGTGTACGTGCTGTGTAACTACAGTAGTATTGCATGTGCTTTGCATGTCTACGACATAAGCCTTGGCTGCTCATCCACAGCTACCTCTAGGGAGCATGGCTTCTAGACACTGCCTACACTACCCTAATAGGGGATACCTGGACCTGGTATAAGGTGTAAGTACCTTAGATACCCACCACACACCAGGCCAGCTTCCTACACTGGCGGTGCAGCGGAGGGATAAGCGGTTGCAATTACCTTACCACTTTGTCACTTGGTGCTTTCCACAGGAAAGACTACTTACTAGCTAGGGATATACACATACACCTAGGGCCAGATGTAGGAAGGCATTAGCGCCTCGCAAACAGCGAAAAACGCCGTTTGCGAGGCGCTAATGCCCTCACGCGATGCTGAAACACATATTGCGAGTCGGTACCGACTCGCAAAATGTGTTTCAGACTCGCAAATAGGAAGGGGCGTTCCCTACCTATTTGCGAGTCGCACCGCGATGTAGGGTTGATTTGTGACTGCGAAAGCGGTCGCAAATCAACCCGCAGTTACCATCCACTTCGAGTGGATGGTAACTCATTCGCAAACGGGAAGGGGTCCCCACAGGACCCCTTCCCCTTTGTGAATGCTCACAATAATGTCTACTCTGAGAAACACAGAAACAAAAAGGTTTCGGTATTTTTTTCTATTTGCAGCTCGTTTTCCTTTAAGGAAAACGGGCTGCAAAGTGAAAAAAAAAACTGCTTTATTTAAAAGCACTCACGGACATGGTGGTCTGCTGTCTCCAGAAGGCCACCATCCCCGTGAGTGCCTAGACTTGCTATGGGGTCGCAAACTGCGACCCACATCATAAATATTTATGAGGTGGGTCTTTGCGACCCCATAGCGAGTCGCAGAAGGTGTCTGAGACACCTTTCTGCATACCAATTTGCAACTCGCAAATTGGTTTCTACCTACATCTGGCCCCTAGTGTCAGGACACAGACTCTAGGGTTTGGGTAAGAGAGGCACTCACTCCAAACTTCTGTAAGAGAGGCAAGAAGTTAAGGAGGTTAGGCACACCCTACACCACTCTAACATGTCTTCAGTACCCAGCACATCTCAGAACATTGGTTCTCACTATGAGGAACTTACCTTTCATTAACTGAGGGAAGTGTGTAAGAGTAGGAAACTGAAGACAGGGAGGAACCCTAATAAGAATCTGCTCTTGGGATTTCTCCTCCAGGAGGACCAGGGTCAAGCTAGTAGCCAGGAGAAGAGGGAAGAAGAGATATATTCTAACCCCTCAGGATGTACGGAGACTGCTATCTTATTCTGAACAAAGAAGTACCAGGCCTAGAATCCTTGCCTGATTTCATGCTCTGGCACAAACTCCACAGCTTCTTTCTGAAGCAAAACTGCCACCTCTTGCCTAACAAGGAAAAGGTGATCCTGTGAAAAGTCAGTGTGGGGAGGGGTAAATTCTTGGAGGGAAGTGGTGGAAGGAGAGGGCATCCCCCTTTTCAACTATCTGTACAACCAATTGGTAAGAAGTTAGAGCCTTCCAGGCCTGTGGGAGAGAGGGCTCCCGGCTTCATTCTTGTCTTGAATGCCCCAACAAGGGCAAACCGATGCTGCTTCCCTACGGTAGCCGGTTTGATAAGGAGGTGGAGGAGATAGTGTCTAAGAAATAGCCCAATCATTCCCATTCCTGCAGACCCTATACTGCTGCACTAAAGGATTTTGGGCCTGCTGCTGAGCCAGGGCTGCCTGATGCTGCCAGAAAATAAGGCTGCTCTCGAAGCCACAAAACTTTCTAAATACCTGCCTGTCTCTCTTCTGGGGCTGTAACAGCAGCAATCAATCTGTAGCCGACCTGTTCTTAAAAGTGCAACAAGCAAGAGTCAGCCTTTTATCTGAAGAGTTTGGAGGCAATGAAAAGAAGATCCATGACGATGACTGAACTTCATTTGCCCTGATGTTAGCAGACAGGCAAGTATGAGGCTGCCACTGACATGCCCATAATCCTGGCAACTGCACTGTTGACCCAAAGCTGTTTAATGTGCCCAAAACTTATATGGCCATCATGCAGGAGGTCCATTTGGTGTACTGGAAGTTTATCAGGCAATTTTGGTGCAATGATTTTGGCGGAGTCTCATGGAGGGTTTAAGGGCTAGACACTCAGCAATAAAATATTTCTTGGGCCATGTGTAAAGCTCTTTTGCTTTCCAGTTGGTTGCAGCCGAGAGGGAAATGGCTGCCAAAAATCAGAAGGAGAAAGAGGACTGAATAACCAGGCTTTCAGGGGAGGGTGTTCAGACACAAAATGGGGATCAATGGGTGCTGGGCGGTCTCTCCTGGCTATTGTTCTGTTGATGGCCAGAGTGCACGATAGTTTAGACCAGGTGGTAGAAACTGGATCCAGAAGGGCCTCATTGAAGGGAAAAAGGAGTTCTGCAGAATGGGTTGTACACTGCAGAATCTCAGTAACAATAATGGTTTCCACCTAGGGTAAGGCTAAGTTCAATGATTCTGCTGCTTTCCTAATGTTGGTATGGTAGAAGGTCTCGCCTGGAGGGCTAAGAGGGGAAGGGCTTAAAGGGTCCCAAAACTCCAGCTCCGATGCGTGCTGAGCACACTGGCCTCTGTCAGCTCCGGAAACCACCCATGAGATCTTACAAGGGCCTCCAAGGCCATCCTGGTCCAAACCTGTGCCAAACAGGTCATAGAGTGAGTAGATTTTCTCCTTATGTTGTTGTTCTTCTACGAGGCACTGTGCCTCTCTCCTTGACCTCTGAATGGATCCTGCATGCTTTGAAATATAAGGAGATGGTTCCATCTTTGGTGCTATAATGGGATGAGTGGCGGTGGCAGCAAAGGCATGGCCAGAGTCTGTGTAAGCACAATCAGGGACACAGATGGGGTCCTTAGCACAGCCAATAGTGGCATTATGGATGGGAATGGTGCAGTGGGAAAACCCACCAGTGGAAATTCACACAGCAACCTGAAGGGAACCATGGGACCCAAAAGCACACCAGAGGGTACCATCACCTGGGTGAACACCTCAAACATGGAGTTCAGGAACTGGCCGCCAAGATTTATCATCAAAGTATCAGGTTTTATGAAAGGGTATTGGTGGCAGCCTTCTTACCCCTAGTAATACTGGCACAATAGCATTTAGGGCCCTTGTTTTGAAGCATTTAAAGGAATTCTATACAATTAAACAGCTTATGTCTGTTTCAGTTTGCTAACATTTAGCAGAAAAAGTTTAATGTGGGACAAATTGTGTGGATCGCTAACATGGGGGCCATGGTTCATTTCTCAAATAATGGTTAAAACGTTAATGTGAAAACCTTTAAAAGAAGGCAAGTGCACTTGAGTTGAAGCATTATGGAAGTTATCACAAAGTGATGCATTCAAAAAGTTGGAAGGAACTGGTCAACAATAGTCCCACTTTTAAGGCTAGACATTACCTCTAGTGCAAAAGTGTTCAATATTGCTCAATGAGGGCTGAGATGAATAGGCGGCTGGGACCCCTGTTGGATCTCTACAGAAATACAGGCCCCCATAGCCAAAATATTGGTGGTTAACAGCACAAACCGTGTGTTGAGGTTTTTCAGTTGATCAGCAAAGACGTGGGTCAAATATAGTGGACAATCTAACAATAATCATTACTATAAAAGGGCTGTGTAAAGAATGCTAATTAATTGTGCCGGACTTTCCTCTCATTATACCCAATTTCAGTTCTCTCACACTGATGCGACTGACTTAGCAAGTATCTTTTTAATGCCAACTTGCACCCAACAATAATGATAATGATTATTGAAGATCTCTCCTTCATCAACAAGTCACCCACACAGGATTCTGTTTTCAAATGGGTGCTAAGCCAAATGACTTAGAAGGCAAAGGTTCTTCTTTAAGTCAGGGGGCTGGTATTAAAAAGCTTGCCAGAATACAAGTGCTGAGAAACTCTGGGGGCTTCTCTTCAACCTCAATTAAAATCTTGGCCACGCCAAGCTTAAAAAAAATAATAATAATAAGAGGACAAAAGGGCTCTATTGCCACAGTGTCTCAAACCTTAAATGTACAATGGTTGAAACATTTTGATACATCTATTTTGCACATGATGGAGTTAACGTTCAGAACGTGGCCGATTTCATTCAGAACATGGCTAATTTAGCACAATCATTCAATAGACCTTTCCATCTCTTCTACTATTGCTTGTACGGGCCCCCATGTTATTTGACAAAAATCATAAATTATAAAATAAAAAGGTTTTAAAAATGTTTTAAGGTGCTAATTAATAGCAAACAGAAACACTCTAACAAATAAAGACAAAGGCCAGAACAACTGGAATGAGAACATGAAAAAATACTTAGCCTAAATACTAATAAAAATAATAAACTGCCCCAGGGAATTGCCAACAGCCTTTAGGTCATCTAGGCACTCCTTGAAAACATAAGAATTTATGATGGCTTGTTGATGCTGGTGGAAATAGCTCTGCACTTTGAAATAGCCAGCTATGCATGCACGATGTCATTATATATTAAGACATATATACAATACAGAACATACATTTGTAGATGCTCCAATGTTACAGAAATCTTTCACAGTTGTTAAGGTAGTTAACATACATTTTTTCTTTTTGAGATTATCCATTTTTGAAGGAAATGTACAAATGTACTTAGTTTTAAAAGCTGCAGCTGTGCAGGTGCATATGACAAGAAACAAAAACACAGGAGGAGGGAGAGTCACAAATTGTTGTATAGGGATGATTTTATATCTCTCTAACTGGGAAATATTTTCGACAATCCAGAACAACAGAAGGGGAGGGGTTTGCAGTTCACAAACAACAAAGAAGTACCTGCTCCTGGAGCTAAATATCACCGGTAGAACTAAGGGTTTAACTAGCAACATTTAATGTTTGAGTGTGACTTATCGTTCTTGTAGCTGTTTTTAAGACATCCATGCAACATTCATTACCTGCTATTTGTGCACTGTTTGAATCTTGAAAAGAAACCCTGTTCTTTGATTCGCTCTTAGATTTCTCTGAAGATTCTTCATGTACACTCTCTGATGGTTCCAACTGCACACCGCACACCTAAAAAACACAAAAATGCTTTAACTTTTTTCTCCAGAATGTATTGCTTTAGCGTGAATCCAGCAGCTTGATGATTAGCTGACTTCAAATGTCAAATTACGCACATGATTGTTCATAATTATAAGGTGCTAGTGATTTAATGTATTAATTCAGATGCAATTTAGATCCTATAAAACCCTTTGTTCCTGTTTGTGCATGGAATGATGTTTCTGTAAGAAGCACTGCCAGAAAAAGGGTCCTAATTAGGGTTTGGCAGAGCGGAAGGAACGCAAAGCCCAAGAAGAGCGCAGGTTCCTCCCTGGGGCCAAAGGTGCATGCCCACAACTCCATTTAGAGTCAAGGAAACTGTTGGGTTGCTTTGGCAGAGGTTCCCATGGTGGAAACCCCTGACCCAGAGCCAGTTTACCACTGGATCACTGGGTTACAGTGGCAGTCGCCCCACCCTATTGAGGGCAGGACAACCGAAACATATTCCCTACCTATGTAGCACTGCAAACTCAGACAGGGAAAATGCTAAATTACCCATACACTCAAGAAATGAATTACCTGAGCATCAGGGCATTTTTTTTGTTCAGAGAAAACCTCCTTGTAAGGAAATGCCTCCTTGGCATGGTTACCCCCTGACTTTTTGCCTTTGCTGATGCTAAGTTATGACTTAAAAGTGTGCTGGAACCCTGCTAACCAGGCCCCAGCACCAGTGTTCTTTCCCTAAACTGTACCTTTGTCTCCACAATTGGCACAACCCTGGCACTCAGGTAAGTCCCTTGTAACTGGTACCCCTGGTACCAAGAGCCCTGATGCCGGGGAAGGTCTCTAAGGGCTGCAGCATGGTTTATGCCACCCTGGGGACCCCTCACTCAGCACATGCACACTGCTTCACAGCTTGTGTGTGCTGGTGGGGAGAAAATGACTAAGTCGACATGGCACTCCCCGCAGAGTGCCATGCCAACCTCACACTGCCTGTGGCATAGGTAAGTCACCCCACTAGCAGGCCTTACAGCCCTAAGGCAGGGTGCACTATACCACAGGTGAGGGCATATGTGCATGAGCACTATGCCCCTACAGTGTCTAAGCAAAACCTTGGACATTGTAAGTGCAGGGTAGCCATAAGAGTATAAGAGTCAAACACGAACTCCACAGTACCATAATGGCTACACTGAAAACTGGGAAGTTTGGTATCAAACTTCTCAGCACAATAAATGCACACTGATGCCAGTGTGCAATTTATTGTAAAATACACCCAGAGGGCATCTTAGAGATGCCCCCTGAAAACATACCCGACTTCCAGTGTAGGCTGACCAGTTTCTGCCAGCCTGTCACACACCAGACATGTTGCTGGCCACAAGGGAAGAGTGCCTTTGTCACTCTGTGGCCAGGAACAAAGCCTGTACTGGGTGGAGGTGCTTCTCACCTCCCCCTGCAGGAACTATAACACCTGGCGGTGAGCCTCAAAGGCTCACCCCTTTTGTTACAGCGCCACAGGGCATCCCAGCTAGTGGAGATGCCCGCACCTTCAGCCACTGCCCCCACTTTTGGCGGCAAGTCTGGAGGAGATTAGAAAAACAAGGAGGAGTCACCCAACAGTCAGGACAGCCCCTAAGGTGTCCTGAGCTGAGGTGACCCTTACTTTTAGAAATCCTCCATCTTGTGGATGGAGGATTCCCCCAATAGGATTAGGGATGTGACCCCCTCCCCACAGGGAGGAGGCACAAAGAGGGTGTAGCCACCCTCAAGGACAGTAGCCATTGGCTACTGCCCTCCCAGACCTAAACACACCCCTAAATTCAGTATCTTAGGGCTCCCCATAACCTAGGAAACTAGATTCCTGCAACCTTAACAAGAAGGACTGCTGACCTGAAGCCCTGCAGTGAAGACAGAGACGACAACTGCTTTGGCCCCAGCCCTACCGGCCTGTCTCTCCACTTCGAAGAAAACTGCAACAGTGATGCATCCAACTGGGACCAGCGACCTCTGAAGCCTCAGAGGACTGTCCTGCAACCAAGGACCAAGAAACTCCAGTGAACAGCTGCCCTGTTCAACAACCTGCAACTTTCTTGCAACAAAGAAACAACTTTAAAGACTTCACGTTTCCCGCCGGAAGCGTGAGACTTTCCACTCTGCACCCACGCTCCCGGCTCGACCTGCGGAAAACCAACACTTCAGGGAGGACTCCCCAGCGACTTCGAGCCCGTGAGTAGCCAGAGAAGACCCCCCTGAGCCCCACAGCGACGCCTGCAGAGGAAATCCAGAGGCTCCCCCTGACCGCGACTGCTTGTAACAAGGGACCCGACACCTGGAACCAACACTGCACCCGCGGCCCCCAGGACCTGAAGGAACCGAACTCCAGTGCAGGAGCCACCCCCAGGCGACCCTCTGCCTAGCCCAGGTGGTGGCTACCCCAAGGAGCCCCCCCTGTGCCTGCCTGCATCGTTGAAGAGACCCTCAGGTCTCCCCATTACTTCCTATCTAAAACCCGACGCCTGTTTGCACTCTGCACCCGGCCGCCCCTGTGCCGCAGAGGGTGTACTTTCTGTGCCTGCTTGTGTCCCCCCCGGTGCCCTACAAAAGCCCCCTGGTCTGCCCCCGAGGACACGGGTACTTACCTGCTGGCAGACTGGAACCGGGGCACCCCTGTTCTCCACTGAAGCCTATGTGTTTTGGGCACCTCTTTAACCTCTGCACCTGACCGGCCCTGAGCTGCTGGTGTGGTAACTTTGAGGTTGCCTTGAACCCCCAACGGTGAGACTTGTAAGTGTTTTACTCACCTGCAAACTTAACCTTTACTTACCTCCCCCAGGAACTGTTGATTTTTGCAGTGTCCACTTTTTACAAAAACTGTACATGCTATTGTGTTTATTCAAAGTTCCTAGAGTACCTAATTGAAATACCTTTCATTTGAAGTATTACTGGTAAATCTTGAACCTGTGGTTCTTAAAATAAACGAAGAAAATATATTTTTCTATATAAAAACCTACTGGCCTGGAGTAAGTTTTTGAGTGTGTGTTCCTCATGTATTGCCTGTGTGTGTACAACAAATGCTTAACACTACCCTCTGATAAGCCTACTGCTCGACCACACTACCACAAAATAGAGCATTAGAATTATCTCTTTTTGCCCCTATCTTACCTCTAAGGGGAACCGTTGGACTCTGTGCACACTATTTCCTACTTTGAAATAGTATATACAGAGCCAACTTCCTACACTCCTCCTAACCTGGGACTGTTTTTGTGGGACAGTAAAAGTTTGCCAAGTGTACAATTTAAACATTGGGGCCACGCTGCAAACCTCACCGCTGTGAAAGCAGATCCTTGCTAGACCAAAGGGTATCTCTAAATAGTCCATCATTCAAGGTCAAGATTTTCACTCACCTGTTATGACGGCATCACCACCTCAAGGGCTAAAAATAAGGCCCATAGATACTTTTAACAAAATGACAGGCCCATCCCATGTCCAACCTCCCTCTTTACACCACCCACATAAACCTTCTCAGCGTCACTTCTTTTCCTAACCAGCATTTATGTGGAAAGAGAGCTGTGATTGAGAACTAACGAAATAAAAGGGGCTAAAGGACTTAAAGCACCATTTTTTAGGGTAACTCCTACTTACTCTTCTTTCTTTGTTACACACAATTTGATTCCCAAGTAAGAAAATATCTGTACGAGAATGCTGTAACATCCAGCATAAATTTAGATAATTATGGGCCATGTGTACAAAAAGTAGGAATTGCGATTTCCTAATGTAAGAAAACTACTTGGTCACAAATCACCCATCTCATGAATATGAATGAGGTAGGTCACAGTTTCAGGCTCATTAGGAATGAAGGCCATCACATGGATTGTGGCCTGCTGGGGTCAGCAGACCACCATGTCTGTGATTGCTTTTCAATAAAGCAATCTTTCTCTCTCTCTTTTTTTTTTTTTAAATGCAGCCCATTTCTTAAAGGAAAATGGGACGCGTTTCAACAAAGAAAAGGAAATGTTTTGGTTTAATTTTGTAAGAGCAGGCAGTGGTCTGTTGGACCATTGTCTGCTGTTAAAAAATATTTATATTACCGTTCTCACAGGGGAAGGGGTTTCCTTCCCATTTGCGAATGGGGTATCACTTTCTTTAAGGTGACAGTTAAATGTTAGTGTTTTGCGACCGGAATTTGGTCACAAAACATTATTAATACATCCCATTCTGATTCAGTATGTGGCAGGGACTCCCTAAACACCCCCATTACAAATAGTGAATCAGTATGTATTTGCAAATTTAAACAGTGATGTAGTATGTGTTAAAGAATAGGAATTTGGGATTCATAATATCAAAATCCTTTTTTGTGTCTGAAAATGGGCAAATTCTGCAATTCGACCTATTTGCAAACGCAAAAAGGTTTGTACATCTGGGCAACAGGTTTACATTACACTATGTTAAAAATAGATATCAACTCGTAAAAACTAATCAATGCATAATGTTTATCTAAAACATTGCCTTCTTGCTGTTTGGCAAATAGCAGATTTTTCTGGAAGTTAACTCAACATGGCTTATTCTTGACAGCATAAGCATCATGTGTATTGCTGGGTGAAGATTAACCGGTCTAAACAGCCTTAGATGTTTTCTTGATTAATTATGGACCAGTGTACATAACACACACTATTTGATAGGGAGTTATGTTCAGATAAAATGTCAGGGCATCATTTTAGTTGTGGTGTACAAGTTTTGACAGCCTATAAATAAATTATTTTAAAGTGTGGATAGAAATAAACTACTGAAAAATCTCATTTCATATATAAAAAATCAGGACCTTAACTTTGTGAAACCTTTATAATGCTGCTTAGAGAGCCACAGATTCACTAATCCTGCAACTTAATGTCATTGATGAGCCATTTGAGCATGTGCTCAGATACTCAGTTTGGGGATCAAGGGAAGCAGCTGCTACGTGCAAACGTAGATATGAAAAATACTTGTGTTAGTACCCTGGATCAATTTAGATTTTTCATCTTAACTGGCGGTCTGCAGACTTTTTCTTCATACGTAGAAGTTTCTGTGCTTTAGACCAACAGAATAGGTGACACGTAGTTTAAAATGTAATCATTTGTTAATAATATTTTCTACTGGGAGGCCCCCCAGCTTAGACACCTTTACTCTATTTTAATATTAAATTGCCATGCTTATTTTTTTTTTATATTATTGATTCATCTTGTATATTGTGGGCCAGCCATGGTAAAGTGCAAGACATTATTTGCTAATCAGTTGTCGAGAGTTGGTATGTTCCATATATTCACATGCTTGAATCATCCCTTGTCATCTGGCTGTAAATCCCCAGTAACTTTAAATATCAATAAAAAAGATTACAATTGCCACAGGCTTCAACATCAGTGTTTGTTTAGTAGTACACCCACCTCGTTTGAAGCAATCTATACTTTAGGGGGAAAAAGAGAGCTTAGCACTTCCATCACATTGGCTGGAGGCCAACATAGTTCAGATTTCATAACACAAGGGTGAAGAGTACATAAGATAGCAGTGAGCCTCTTTCTGGGAAGGAGTGATGGTTGCATATCATTATATGAAAGATACCAATGCGGGAGAAGTTGAGTTACAGGAAAGTAACTCATTTCTTTTAAGTATTGTATTTGTCATATTTACAACGCTTGAATCAGAATAGCAAACAGTGACAAACAGTGTATTACATTTTAAAAGAGCAGGAAGCAGGAACACCTTATCAAAATCAAGTTGCATATAACTTCTTGTCCTGCTGCTGAGAGAGCTGCTACGTTCACATCAAGTTAGTAATTCATGGTGAAGTAAAGCCTGCTTTCCATGTAGATGTACATCAAATGTCCTATAAGGACACTCTAGAATACAGTGCAGCTGTTGTTCCTGTACTTCTACTGGAACACACACTTAATATGCCTGGGAGCGGACGTTTTTCCTAATTTGGACAAAAGAAAGAGAATGGGAACTGGTTGTCTTTGCTTCATGTTGTGGTATATCGAAGTTGTGTTGTCTATGCACATAAACACAGCTTGTTTTGTCAACCTAGGAAAGAACAACTGCAAATCTAGCCTGATGTCCCTAACTCCAGGAAACGTGGTGTTTCCTCTACAAAGCGGCCTCCCATCATCAGTATGTGTGTGGTCCATACTTCCAAAGATGCATCTCTTCATGATAGCCTGTTTATTGGAGGTTAGAACGGAATACACTATGAGATAGGTTGTTTGAGCTATCTGGTAACTTTTCCTTTGATGGTCCATGAGCCAGTCACCATCTTCCACTGATGATCAAGCTCCTGATGAACAGACCTTACCAGGAGCTTGAGAAAAACCAACAGGCCAATGAAAGGTAACATGAGACATAAGAGGGATTTGTAAATCCTGACTGGCACAGTTTGCTAGAAGCAGAATGCCTTTGCCACTGCCTGAAGTTTATAACTGTCTTATGAGTGGAACGCCTTCCCCAGTTGAGTGTCCAGGACTGCCCCTAAGAACTGCAACCTGGTCAGAGGATGGATGGATAATTTTCCAGTGTTCAGGATCAGCAATAATGTTTGGAATAGACTTATGCAGAAGGCTGTGGATGTATGAGCCTCTTCATTGATGGAGCTTTGATGAGTCAGTCGTCCAACTACGGGTTTATTTGGTGACCTTCTGTTCAAGAAAAGTAGCTATTGATGCCAGGCTCTTTGTAAAGAACCAAACAGAAATGTCCTGAGTTGAAAGCGCTCCTGCACCACTGAAAACTGCAGTTATTGCCTGTTTTATCGATGTGTAGGCCTGTGAAAATATGCATCCTGAGGATCCAGGGAGGTGAGATCAGAAAGACTTGGTTGAAGGTTACCATTTCAAAAGAATGTTTTTTCATAAACATGGTCAAAATGTGAAAGTCTGTTACTGGCCTCCATTAGCCTGATATTTTATTGCCATAAATCTAAAAGGGGCAGAGAGAAATTCCAGTCCATCACACATCCTCCTTTCATCAACTAAATCAAACAAACATGTGTGCTTTCCATAACAACAATGGGATTACAGCCTATATTATGGCCCTGGACCCCTTTTGGTCATCAAAGGCAGCTCTCGTTAGAAGCACAAGCTCTCACTAACCAATGGTGACATGCTTTATCATTGGGTTGTGCTCCTCGTTGGGCCGGCACTGCAATGTTCAATGAGCCCCTTGAGGGGGCACTTTGCCAGACATCTTTTGGTATTGCCTCTAGGTTAGGGACATTGGTCTAGGTGAGCTCTGAATCTAAAAAGAATTGCAACTAAACGCAGATTGGTATCATACTGGTAAAATTTACTTGAGACCCGATGTGCTAATATTATTCCTGGGGTCTTTGTAAGGATTAAAAACACAAGGTGGATCTCAGGAACAACTGATTCCTAGATCACTGCAACTACGGTCAACATGTTTCACTCCTAATCTGCCCCAAAGCAGATCAATGGCATTTCATCAAGACCTGCTTAAACCTAATCTACCCAAGTAGGCAACAGGAGGTCTGTGAGTGAAAATGTCCTACCTGATGTGTGAACGATTAGTGTCTATAAACTTACACCCTGAGTATGCATGTGTTTTCTTGTGCACCACACTGATGACCTGAAAATTAAAAAAAGAGATATACCAACATTCATAAGACACAATACAAAATATAGCCTGCATGGTTTGATTTCATGCATATTGCAATCTTTGAAATCTCTAAACCATGTCACCTAGTCGTTGCCACATGCATGGTGAATTAACTGTTGCAAATGCAATCAATTAATTATCAGAATATATGACAATTACTATAAAAAGCACGGACAAAGGCGGAGCTACTGTCATACAGTCATCATCTGCCGAAAGACAATAGGTCCTCAGATCATTAGGAGGGACTTCACGTCTTGTCTTAGCCAGCACATTCAGATAATGGTAAATGAGGTGAAAACAAATGGATGGATCATAGAAACAGAAGCAGGGTTCCTGGTAAACCAATGTTTGACGTTTCCCTACTTTTATACTCTCCCCACAATACATTTAGAAATATCCACGCCCACACACAGACCAATCGTATGCAGGATCAGATCATTTAAAAGCCCTGCCAAATTTTGCAAACATTTCTTAAGACAAGACCAATAGTGAAAAACACTCCTACTTTTTTAAAAGAAACAAAACATGTTTTGAATCTGAGCATGAAAATTAAACAACTTGGAAAAACTGACATCTTGATATCACTAGATGTAGAGGCATTATGT
Organism: Pleurodeles waltl; assembly: GCF_031143425.1. Lineage (NCBI taxonomy): Eukaryota > Metazoa > Chordata > Amphibia > Caudata > Salamandridae > Pleurodeles > Pleurodeles waltl. The sequence goes on along the minus strand of NC_090444.1, from coordinate 536,908,958 downwards.
ACAAGCATTCCACGGGATGCTACCCTGGAGGTTACTGATTCTCTTCTACGACCTGGTGAGTGGCCCTCTTCAATAAAAAGGTTTTATTATGGAATGTGCCAAATTAGGCCTGAAAGGTAACGTTTCTAAATCTGAAGATACCTTATATCTACAGGCCAATGGTACTTTGATTGGGAGTACCTTCGCTCCCAGCCTGTCCTGTTTATATACTCATCATTTTGAAATAATATGGAGGTTGGGAGATTCTAATCTCTATATAGAAAGCATCCAACTGTGGTGTTGATTTAACAATTGATATGCTGATACTAAGGAAGGGCAAGAAATCTCAAATAAAGCATTTTGTGACTGGATTAACACACTGAATCCTTATCTGAGGCTGACAGACAATTACTGATAAAGAATTACCTTTCTATTTCTATCAAAGAAGGGGCTCTGTAAACAAAGATATTTAATAAAAGACCTTATAGGAACAGTTTTCTCTTGTTTAGTAGTCATTACCCCCAGGCATTAAGATGCAGTTTACCATTTGGTAAATCTTTAAGGGTGTGAAGAAACTGTAGCCAACTAATAGATTATGATAAACGAGCAGAAGACTTCACTACTAAATTACGTCAACTGGACTATCCGTAGTCTCATTCACCCTACTATCAAATGATATTAAGAAAATAATTAACAGAAGATGGATCATTTTAAATATAGGAAACCTTTATTTTCATTCCAACGGTCATCAAACTTGAGCAATTTTCAGGTACATACGAGGACAAGGGGACCAAAAACAGAGAACAGCAAAAACCAGAGCTGGGGATACCAGCACTTGAGTGACACCATCCATGCGGTCACTGTAATGTATGTGATTTAACCATCCAAACCAGAGAGCTAAAGGTGGGTGCAGGTATTAAATGGAGTTTATACAAACATACCAACTACAACACAAAACATTGTGTCTATATGATCGTGTGCCCCTCTGGGTTACAGTATGTGGGTATGACCACAAGATCTGTCCGCACTTGTATAAATGAACACAGATGTACCACTGAGTCCTGAAATCCTACAACAAAAATGTCAACCCACTTTATAAAGCAAGAATACTATCCTAATGACTTGAGGTGGGTGATACTTGAGACAGTGGCAGATGTTCAGACTAGACTCACACCTAACAGGATTCAATGATGATATTCCCCAGCCCCTGCTAGCAGCACTTTGAAGTAGCATGGACAAGGGCAAAAGACTCTGATCACAATTTTTACATATTTGAATCCTAGACAAATGTATACTTAATCACATGGGAGATATATAATTATAAGAGACTTGGTCAAACAACCACTAGAAGTAGAATACTAACCATCTCTTGAACTAAAAAATGAAGAATAAATACAAAAAACTGTCAGGTATAATGAGCTTGGTATTCACTGGGAATTACAATATTGCAATGCTTCTCCTATCAGAGTTAATATTCCCTCCATATGTTAAATGAACTTTAAATGGCATGCTTATGAATACTATTATTCCTAATGGAATATGCTCTGTTCAATACAGCGCCCATATAAGATCACATTTCTGTATTTCCGAATAAAACAACTTTCAGGTTACAATAGACTTGCCCACTTTCTGCGGGGTGAATAGTTATAGTGAACAAATCTGCTTTTCTCAATGGTGATAAGCAAATAATATTATACCATGGTTATACAAAGTATTAGTAGAGAAATCTAGTGCTCCACAAAGGACAAAGGTCCATATGTACGAACACATTTTCCCATTGACACAGAATGGGAAAAACCCTTTGCTACATCTGGCCCAAAATCCTTCCAACATGGCACCCGGTGACATCCCACAATCTGTTGAAACAGACGTCTCCTTACATGTATGGGACATGTGATGTGAAGCCGCACTAATGAATGGGCCAGAAGGGCGGTGTTAAATGCTAAGACACAAGGAGATTACCTCATGTTTGGGAAGGTGGTGACAGGTAGGCCAAAGGTATAGAATACTAGAAGGTTAAGTAAATGGTCCTGACCCTGTTGGGGCTGTGGGGGCAGGGTCTCACTAACGTTTGATGCTTTATCCTCAAAAAATATAGCTACGTTTCTTTAGATGACCAGTGGATAGTTAAAGATTCCTCCACTCCCAAGGGCCTCTTAGACTTTTTGATTAGGGTGAAACTACCTGATATTAAAACAAGCTTAACAGTCATTTAGAAATCATTCTAATGTACATATAAAAGGGATGCACACATTTTTTCCGCACTATCTCGATAATGCATGATTAATGATTCTTTTACGAATACAATAGATTAATTCACCTTGCACGTGTCAACTACTTGAGAATGAGGTGACCAGGTCTACTGATTTCAAAGAATACAATATGCATAAAATTAAACCAAGCAGTCTTTACACATTTGTATTGTGTCTTATTAATGTGTATTTCTTTTTTAACTTTCAGAAAATCAACACAGTACTAAAGGAAACACATCCTCACAGACCTCCTGTTGCTTACATGAGTAGATTAGGTTTTAGCAGGCCCTGATGAAATTCAGTTGATCTGCTTTGGGACACATTAGGCATGAAATATGTTGACAGTAACTGCAGTGATCTAGGAATCATAGATGATACTTAGAGCCACTTTGTGTTTTTAATCCATAACAGAGACCCTCAGAATACAATTAGTACATAGGGAATTTCTAGTTAATTTTAACAGTTCAATACAAATCTACATTTAGTTTAACTTATTTTATTCTTTGTAGATCCACAGGTCACCTAGATCAATGTTCCTGACCTGGAGGCAATACCAAAAGATCGCCGGTAAAGTGCCCTCTTGAGAGGCCCATTGGACACCTCAGTGCCAGCCCAACAAGGTGTACAGCCCGATGATGAAGCATGCCACCATTTGTGGGTGAGGGCTTATGGTCCTAATCGGAGCTGCCTTTGATGAACAAAACAAGTACAAGACCATAATATAGGCTTGAATCCCGTTGTTACGGAACAGCACATTTTGTTTGTTTGATTTAGTTGATGAAGGGAGGATGTTTGCTGGACCGGAATTCCCCTCTGCCCCTCTTACAATTATAGGTGTTGTAGCGCAGCAGCTTAGCTGTAGGGCTGACAATAACAAGTTTGAATACAATTAAAGAATTCACTTTGGAATTGGTGAAGATCCCTTAAGTCTAGTTTTGCCACATACCAGGAATAAGAAGTAACCATGAGTGACCTCCAGGGATTGAGTTTCGATGATAATATTGTAGCTGGCGTCTTTAAAACCCTATCCCTTTCAGGCAATGATGGGAGCACACCATCAAGTAGTCTTAAAGAAGTTTGGGAATCCCTCTCTACCATGAAGGAAAATCAAGTAAAGGTGGACCTTCATGGAGCCAATGAGACAGAATATTCACGAGTTAATATTGCCTCAAATAGTCTTCTGGTTACCAATGCACCATGAATTTTCACAAAAAACACTTGGTGTTCTGTACATATTGGTCACAGAGAGCGTGGAGATGCATACAGGACTGGAGATGCATACAGGACTGGCTTGCTCTTATCATCAATACATCCAAGAGACTATCAAACGCTCTTATTACTAAGATACAAGTAGTGGAAAATGCCTTGAAGAGCACAAGTCTGATTACATTGTTTATGACTTGCCTGGTGGAGATAGTGCGGAAATCAATGAAAGTAAGGAATTCTTAATACAACAGAAAATCACAAAATTACATGAGGATATGAAAATAATCTGTCTGGAGAAGGTATATCCCTATATTAGGAGGATTATGAAGGTAATATCTCAAATTCCACTCGATACGAGACTATATCACAGAAAAAGAACAGAAGAATATATGGCTGCACTATAAGTTCGGAAGAGAGAAGTAGCAAAGGCGAAATAAGGGAAACTCCAAAATTCTATGGATACAATACAGGACACTATTAATTCCAACAATACCCACAGATGTGGTCTCCGCATCCTCCAGCCTTTCCTTCCTGACCTGTGGGATCTTACGCCTCACCTTTTTTAGGGAAAGGCCAGGGCAGAGGAAGATGAAAAGAGTGAGGAAAAGTCCCTCACGTCCAGTGGCTGCTGAAAGAGCCACAGACGATCACTCAAAGGCAAGGATCTGTCAAAACAATTTAATTGTAAATCTCTCTGATGAAGTGCTGTCCAATGATGCATTGATAAAGGCTTAGGATATGTGCCTACACCTTCAGAGGACCCTTTAAGGATTATTTGTGAATTATCCAACTTGTTCAGGAAAATTAGACTTCAGGTCTTCTTAAGGATACAGTACAGGATGTGGATACCACTGACACAGGCCTAAAGAATCCCTCCACAATTGTACCACCAGCAACATCTATACCAAATGAGGCGATCACATTTGAACAGGCTGTATTGAATGCCATCAATAACCTACCCATAAAAAAGTAACAGAATCTGACAAGTATGAAGAAACAAGCAATCAGAACATTATCATAAGATGTGACAATAACCATAAAACCTGCAGACCAGGGCAGAGCTATTGTCATACAGTCATCATGTGCCTACAGACAAGAGTAACTGAGTCAACTGGGAGACACTAGATACTATAAAATCAATACAGAGGACCCTGCTCTCCCTCTTAGCCAACGTATTCAGATAATGGTGAATGAGGCAGAAACAAATGGAAGAATCACAAAGAGAGAATCAGGGTTCCTGGTTCATTACTATCAGAGGATTCCCTACTTTTATACACTCCCTAAGATACATAAAGGAATATCCCAGGCAGTCCAATTGCATCTGGGATTGGATCATCATTAGCACCCTTGTCCAAATTTTGCGACCATTTCCTAGAACCAATGGTGGTAAACACGTCTACTTTTTTAAAAGACACAAAACGTGTTTTGAATCTGATCAGGGAAATTAACCAACTTGGAACAACTGACCTCTTGATATCCCTAGAGCAATTACATAGTAAAATCCCACAGGATGCTACCCTGGAGGTTACTGACTCTCTTCTACGATCTTGTGAGTGGCACTCACCAACACTAATCGATTTAATTACGGAATGGGCCACTTCAAATATGCCCCCAGCCTGGCCTGTTTATATGTAAAAACATTAAGCCTGGGAGATTTTAAACCTATAGAGAAAACATCCAACTATGATGTCAATTTATTGATGATATACTGACAGTAAGTAAGAGCGAGCAATCCCAATCAAAAGAATTTTGTGACTGGATTAACACACTGAATTCTTACCTAGGGTTTACATAGACAATTGTGGATAAAGAATGATCTAGACCAGTGGTTCCCAACCTGTGGTCCGGGGACCCCTGGGGGTCGGCGAAGCCTCCTCAGGGGGTCCGCGACAGCTTAGAAAAATAAATAATATTAACAGATTAGGTCCCCAGCTTTCAGTAATCACTCAGTGGGGGGTCCCTGGATTCCAATAAAGATTCAGTGGGGGTCCCCAGGCTCCAGTAATGGTAAAGTGGGGGTCCACAGAAGTCAAAAGGTTGGGAACCACTGATCTAGACCTTATTATTTATATCAAAAAAGGAGCCCTGTAAACAAAGACCTGTAATAAAAGAACAGATTAGAACAGACTATTTTTGTTTAGAAGGTATCATCCCAGGAACTGAGATGCAATTTACCGTTTGGTCACATTTTTAAGGATCCAGAGTAACTGTAGCCACCCACATAAGTAGCATCTTAACCAAGTCTCCATGTCTCAAGCCTGCCATTGCAAGGCTTGTGTGTGCAGTTTTACTGCCACTTTGACATAGCATTTAAAACTACTTGCCAAGCCTTAAACTCCCCTCTTTCTACATATACGTCACCACAAATGTAGGCCCTGGGTAACCCATAGGGCAGGGTGCTATGTAAGTAAAATGCAGGGCATGTACTTATGTGTTTTACATGTCTTGGTACGAAAAACTCACTAATTCGTTTTACACTTATGTGAGGCCTGCTCCTCTCATAGCCCAGCATTAGAACTGCCCTCATATACTTTTAAGTGGTAGAGTCGGATCTGGATGGAGTAGCTCTGTCACGTTTCGTATTGCCAGAATGGTGACAGAAAGTCCTACTTACTGGTGAAGTTGGATTTAATATTAATATTTAATATTAATATTTTAGAAATACCACTTTTTAGAAAGTGGGCATTTTTCTGCACTTACTGCCATCTGTGCCTTACAGCCTGTCTCCAATCAACATCTGGCCTGTGCTGGTTGACAACTCCTCTTGTGCATTCTACCCAGACAACCATAAACACAGGGCACTTGGGGGGTTATTACAACTTTGGAGGAGGTGTTAATCCGTCCCAAAAGTGACGGTAAAGTGACGGATATACCACCAGCCGTATTACGAGTTCCATAGGATATAATGGACTCGTAATACGGCTGGTGGTATATCCGTCACTTTACTGTCACTTTTGGGACGGATTAACACCTCCTCCAAAGTTGTAATAACCCCCTTGGTCACATCTGTATTCATCTGCATACTGAATGGGTCTCCCTGGGCAGGAAGAGTGAAGGGCCTCCCTCTTACATTGGTCTGCCCTCACACAAAGGACTGTTACCCCCCCACAGGGATCCTGGCAGACAGGACTGGGCTGAAAGGGGAACTTTTGCACTTCAAAATCACTCTTTGAGGTTTGTCCACATCAAAGCTGTTTTGGGTATGTAAACTGAGTCTCTGACCCCACTAAATCAGACACTTTTGGATCTACACCTGCACTCTGTCAGAGGAACTGCCTGGCTGCCCAAAGGACTCATCTGGACTGATTTGCTGAGAAGGACTCCTGCCCTGCTTGTTGCCCTGCTGCCATGTTGGCCTCTGACTTTGCTGGAAGGACTCTGCCTTCCCCAAAAGTGCTCTCCAATGGATTGGATTGAGCTTGCCTCCTGTTCTGAAGTCTCAGGGCCAACAAAGACTTCACCAGCTAGCTAGTTTTCCCACATCAGCGACACCAGGAATGACCGAAACACCAGCACAGAAGCTGCAGCCTGCTCCGTGGACATCACAGCACACAACAATTGTGGCCTTCAATGCAAGTCTGACATTGCAGTGATACCACTGACATCACGCAGGGTCATCGCGACACAGCAAAGTAAAGACATCACGCCTTGGCTGACTGAATCCATCGACCCCGTCGGGTCACAAGGAACTGATGAATTGCCACCAAAGTCGCACCAGCTCGCCCTGCAACCGGACGGAACCGATGCCTCGCCTCACCTCCCCCTGCCTCGCAGTGCGAAACCGACGCCTCACCTCCTGGGACGCCACAGCAGAATGAACCCGCACCGGCCCCAGCAACGCCTCATCTCCCCGACTCTGTAACGTCTTTGTTTCTTCGTTTTCAAAAGGTACTGTACCTGGGAGTCCGTGCGACTCCGTGACTGGCGCCAGTGGCGTCTGATTATTGGGAACGACTCCATCAACAATGCTGTGATAGCCTCAGTTGGAGTTGTTAGTTTCTAAGCTCTTTAGTGGGATTTAATGTTTAAAAATTCATAACGTTGCTTGTGAACACTGGATTTTCATTGTTTTTACCTTATTTTAGTCAGATAAATATCATCCAATTTTCTAAACCTGTGTGGTATATTTTTGTTGTGTTTTCACTGTGTTACTGTATGATTTATTGCACAAATACTTTACACATTGCCCGCTAAGTTAAGCGTGACTGCTCAGTGCCAAGTTACCAGATGGTGGGCACAGGATAAATTGGACTGTGTTGTGACTTACCTTTACTAGGATTGTGGTCCCTACTTGGACAAGGGTGTATACCTCTGTCAACTAGAGACCCAATTTCTAACAGTGGTAGAAACTTAGGACACTCAAAGATTCCTTTTACAAAAAGAACAGAGATGGGTGTTGAGACTGGAAGCACACATAACAAGATTGAATGATATTCCCTTTTCCCTGTTAACAGCTTGTTGAAGTACCACGGACAAGGGGAAAGACTCCAATCACAATTTGGACCTATCTGAATACTGGAAGTATTTACACTTAACAGTATTGGAGATATATGATTATAAGAGACTTTGTCAAACAACCAATGGAAGTAGAATACCTAACCATACCTGGAACTAAAAAAAAAGAAAATAAATACTAAAATCTGTCAGGTATAATGATCTCTGTATGTACTGGGAATTAGAATACTGCAATGCTTCTCCCATCAGAGTTTATATTTCCTCCATATGTCAAATAAACTTCATATGTCATGCTCAGAAATACTATTATTCCTAATGGAATAAACTCTATTCAGTAAGGCGCACAAATAAGATCACATTCCTGTATTTCCGAATAAAACAACTTTCCGGTTAGAATAGACTTCCCCCGCTTTCCGCAGGGAGAATGGTTATGGTGAAAAAGTTGCTTCCCTCTCACTGGAGATAAGCAAATAATAATATACCATGAACATACAAAATATTAGGTTGAGAAATCTAGTCCTCCACAAAGGATAGAATCCTTTCAACATGGCGCCCGATGATGCCCACGACCCATAAAGACAGATGTACAATACACGTACAGGAAGTGTGATGTCAAGCCACATGCATGAATGGGTCCGACAGGGGTTAAATACTGAAACACAAGGAGACTACCTCGCATTCGTAAAGGCAGTGACAGGTAGGCCAATGGCATAGACTACCGGAAGTTCAAGTAAGTGCCCCTGACCTTGTTAGGGACGTTGGAGCCAGAGTCTCACTAACGTTTGATGCACTGTCCTTCTTAAATAATATGCTTACATTTATTTAGATGACGAGCGGGTATTCGAAGGTCCTGCCATTCCTAAGCGGCCATCTTATTTCTTGATTAGGTTGAGATTACCTGATATTAAAATGAGCTAACCAGTCACTTGGGGATCAATGTAATATCAATATGAAAGGAGTTGCACACAACTGTTCTGAACTATCTTGATAGTGCTTGACTAATGATGCTTTTACGAATACAAGAGATTAACTCTTCTTGCACGTGGCAACTACTTGATAATGATGTGACAAGGTTTAGTGATTTCAAAGACTGCGTTATGCATGAAATCAAACCAAGTGGTCTATATATTTGTATATAAATACTGATGTATGTCTTTCAATTTTCAGGTTATCAATGTGGTACAAAAGGAAGCATATCTATACACAGGGTGTATTTTTAAAAACACCAATTGTTTACTCATTAAGATGGATATTTTCACTCACAGACCTCCTGTTGTCTAATTGGGTAGATTAGGTTTTAAGTAGGTCCTGATGAAATGACACTGATCTGCTTTGGGATAGATTAGATGTGAAACATGTTGACTGTAGTTGCAGTGATCTAGGAATCATAGTTGTTTCGGAGATCCACTTTGTGTATTCAATTCTTAACAGAGACCGTTGGAATAAGATTAGCACACAGGGGATCTGTAGTTAATTTAATCAGTTTGATATCAATCTACATTTGGTTTAAGGCTCACTTAGACTAATGTTCCTGCCCTAGAGGCAATACCAAAAGATCTTGAGCAAAGTTCCCCCTCGAGGGACTGCTGGGCATTGCAGGCCCAGCCCAAAAAGGAGCATATCCTGCTGATGAAGGATACCAGCATTGGTGGGTGAGGGATTGTGCTCCTAACAGGGGATGGTTTTGATGACCAAAACCGTTGTTGCTAATGAATTTTCTCAACCTGAAAGTATCTGGAGTACAATCCTTGATTTCGCTGGCTCTTTGGACACCTTCTTACTGCTCCTTTTATAAGACGGGGAACAATCTTTAGCTCTGCCTCCCACAAGTACATGTGAGTTTCTTTTATGGGCCAATGAGTGATTTGTTTCTGTAAAAACCCCATAGTGTGACTAGGCTTCACTATTTGAAGCACACAGAGATCTGTACGTAGTGCTTCCCATGCAGGAGCAAAAGCAGATATTCTACCTCTAAATGTAAACACTCACCTAGGTAAGGGGGTAGCTGGTGAAAGTCAAACTTTCTTTTAGTTGTCCTGATAGCGTGGTTGGGATGTTCTATTTTTCTTTACTATTGTTCTCCCATAGCAAGGCACTGCACCCTGCCTGAAGAGTAGCCTTAATAGTACCCTGATTATCTTGGAAGGAAATAAGGCCTTCCTTGACTTCTGTATTTGCTGACGCCTACTCTGTAGACTTGAGATATTCTTGAGCCACGAAAAGGGAGCAGAGGTGGAACAGCTTTATGGTAAAGCTCACAAAGAGAGTCTGTGTCCATCTTGATGTTCTGCAGGACACCATCTACGGTTCCAAATAAATATTGGCCTTCACAAAAATGCTGACCCTGCTAGTTGATGGAAGTCTACTTTGGAAACATTCACTGCTGCGTCAAAGAAGGCAGCTGACACATGTGCACCTTCCTTAATAGTGGTCTTTACCTCTTACCTTATATTTTTAGAGATAAGATGGATAAGGGGTAAAATGTTGTGTCAGGCTGTTGTACCAAGTCTTGTTCAAGGTAGGTACAGGTTTGATGGGTGTAGAAGCCATAAAGCTGACTTTGCGTCCCAAGTAGTCTATGCCACTTCCATCTCTCTAAGGAGAAGCTGAAACTGAAGCAACATAATTTACTGATCTATGCTAGGCCTCCGTCATAATGATGGGGTCAGGCTTCGGGAGCCATTCAGTAAATGTCACACAGATTCTGGTGCCCTATACTTCTGTAGGCAGGGTTTAACTGCCTTAACAAAGGCTGGTGTAAGCATTAGTTTGAGACCCTGAAACCAGAAAAAATAAAATCTAAGATTGGGATGGACTGTGTAGGTTTCCAAGCTTAGAACGTACTGCTTTTTTGCTGCTCTTTCCAGGAGGGCATGTAAGTGGGAGATGCCACCTGGAAGAGTATCAGGTTGTGTGGGCAATTTCTCACCTTCTTTAGGAACAATGTAGTGTTTACACTCTTCATCATGTCTATAACCATCACCCTGACCCTATCCAAAATGTTTGTCTCCTTGTTTAACATCCGGCATGCGGTCTTAGTCACACGTGTGCAGTTCTCCCATGTCCCAAGGCATTAGGTGGACAGGGCCTGGAACTAGGCCAGTGCCATGGGAATAGGTGAAGGCAGGGAGAGAGAGGTATCTTCAGTTGTTGAGGAGGTGACAATGAAGCTACTAGCATCTGAGGCGAAGGAGGTGATTTTAATGGCATTGGTGGTTGAGGTTGCTGTGGAAGTAACCTCTGGAATGTTTCCATCATCTGTTGGAACGTAGTCATGAATGCAACAGGAATTTACATAATAATTAAGCCCCCATAGAGAGTCCTTGGGGAAGGGTAGGCATAACTGCTTGGACGAACTTCCCCTGCAAAGGTCTGGGGTGGATACTCATGCTCTCTATGGTATTCTTCCTCATAAAGATCTTCCTCAAATTCTAGTCTGTAGTTTACATCAAACTGCAAATGACTGTGGGCTGTGTTCCTTCTCCCTGACATCAGCTTCCAATTCGATTTTAGTAAGTTCACTGGGGTGTCACTGTCGAGATCCTCACTGCCATCCACACTGCATGCATTGTCACCATCTATGAAGTCGACGGAGACATGATGGTCACCATGGGGCTCATCAACGGGAACGAGGTGCCAATTGGTAGGCTCAGCTTTGGCTGCCAACGACTTGGGCGGCAAGTCTGACTGGATTTTCACACAATACTTTGTGCAGGTTGTTATTCGTTCTTTTTAAAGCCTTTTCTTAGGGGAGCTTTGTCTGATGTTTGGCAGAGGTGGTTGCAGCCATTCTGCGTAATCAATCCCAGCTGAGGATAGTCCACATGCTTCCTTTATAAGTTGAGCATGCAAGCCATCTGGCCTGTTATAATCTGTCTATGAGCTTTTAACCACGCCCACCACATGCCCATCACTATAACTCGTTCATGAGCTTGTCTTTCAAAAATCCTTTGTTATCATTGGTAAATGCTTTACAATTGTCCCTCCTTGAAGTGGTTTTGTTGGCCATCGAACCTGTTACATGGATAATTGCATGTTTGCCGATACGTTTGACTGAGTGTGAACTTTTTTTTCTTCTTTTGTGTCTCTCTTTTGCGCTCTTGTGCATGACAGCAGTGGCACTTTGAATCGGCTTGCTTATATCAACTGTACTACTTTTCATTTTCAATTTATATGGCAAGAAAAGTCGAGTTAGGAATTTACAAAGCTAATAGTTCTAACTCGAGCAAACGCGAGATCCATTGCTTTTCAAATGCTTGTTTGTATTGCTTTTCTGGAAGTGCAGGTGGGGGGTACTCTTCGCAGAATCATCCCCAGAGGAGGGGAATCTCAGTTATAAAGGGGAATTTTCTATTATTTTCCAGAAAGTAAAGAGCCAACCTCCTTTTTCTGTCTTTGAAGAGAAGGTTTTTCAGACGTTGCAGCAAAATGCTATATATGTGGGATAAAGACAATAAATGCACTGATCATGAGGATCATCAGTGTAGCTGATTGTCCACAGACTAAGCAAAACTTGAAGGGAGATATTTTCACTTTCCTCGCCATAGTGGCTGATGGGGACAGTTGCCAGTCCCCAGTCCCCCTGAGCTAGTACTGAGGTGAAAATCTCAGAAATTCCCTAACAAATCTCACAGTTTTGTGAAAGCTAAAGATTGGACTGGTTGATGCGCAGGAAGAACACAGGAAAGATAAAGGAGTAACCAGTTTAGGATGAAATGCAGGTTAGAGCAGAGCTCTTCTTAGGGACTCCATCACAGAAGACATGCAAAAATCTGAGCTGTGTTGGCCTCTTGTGGGAGAAGAGTTGGACACTTCCATCTCTTTTGCTGGTGGTCTGGTTGATTCAAATGAGGTGGAGTTACTAGGGATTTCCCGTATCAATTCAACATGAGGGAGAGTATTTTATATTTCATTGCAGGGCATCTTTGAATAAATTATTTTTTGCATGATGATACTTGAAAAGACCAACAGCATAACCTGTTAAAACAAACTGATCTTTCTGGAACAATTTGGAACACAAGACAACTTACGTACTACAACACATCCTAGACATGTACTGCTTTTGATAAATCTCTTCTGATATGTGTGCATGAATTAACCCATAATAGTCTATCTTGGAATTCACATCAAGTGAAGTCCTTCAATGGCGTTGTAAAGAAGGTCTAGAAACATCTAGACAAATGAACGAGTTACTTACCTTCGGTAACGACTTTTCTGGTGGATACATTAGCTACCTGTGGATTCCTCACCTAATGAATACTCCCATGGCGCCAGCATTCGACGGAAATCTTCTTCCTAGTCTCTGCACGTCGACGAGGACGTCACTCTAGCCCACGCAACGCCGTCTGACGTCATACAGGCAATAAGAGGTCCTCGACGACGTGCCGACGTCAGTACCAACATTTTTTACGTGCATGAGAACAACCACCCAATGCAATGAAAGAGCAAGGCAACATCCCATAACCTTGTAAAATACACAATATTGCAATGAATAGCTGTAAATTTAATATAACGAACAAATATATGCAAATCATGTATGTACACAAAGATATATACATATATATATATATATATATACACAGATAATATACACACGTATCCATATATACAACGTCTATTGCAACCTTGAAGACCAAGAGGAGCGCACTCAAGGATTACTTGGTAAGACCAGAAAGGCAACGGGGAGGCGGGTGGGACCGTGAGGAATCCACAGGTAGCTAATGTATCCACCAGAAAAGTCGTTACCGAAGGTAAGTAACTCGTTCTTCTGATGGATACAACTACCTGTGGATTCCTCACCTAATGAATAGAGGAACGAGTTACTTACCTTCGGTAACGACTTTTCTGGTGGATACATTAGCTACCTGTGGATTCCTCACCTCATGAATACTCCCATGGCGCCAGCATTCGACGGAAATCTTCTTACTAGTCTCTGCACGTCGACGAGGACGTCACTCTAGCCCACGCGACGCCGTCTGACGTCATACAGGCAATAAGAGGTCCTCGACGACGTGCGGACGTCAGTACCAATCATTTTTTACGTGCATGAGAACAACCAGGCAATGCAATGAAAGAGCAAGGCAACATCCCATTATATTGTAAAAACACACAACATTGTATGAATAACTGTAAATCTTTTTATATAAATATATATATAAAACTTTCTCTTTTAAAATATATACACACACCAAGTATATACACAAGATATATACATATATACATATATATAAATATATTATATACACATCTATTGCACCCTCAAAGACCAAGAGGAGCGCACTCAAGGATTACTTGGTAAGACCAGAAAGGCAACGGGGAGGCGGGTGGGACCGTGAGGAATCCACAGGTAGCTAATGTATCCACCAGAAAAGTCGTTACCGAAGGTAAGTAACTCGTTCTTCTGATGGATACAACAACCTGTGGATTCCTCACCTCATGAATAGAGTCCCAAAGCAGTACCACGCCCGGCGGTGGGTGCCTACATGGTCAAACCAAGAAATCCTGCAGCACTGACCGTGCAAAATGGCCGTCCCTTCTAACCTCAGAATCCAAACAGTAATGTTTTGCAAAAGTGTGAAGGGACGACCAAGTTGCGGCCTTGCAGATGTCGACCACAGGAACACCCCTGGCCAAGGCCGAAGTGGCCGACTTAGCTCTGGTGGAATGAGCTCTAATGCCCTCAGGAGGATCCTTCTTTGCCAAAGAGTAACATATTTTAATGCAAAGAACAACCCACCTGGATAGTGTTCTCTTGTGGACTGCCTTTCCTCTCCTCTTGCCCACGTATCCAATAAACAGCTGATCCTCCAGCCTGAAATCCTTTGTTCTATCAATAAAGAAGCTCAACGCTCTCTTTGGATCCAGACGGTGCAGTCTTTCTTCCTCTTTGGAAGGATGAGGCGGAGGATAGAACGTGGACAAAGTAATTGCCTGAGCCAAATGGAAGGGTGAAACAACCTTCGGGAGGAAAGCAGCCTTGGTCCTCAACACCACCTTATCCCCATAAAAAGTTGTATAAGGGGGCTTTACTGATAAGGCCTGCAACTCACTCACTCTCCTTGCTGATGTTATAGCTATCAGGAAGACTGTTTTTAAAACCAAATACCTCAAGGGGCAAGAATGCATAGGTTCAAAAGGGGACCCCATAAGGAAAGTCAGGACCAAGGACAAATCCCATTGCGGCATAATGAATGGCTTTGGAGGATATTGATTTAGAAGACCTTTCAAGAATCTGATAACAATAGGGGATTTAAATAAAGATGGTTGGTCTGGAAGACATATGAAGGCTGACAAGGCCGATAAATAACCCTTAATGGTAGCCACTGCACAACCTTTCTGCGCCAGAGATAGAGCAAAAGACAAAACGTCCGATAGATGAGCATGCAAAGGATCAATCTGCCTCTCTCCACACCACGCAACAAATTTAGACCACCTATTAGCGTAGATAGATTTAGTGGAGTGTCGCCTGGCCGCTAATATAACATCCACTACCTCAGGCGGGAGAGAGAAGGAACTCAGGTTGCCCCGTTCAATCTCCAGGCATGTAGGTGCAGACTCTGGAGGTTGGGGTGTAGAACCTGCCCCTGCGACTGCGAGAGGAGGTCTGCCCTGAAAGGGAGACGGAGCGGCGGGCACATTGAGAGTTGGAGAAGGTCGGAGTACCACACCCTCCTTGGCCAATCCGGAGCTATTAAGATTACTAGAGCCCGGTCTTGGCGAATCTTCCTCAATACTCGAGGAATCAAGGGTATGGGAGGAAACGGGTAAAGCAACTGGCCGCACCAGGTTATTTGAAACGCGTCCCCCAACGCTCCCTGCATCGGATACTGAAGGCTGCAGAACAACGGACAATGCGCGTTCTCTCGAGTGGCGAACAGATCTACCCGAGGAAACCCCCACCTCTGGAAGATTAAACGGACTTGATCTGGATGGAGACGCCACTCGTGGTCTGCCGAGAAGTGGCGACTGAGACTGTCCGCACGCACGTTCAAAACTCCGGCCAGATGGTTTGCTATCAAGCAAATCTGATGGTCCTTTGCCCAGGACCATAGTCGAAGAGCTTCTGTGCAGAGAAGGTACGACCCCACTCCTCCCTGCTTGTTTATGTACCACATCGTGGTAGTATTGTCCGTTAGGACCTGTACAGACTGACCACGAAGGGAAGGGAGGAAGGCCTTGAGAGCCAGACGTACAGCCCGTAACTCTAACAGATTGATGTGAAACATCTGTTCCTCTGGAGACCAAAGACCTTTGATCTCCAGATCCCCCAGATGAGCTCCCCACCCTAGAGTGGAAGCATCCGTTATGACTGTGGTCACTGGTGGCGACTGCTGGAACGGCTTTCCTTGTGAAAGATTGTTGCTTGCAATCCACCACTTCAAATCCACAGCAGCATCTCTGGAGATCTTGACAGTACCCTCTAGATCCCCTCTGAGTTGAGACCACTGCCTTCGGAGGCACCACTGAAGAGCCCTCATGTGCCAGCGAGCATGCGTGACCAACAGAATGCAGGAGGCAAAAAGACCGAGCAGACGAAGGACCTTGAGGACTGGAACTACCGCTCCATTTCGAAACATTGGAACCAAATCCTGAATATCTTGAATCCGCTGAGGCGGAGGAAAGGCCCGACCCAATGTTGTATCCAGTACTGCCCCTATGAACAGGAGGCGCTGAGAGGGCTCTAGGTGAGATTTGGGCTCGTTCACCGAAAAACCCAGGTCGAACAACAACTGGGTTGTTGACTGCAGATGATGCGACACAAGCTCCGGGGACTTGGCTTTGATCAACCAGTCGTCCAAGTAAGGGAATACTGCTATCCCCTTCCTTCTGAGTTCTGCCGCAACCACCGACATCACCTTCGTGAAGACTCGAGGTGCTGAAGTAAGACCAAACGGAAGGACCGCAAACTGATAGTGTTGCGATCCCACCACAAACCGGAGATACTTCCTGTGTGACTTGAGTATCGGGATATGAAAGTAAGCATCCTGCAAGTCGACAGACACCATCCAGTCTTCCTTGTTCAACGCCAAAAGCACCTGTGCTAGGGTCAGCATCTTGAACTTTTCCTGCTTGAGGAACCAATTCAAGATCCTCAGGTCCAGAATTGGTCTCAAACGACCATCCTTCTTGGGAATCAGGAAATACCTTGAGTAAACTCCTCGACCCCTTTCCTGCTCCGGGACCAACTCCACCGCGCCCTTTGAAAGGAGGACTTGCACCTCCTGTTCTAGCAACAGGAGGTGTTCTTCTGAACAATACGAAGGGCGGGGCGGGATGAGGGGCGGGAACTCCCGAAAGGGAAGGGTGTAGCCTTTTCCCACAACACTGAGAACCCAAGTGTCCGATGTAACAGTCTTCCATTTGGTGAGAAAATGCTGTAATCTTCCCCCTACAGGAGAGGAGTGAGTGGGAAATGGTGGAAGCCTAAGGCTGCTTCCCCTGCTGCACCCCGCCAGAGGATGAGGAAGAGGCAGAGTGCTGCTGAGAGGCTCCTCTGGTGCGGACCCTACCTCTCCCCATGAAAGATCTAGAGGGATGGGAAGAAGCAGGTTGCTGATATCTCCCCCGAAAGGAAGAGGAGGAAGAGCCACGCCCAAATCCACGAAACCTCCTGAAGAATCTGGAAGAGGCCGTGGAAGAAGGAGCTTGGAGCCCTAACGACTTAGCCGTGGCCCTGCTTTCTTTAAAACGTACCAAGGCCGAATCAGCCTTAGCTCCAAACAGTTTGTCCCCATCAACGGGAGATCCAACAATGTGGACTGTACATCTGCCGAAAAGCCCGAGTTACGGAGCCAGGCCTGTCTCCTTGCCACCACAGTTGTGCCCATTGCCCTGGCTACCGAGTCGGTGGTATCCAGTCCCGTCTGGATAATTTGGGTCGCAGCAGCCTGGGCATTTGAGACAAGATCCAAAAGACCCTGGGGAAGCTCTGTAAACGAAGAGGAAATGTCATCCATCAGAGCATGAATATACCTCCCCAGGATACAGGTTGCATTGGTGGCTTTTAACGCCAGACTGCAGGATGAAAAAATCTTCTTCGACTGCGCCTCTAGCTTCTTTGAATCTCTGTCCCCAGGCACCGTCGGAAAAGAACCAGGCGCTGACTTGGACGAACAGGAGGCCTGCACCACCAAGCTCTCCGGCGTAGGGTGCCTAGATAGGAAACCAGGGTCAGTTGGAGCCGTCCGATACCTCCTGGCCACGGCTCTGTGAGCTGCTGGGGAAGATGCCGGCCTCTTCCACACCTCTAACACCGGATCCAGCAGAGCGTCATTAAATGGTAACAGAGGCTCCGCCGCGGCTGAGGCCGGATGTAACACCTCTGTCAAAAGGTTTTGTTTTGCCTCCACCACCGGCAAAGGCAGGTCCAAAAAACTAGCTGCCTTCCGTACCACTGCATGAAAGGAAGCAGCCTCCTCAGTATATTCCCCCGGGGACGAAAGGTCCCACTCAGGGGAAGTGTCCAGCCCACTGGCCGACTCCAGTCCACGCAGCCCATCACCCGAGTCCTCTAGCTCTCCTTCCTCTAGGGCTCGTTGGTACTCCTGCTCTTCTAATACACGGAGAGCACGTCTCCTTGAATGAAGTCGTTGCTCAATACGCGGAGTCGACAATGCCTCCGCCGAAGTCGAAGATCGGCGCCGATCTTCAGAAGCCACCGACGCCGCATCCGGCGCCACAGGTAACTTCGGCGCCGACGGAAGAGCAACTGCCGCAGATGGACCCACCGGAGTCACAGGCCGAAATCCCGACGTCGACGGGATGGAAATCCCCGGGGCCAATCCTTCTGAAGCCACCGGAGCGGCCACCGGCGCCGACAGTGGCGCCGAGCCCACGTTCCCAAACGGGAGAAAGGGCATAAAGGGTGCCGGCCGAAGAGGCGCAGGATCACCCAAAGAAAAGGCCAAAGGCCCAGCCGGAGCACCCCCTGGAGCCATCTGTTGGAAGATGGCATACATCGCATTCAAGAATGCGGAACTATCGGCTCCAGGGGTGGGAAAAGCCGGATACTGGGGTGCCTGTCTCGGAGGCGACCCCGACGCCGGCCTCGGCGTCTGCGCCGGAGAAAACACTTGAGGCTCCAATACCTCAATCACCGACGCCTGTCCAGGTGAAGTTGGAGACGCCGGAGAGGGCAACGGCGTCGAAGGATGCGGCGTAACCGTGGGACTGACCTCCCATGTCCTTCGGCGCCGATCCGGAGACCTGGAGCGAGTCTCCTTTGAATGACGCCGAGATTCTCTACGGCGCCGGGAGTCTCGATGATGCCGATGTCTTGGGGAAGAAGACTTCTTGTGATGTTTCCCCTTTGACTTGGCCATAAACAGCTTCGCCTCACGTTCCTTGAGGGCCTTTGGATTCATGTGCTGACATGAATCACAAGTCGAGACGTCGTGGTCGGAGCTCAAACACCAAAGGCAATCGGAATGAGGATCCGTCACCGACATCTTGCCTCCACACTCACGACAAGGCTTAAATCCAGACTTCCTCTGCGACATTATTTCCACAGCGAAAGACTACGCAGCAAGATATACACTGTAACCGCAAGAGTAACAGTTGCTCCCTCGAAGATAACCGTTTCGAATGCACGGAAAAAAGGGAACTGACGTCCGCACGTCGTCGAGGACCTCTTATTGCCTGTATGACGTCAGACGGCGTCGCGTGGGCTAGAGTGACGTCCTCGTCGACGTGCAGAGACTAGTAAGAAGATTTCCGTCGAATGCTGGCGCCATGGGAGTATTCATGAGGTGAGGAATCCACAGGTAGTTGTATCCATCAGAATCCCAAAGCAGTACCACGCCCGGTGGCGGGTGCCTAAATGGTCAAACCAAGAAATCCTGCAGCACTGACCGTGCAAAATGGCCGTCCCTTCTGACCTCAGAGTCCAAACAGTAATGTTTCGCAAAAGTGTGAAGGGACGACCAAGTTGCGGCCTTGCAGATGTCAACCACAGGAACACCCCTGGCCAAGGCCGAAGTGGCCGACTTAGCTCTGGTGGAATGAGCTCTAATGCCCTCAGGAGGGTCCTTCTTTGCCAAAGAGTAACAGATTTTAATGCAAAGAACCACCCACCTGGAGAGTGTTCTCTTGTGGACTGCCTTTCCTCTCCTCTTGCCCACGTACCCGATGAACAGCTGATCCTCCAGCCTGAAATCCTTTGTTCTATCAATAAAGAAGCTCAACGCCCTCTTTGGGTCCAGACGGTGCAGTCTTTCTTCCTCTTTAGAAGGATGAGGCGGAGGATAGAACGTGGACAAAGTAATTGTCTGAGCCAAATGGAAGGGTGAAACAATCTTCGGGAGGAAAGCAGCCTTGGTCCTCAACACCACCTTATCCCCATAAAAAGTTGTATAAGGGGGCTTTACCGATAAGGCCTGCAACTCACTCACTCTCCTTGCAGATGTTATCGCTACCAGGAAAACTGTTTTTATAACCAAATACCTTAAGGGGCAAGAATGCATAGGCTCAAAAGGGGACCCCATAAGGAAAGTCAGGACCAAGGACAAATCCCATTGCGGCATAACGAATGGTTTTGGAGGATATTTATTTAGAAGACCTTTCAAGAATCTGATAACAATAGGGGATTTAAATAACGATGGTTGGTCTGGAAGACAAATGAAGGCTGACAAGGCCGACAAATAACCCTTAATGGTAGCCACTGCACAACCTTTCTGCGCTAGAGAGAGAGCAAAAGACAAAACGTCCGATAGATGAGCATGTAAGGGATCAATCTGCCTCTCTCCACACCACGCAACAAATTTAGACCACCTATTAGCGTAGATAGATTTAGTGGAGTGTCGCCTGGCCGCTAATATAACATCCACTACATCAGGCGGGAGAGAGAAGGAACTCAGGTTGCCCCGTTCAATCTCCAGGCATGTAGGTGCAGACTCTGGAGGTTGGGGTGTCAAACCTGCCCCTGCGACTGCGAGAGGAGGTCTGCCCTGAAAGGGAGACGGAGCGGAGGGCACATTGAGAGTTGGAGAAGGTCGGAGTACCACACCCTCCTTGGCCAATCCGGAGCTATTAAGATGACTAGCGCCCGGTCTTGGCGAATCTTCCTCAATACTCGAGGAATCAAGGGTATGGGAGGAAACGCGTAAAGCAACTGGCCGCACCAGGTTATTTGAAACGCGTCCCCTAACGCTCCCTGCATCGGATACTGGAGGCTGCAGAATAACGGACAATGCGCGTTCTCCCGAGTGGCAAACAGATCTATCCGAGGAAACCCCCACATCTGGAAGATTAAACGGACTTGATCTGGATGGAGACGCCACTCGTGGTCGGCCGAGAATTGGCGACTGAGACTGTCCGCACGTACATTCAAGACCCCGGCCAGATGATTTGCTACCAAGCAAATCTGATGGTCCTTTGCCCAAGACCATAGTCGAAGAGCTTCTCTGCAGAGAAAGTACGACCCTACTCCTCCCTGTTTGTTTATGTACCACATCGTGGTAGTATTGTCCGTCAGGACCTGTACCGACTGACCACGAAGGGAAGGGAGGAAGGCCTTGAGAGCCAAACGTACAGCCCATAACTCTACAGATTGATATGAAACATCTGCTCCTCTGGAGACCAAAGGCCTTTGATCTCCAGATCCCCCAGATGAGCTCCCCACCCTAGAGTGGAAGCATCGGTTATGACCGTGGCCACTGGTGGCGACTGCGCGAACGGCTTTCCTTGTGAAAGATTGTTGCTCGCAATCCACCACTTCAAGTCCACAGCAGCATCTCTGGAGATCTTGACAGCACCTTCTAGATCTCCTTTGTGTTGAGACCACTGCCTTCGGAGGCACCACTGAAGAGCCCTCATGTGCCAGCGAGCATGCGTGACCAACAGAATGCAGGAGGCAAACAGACCGAGCAGACGAAGGACCTTGAGGACTGGAACTACCGCTCCATTTCGAAACATTGGAACCAATTCCTGAATATCTTGAATCCGCTGAGGCGGAGGAAAGGCTCAACTCAATGTTGTATCCAGTACTGCCCCTATGAACAGGAGGCGCTGAGAGGGCTCCAGGTGAGATTTGGGGTCGTTCACCGAAAAACCCAGGTCGAACAACAACTGAGTCGTTGACTGCAGATGATGCGACACAAGCTCCGGCGACTTGGCTTTGATCAACCAGTCGTCCAAGTAAGGGAATACTGCTATCCCCTTCCTTCTGAGCTCTGCCGCAACCACCGACATCACCTTCGTGAAGACTCGAGGTGCTGAAGTAAGACCAAACGGAAGGACCGCAAACTGATAGTGCTGCGATCCCACCATAAACCGGAGATACTTCCTGTGTGACTTGAGTATCGGGATATGAAAGTAAGCATCCTGCAAGTCGACAGACACCATCCAATCTTCCTTGTTCAACGCCCAAAGCACCTGAGCTAGGGTCAGCATCTTGAACTTTTCCTGTTTGAGGAACCAATTCAAGATCCTCAGGTCCAGGATTGGTCTCAACCGACCATCCTTCTTGGGAATCAGGAAATACCTTGAGTAACAACCTCGACCCCTTTCCTGCTCTGGGACCAACTCTACCGCGCCCTTTGAAAGGAGGACTTGTACCTCCTGTTCTAGCAACAGGAGGTGTTCTTCTGAACAATAAGATGGGCGGGGCGGGATGAGGGGCGGGAACTCCCGAAAGGGAAGGGTGTAGCCTTTTCCCACAATACTGAGAACCCAAGTGTCCATTGTAATAGTCTTCCACTTGCGGAGAAAATGCTGTAATCTTCCCCCTACAGGAGAGGAGTGAGTGGGAAATGGTGGAAGCCTAAGGCTGCTTTCCCTGCTGCACCCCTCCAGAGGACGAGGAAGAGGCAGAGTGCTGCTGAGAGGCTCCTCTGGTGCGGGCCCTCCCTCTCCCTCTAAAAGATCTATAGGGATGGGAA
Source organism: Pleurodeles waltl (assembly GCF_031143425.1). Classification (NCBI taxonomy): domain Eukaryota; kingdom Metazoa; phylum Chordata; class Amphibia; order Caudata; family Salamandridae; genus Pleurodeles; species Pleurodeles waltl. The sequence continues at coordinate 536,886,190 of NC_090444.1, read as the reverse complement.
GAGGCAGGTTGCTGGAATCTCCCCTGAAAGGAAGAGGAGGAAGAGCCATGACCAAATCCCCGAAACCTCCTGAAAATCCTGGAAGAGGCAGAGGAAGAAGGAGCTTGGAGTCCTAGCGATTTGGCTGTGGCCCTGCTCTCCTTAAAACGTTCCAAGGCCGAATCTGCCTTGGCGCCAAACAGCTTGTCCCCATCAAAAGGGAGATCCAATAGGGTTGACTGCACATCTGCAGAAAACCCCGAATTACGGAGCCAGGCCTGTCTCCTTGCCACCACAGTCGTGCCCATTGCTCTGGCCACCGAGTTGGTCGTATCCAGCCCAGCCTGAATAATCTGGGTCGCAGCAGCCTGGGCATCTGAAACAACATCCAAAAGACCCTGGGGAAGCTCCGTAAATGATGAGGAAATGTCCTCCATAAGAGCATGAACATATCTCCCCAGGATACAAGTTGCGTTGGTGGCCTTCAACGCCAGACTGCAGGACGAAAAGATTTTCTTGGACTGCGCATCCAGTTTCTTCGAGTCTCTGTCCCCAGGCACCGTCGGGAAAGAACCAGGCGCTGATTTGGATGAACAGGAGGCCTGCACCACCAAGCTCTCCGGTGTAGGATGCCTAGAAAGAAAGCCAGGGTCAGTTGGTGCAGCTCGATACCTCCTGGCTATGGCTCTATGAACCGCTGGGGAAGATACTGGTCTCTTCCACACCTCTAGCACCGGATCCAGCAAAGCGTCATTAAAGGGCAATAGAGGCTCTGCCGCAGCTGAGGCCGGATGAAGCACCTCTGTCAGAAGGTTCTGTTTTGTCTCTGCCACCGGCAAAGGCAGGTCCAGAAAACTAGCTGCCTTCCGTACCACTGCGTGAAAGGAAGCAGCCTCCTCCGTGTATTCCCCTGGAGACGAAAGATCCCCCTCAGGGGAAGTGTCCAGCCCACTGGCTGTATCTAGACCATGCAGTCCATCAACCGAGTCCTCTAGTTCTCATTCTTCCAGGACTCGTTGGTACTCCTGCTCCTCTAATAAACAGAGAGCACGTCTCCTCGAATGAAGCCTCTGCTCGATACGCGGAGTCGACAATGCCTCCGCCGAAGCCGAAGATCGGCGCCGATCTTCAGAAGCCACCGACGCCGCGTCCGGCGCCACAGGTAACTTCGGCGCCGATGAAAGAGCACTCGGAGCGGATGGACCCACCGGAGTCACAGGACGAAATCCCGACGTCGACGGGATGGAAATCTCCGGGGCCAATCCCTCCGAAGCCACCGGAGCGGCCACCGGCGCCGACACCGGCGCGGAGCCCACGTTCCCAAAAGGGAGAAAGGGCATAAAGGGTGCCGGCCGTAGAGGCGCAGGATCACCCAATGAAAAGGCCAAAAGGCCAGCCGGAGCACCCCCTGGAGCCATCTGTTGGAAGATGGTATACATCGCATTTAGGAATGCGGTACTATCGGCTCCAGGGGTGGGAAAAGCCGGATACTGGAGTGCCTGTATCGAAGGCGACCCCGACCTCGACGTCTGCGACGCCGGGGACAACACCAGAGGCTGCACCACTTCAATCACCGACGCCTGTCCAGGTGAAGTCGGTGACGCCGGAGAGGGCAACGGCGTCGATGGATGCGGCGTGACCGTGGGACTGACCTCCCAAGTCCTCCGGCGCCGATCCGAAGACCTGGAACGAGTCTCCTTGCTCGAATGGCGCCGTGATTCTCTACGGCGCCGGGAGTCTCGATGACGCCGATGCCTTGGCGAAGAAGACTTCTTATGATGTTTTTCTTTCTTCGACTTCGCCATAAACAACTTCGCCTCACGTTCCTTGAGGGCCTTTGGATTCATGTGCTGACATGAATCGCAAGTCGAGACGTCGTGGTCGGAGCTTAAACACCAAAGACAGTCGGAGTGAGGATCCGTAACTGACATCTTGCCCCCACACTCACGACAAGGCTTAAAACCCGACTTTCTCTGCGGCATTATTACTGCAGCGAAGGACTACGCAGCAAAAAATACACTGTAACCACGAAAGTAACAGTTGCTCCCTCGAAGATAACCGTTTCGAATGCATGGAAAAAAGGGAACTGACGTCGGCACGTCGTCGAAGACCTCTTATTGCCTGTATGACGTCAGACGGCGTCGCGTGGGCTAGAGTGACGTCCTCGTCGACGTGCAGAGACTAGGAAGAAGATTTCCGTTGAATGCTGGCGCCATGGGAGTATTCATTAGGTGAGGAATCCACAGGTAGTTGTATCCATCAGAAGTGACTGGGACAGACTACTTTTACAAACCTGTGACTATCCCCAAACAAATCAACATGTGGTTAATAAAGACTTGAAGGAGTCCCAGGTGGACTGTAGACCAGCAACAATGAAGAGTGTCCATAGGAACCTGCATGATCTGCTAGATTAGTTGGTCTTCACTTTTTGGAGACTCTAGAAATAGAACCTGTGTAAATTTAGGATACAATACTAACAGATCCATCAGACCAAAAATTATTCATTATTAAAATTCTTCAACTGCCAGGATAAAATTAGCTTTAAGACAACTCAGTGAAATGTGGGGTTCTTGGGATCTTCCCTGCTATCAATATGTGAGTAGTTTCCTAGTGGTACAAATGGAAAACAAATAAATGCAAGCTTTGAATATTTGAATCCAAGTGCATTCATGTCAGGAGCCAATCAATGTGTTGTTGATAATATGAAAGATTTGACCGACAATGGGTAATAGCCTCCATGAAGGTTAACACAATTCTTTACCTTTTTCCTGGCTCTTTTCTAGTCTGAATATTTGAAAGATTACACAGCACTTGAGAATGGGAGGAAAAGAACACATCGTAGAGGAACGCTAACAATGAAGCACTGTTTTGGGAGAAGGCTGCCAGAGTTTAATGCTGACAACGGGGTAGCCCGCAATACGACACAGTATATGTCTCTCATATGCCTAGAGAATTCCATCAAAGAACCATTAGCTCTGTAAGACTGTGCCTTCATTTTGGATATTGGTTTGGCCCCAAGCACGGCATAGCAATGGGTGAAACAGTAGTCCATCCATCAGACAATGAAAGCCTAAACAGCTACGTGGCTTGCATCATTGTCTCCAATAGTGAAAGCAAGGATGACTAGCCCTGCTCTTTTGAAGTAAAAGCACAAGTTGCTCCTCAGAACAAAGTTATGTAGTGTCTGTTTACCTGAAGAGATGTAGGCATGGAAAGAATGCTGAATGAAACTTTAGGACTAAAAGGCATGGTGAGTCCTCAGAACCATCTTGTGCTTTCAGACTACAGTGAACAGTTCTGAAGCGCAAAGGCTTGCAGTTAACTTACCTGACTCACTGATTTTATGGCACTCAAGAAATAACCTCTCTAGAAGAGGAGCTTTATGTCTGATGCACTAGTCTCCTAAAGGTTCATACAGCAATCTGGCTACATGCACTCATACATTAAGAGTGAAATGTGCACTTTTGGTCTGCAATGTGTCATTTGACTACCTCATTTCCTGTGGGAGGGGCACTACTGTAGCCTGTTTTCATGTGCCCAATGGCCTCTAGGAACAGTGTGCAGGTGTCCATTTAAACAAATGATTCAGCAAGATGTTGGGGGGGAGTCAAGACATTACACACAGAGCAAGTGAGTGGGCTGATCAATTTCAGCACGTTTCAAAACCAGAACCTCAGCATTTGATCTTGTAGCGAGCACTGGTGCAGGCTTTCCTGGCACATTTCAGGACATTCAGGTTCCCTGCAGAGAAGCCAAGGTTAACAAAACCTATCTCTTCAAATGCGAAGTTGCTGATATGAGCTTGGCAGGGGGAAGGCAAGAGGGAGACAGCACCTTCCAGGCTAACATCAGGGACCTTCTGCCTATACAGGGTGCAACTTTGTCACATCTGCATTTATGCTGGATGTCAAAGAAATCTAGAGCTTGGAGACACAATGCCTGAAAGGTGACCGTAGACACCTGCTGAGGCTCCCTACTCTAGTGCCGTCAGCCCCAGTAAGATGAGAGGCCACCAAAAACCTACCATATGCGATAGTCCTAAGCTCTATGATAAGTCATAGTCGCAGCATAATGGATGCATAGCAGATTTTAATACTGAGTACGACCCACGGGAGATGGTCCACTTCTGCAAAGACCGACATTTCTTTGCACTCACATAACCGACAAAGAGTTGATCATCCACCTGGAACTCACGTACAATCAAGGAAGAACGACAACACTTTCTTTGGGTCCAGGCGGTGGAGTCTCTCTTCTTCCTTAAAAGGATGTGGGGGTGCGTAAAAAGTAGGCAAGGTAATGGATTGGGCTACAAGAAAGGTCATGACCACTTTTGGGAAAAAAAGGAAGCCCTAGTGCACCACTTTGACAGGATAGATAGCAAGGTAGGGTGGCTTACAAGGCAATGCCTGCAGCCCACTCACCCAGCAGGTAGAGGTAATGGCCACCAGGAAAGGTGTTTCCAAGGTGAGAAGCCTGAAAGGACAATTGTGGAGAGGCTCAAAAGGATTGCATATCAGGAATGTCAAACAAATTCAAATCCAATTGGGGCATTATGAATAGGGAGGGAGGAAACATATGAGTAAGGCCTTTAAGGAACCTAGAAACAACAGAAGACAAAGAAGGTTGATCAGACAACCTCAAAAAGGCAGAGATGGCAGAAAATAATCTTTGAGAGTGCCCATAGCAAGAGCCCTGCTGGGCCAGAGAAAGTATAAACAACAGAATCTCAGAGAAGGGGGTGAAAGGATGTCAGACTTGTCTGTGCACCATGCCACAAATTTCTTCCAACGACAGGCGTATACCGTTTTGGTGGCGGGATGCCTGGCTGCCAAGATAACGTTACAGACTTTGGATGGAAGGTCAAAAGTTGTCAACTGCCACCGCACAATCTACACTCAAGAAGGTGGAGACTGGGTAGGTTAGAGTGGAGAACTTTCCCCTGCTGCTGTGACAGAAGATCCTCCCGAAGGGGCAGTCTGATCAGAGGATCGATGAGCATGCTCAATAGCTCGGGATATCAGATGCTTCGTTCTCACTGCGGAGCCACAAGTATGACTTAGGCCTAGTCATTCTTGATCTTCTTAAGACCTATGGGCAGAAGTGGTGTTGGGGGAATGACGTACAGGAGGCCTGAGTTCTACTGAAGAAGAAAAACGTCGCCTAATTATTGCCCCCTTGGTAACTCCAACGTGCAATACAGCTGACACTGCGTATTCTCTGAGGAGGTGAACAGATCAAACCAAGGCGCTTCTAACTGCTGAAAGAGACCTTGCACCACCTCCGGATGGAGATGCCATTCACGACTGACTAAGCATCGTCATCGTTGGGTATGTCTGCTCTAGAGTTCAGGGAGCCCGCCAGATGTTAAACCACCAGGGATATGCCCTGTTGCACCAGCCATGTCCAGAGGCACAAAGTCTCCTGACAAAGCATCCACAACCCCACCCCGCCTTCCTTGTTGCAGTACCACATGGCGGTGTTCTTGTTCAAGAACAGCTGCACTGCTTTCCCCTTGAGAGGGAGAAGAAATGCTTTCAATGCTAGCCTGATCGCTCAGAGCTCCAACAAGTTGATGTGGAGTCCGGACTCCACCAGACAACAGATGCCTCAGATCTCTGCCTCTACCAGATGGCCACCACAGCCCAGATGTGACACATCTGTCACTACAGTCCGCTCTGGTTGGGGAAGGCAGTAGTCTCTTAAACATCTTGAATGAGGCCAGTAAGGGTGATCTCCATACAGGAGAAGGAAAGTTTTTGGGTATGATGCCTCACTCTCGAACTCAGAGGGTAGCTACTCTAGACTCCACATACTTGCTGAAATAAACTCAGCTACCAACTCTTATTTCTTCTGTGGGTAGAGTGCATCAATGCAAGCAAGCAAAACTCAGTCCAAGCCCTGCATGTTAATCACTGAGCGGGGGGAAATCAAGTTCTGTTTGTCAATGTTGGGCAGAAAAAAATTGAAATCGCGCCCAGGTACATTCACACAGGGGTGTGGTTAAGCCTTATAAAATGTATCTATGTTCAAAACTTTTTTGTAATCGTTTTGTAAACAATTCCTAACCTTGGTAGCAGGATATGCACACTTCAGACAGGCCCTGCATCCAACCCTCCATGCGCAGCCAATCCCCTGTCACGGCCGGCCTTTGACTGTTCGCAGCGGGGTGTTGGCTTTAGGCAGCCAAGAACTTGCTGTGCACAGCCAAAGGCCACATGGTTAACAGCCAGTTTGCAGGAACCCACTGCCTACACTCAGGCCCAACCCTCTTTTTAAAAATATTTTTTAATGCCACAATGGTCCTGTGTGAACCAGCGATGCTCTTGTGGGACTTCCACAGGAGTCTAGGGGCCTCACTGGCTCCCAAGGGACACCTGTGGAATTGCGGAAACATCCCCAAAAATATTTGGGCTCAGGAGCGTGGATGGGGGGTGAGGCGGCGGTTTATCTGGGACACCCAAGACCGTCCAGAGAGTCCCACCATGCTCCATTATACTTCATTTTTTTCTGTTTCAAATTTAGGACATGGTGACTGAGTCTGTGTCATCAAATGGCGCCGCAACATCTCTCTTCATGATGTGGCTAGTCAATCACAGCACAGGTTCCCTTGGAAGCGAGATGGCGGACGGGGAAAAAGGCTCCCACGGCAACTTAGATTTCTTGATTTTGCTCAGCCACTGGACTTTTGCGAACCCAGGGGTGTAGAATTTACTAAGATATCTACTTGCCCATGTGACAAGTTGCTTCATAAATCTACTTGTCCTATAAAAAAAATCTACTTGTCCCTTTGGTGCCATGTAGTTCTGCGTCAAATGATTTAGGCAATCTCATTATATAGGAGCTCTGATAATAGCCACTCTATTATGTCAGGGCTAAAGCTAGAGTAGGGCGTGAATACTAGCGATTTCCTTATTTTGTTACCTTTCCAAAGATCTACATACTGGGATTGGTGGTAGTAGAAAGCAATACTTACAGGGTTGGAATGCCCTTTTGAGTCTGTGCAAACCCAATAACGTTTTAAGGGTTGTGCCAGCTCTTCTCTAATCTTTTTCCATACAAACAAAGGCTGGAAATTTACTCCTGCCAAGAGTTGAAGGAAAACTTCTTCCAGGGTTGGGAAAAAGTGGCGGGAGGGAGAGGAAACTTGTAAACGCTCAAACGATTTTCGCATGAGCAAATCTGCAAGTTTATTTGCTCGTTCTAAAATACAGTTCACAAATATTTTGCTGGAGTAACTTTTCCTGGTCTAATTGTGTAAATTCTTATGAATTCATAAAATACGTAAATCTACAATAATGCAAAGACATCTAACCTGGGTGCACTTTTGTGACTTTCTTTAAGAATTGTGCTCCTAATTTGGTCTGACGTTCATCAATATAAAATTAGATGTCTTTCTCTCTCTCTAGCCATGTGTCGGCTGGCTTCACTGTGAGTGATTGCAGTCTGCTCTTTTACAAGCAGCACATCAGCACACAAAGTAGTTTTGTTCAGTGCCAGGAACTACGATGGCAATGTGCGCTTTTTGAGACCACAAAATATGTTTGCTTTTTGCTAATGTTTGTTGCAATGATGAGGGCCCAGCAGCTCTCACAACAATAAACGTTTACAAAAGTCATGTCAAAACAAGACACACAATGATAAATCCAAAAGACTGACCACCAATGTTGGGCCTATTGGCTTTGCCAATGCTTGTTTCATTTCATGTTTCCCATAATCTTGTTGAAACTCACACTGATTTTCCATTATTAATATTTTTGGGAAATACTAGCATGCATCAATACATTTTAAGAAATTATGCTTCAACTAAATGGTACCTACCATTTCACAGTAATTTAGCAAAACATTTTTATCTTAGTTGCATTTTTTGAGAGCATTTTATTTTGAAAGCAATATTTAAAAAATCTTGCTTTCAAGCTTCTGCAAATAAATATCTGTATCTAATCAGCGAGCATTCTGAGAGCATTACACGTAGTCTCATATTGTTAAACATTGCAAACGGGTCCACAGATTTTTTTTGCTGGAACCAATGTCAGAAGTGCAGTTCAAGCTTACAACACTTATTTAGAGCACTCACTTTGCATTACTAAACCACAAATACAAGTTCAAACAGCATTAACATATGTACACAAATATTACCTCAACTGCAGACAATTACCTTCACTGCTCCATAAGGTAATTATGTAAACTGGCAGCCAAAGGGTTTATACTGCAGGGGTTTGGGCCTACCTGTGCCAAGGACAAAATAAACATGAAAACGTGATGTCCTTAACCCTGACACAATATACCCTGGGCGTTGGGTTATAAGAAATACACATCCCTGGAACCCCTCGCAAACCCAACCATCCCGATATGCAACGTTTTTTAACCTGAATTTTTCAAAAACTACTGAACAGATTTACACCAAACCACAAAAAGCACACTTTCTGGACCAAGATCTAATGTTCTGTCAGAATTGGTGTAACTCATGTTCAACAGTTTTCATGGTATCGCTTTACAGTTTTCACACCTTTTTCGTGCTCCCTGCTGGAAATTTCACCCTGAAACGTTCAAGAATAATAATACTCAGGTTGAATGAACTTTTTTTTTTTTTTTACGTTTTATGAAGTTACGTCAAATGGCACCAAAGTTAGTCGCAAACCAAAAAATCTATTTCCTATGATACCTAGGTACTAACTATAACTAAGGAGTGGTGACACACAACTTGAGATGGGTATGTGTAGGAAGCTGGCTCTGTTATATAATGTATATAATACATGCTGCAGCCCTTAGAGACTTTCCCTGGCCACCGGGCCCTTAGCACTAGGGGTACCTTTTAAAAAGGGACATATCTGTGTGCCAGGGCTGTGCCAATTGTGGAGACAAAGGTACAGTTTTAGGGAAAGAACACTGGTGCGGGGGGCTGGATAGTAGGGTCCCAGCACACTTTCAATCAAAGCTGGCATCAACAAAAGGCAAAACGTTAGGGGGGTAACCATGCCACCAGTGGCATTTTCCTACACAACCCACCACCCCAAACGAAAGAGGATGGGGCTAACTTTTCCCAAGAGAGTCTTCATTTTCTAAGTGGAAGAACCTGGAAAGGCCACCTGCATTGGCATGGGCAGTCTCAGGTCTGTGTTCCACTACAAAGTCCATTCCCTGTAGGGATATGGACCACCTCAACAGTTTAGGGTTCTCTCCTTTCATCTGCATGAGCCATCTGAGCGGTCTGTGGTCAGTTTGAACTATAAAGTGAGTACCAAACAGGTATGGTCTCATCTTTTTTAGTGTCCAAACCACAGCAAAGGCCTCCCTCTCGATGGCACTCCAACGCTGCTCCCTGGGGAGTAACCGCCTGCTAATAAAAGCAACAGGGCTGGTCAAGGCCATCATCCTTGGTTTGAGATTGGACTGCTCCTATCCCATGTTCAGATGCATTTGTCTGCACAATGAATTGCTTAGAATAATCTGGAGCTTTCAAAACTGGTGCTGAGCACATAGCTTCTTTTAGGGTGTCAAAGGCCTTTTGACTGTCTAAGGTCCAGTTAACCTTCTTGGGCATCTTCTTGGAGGTAGGTGAGTTCTGTGAGGGGAGTCACTATGGATCCATATCCCTTCATACACCTCCTATAGTATCCAGTCAAGCCAAGGAATGCCCTGACTTGAGTCTGGGTTTTTGGAGCTTTCCAGTCCAGAATTGTCTGGATCTTGGGTTGTAATGGCTGCACTTGGCCTCCACCTACAAGGTGTCCCAAGTAAACCACTGTACCCTGCCCTATCTGACATTTGGATGACTTGAGAGAGAGGCCTGCTGCTTTCAGTGCCTGCAAAACCTTCTTCAGGTGGACCAAGTGATCCTGCCAGTTGGAGCTAAAGACAGCAATATCATCGAGATATGCTGCACTAAAGGACTCCAAGCCAGCAAGGACTTGATTCACCAACCTTTGGAAGGTGGCAGGGGAATTATTTAAGCCAAAGGGCATAACAGTAAACTGATAATGCCCATCAGGTGTTGAAAATGTGTTTTTTTCTTTTGCTCCAGGTGCCATTTGCCAGTACCCTGCTGTCAAGTCAAAGAAACTTAAGAATTTGGCTGCACCTAATTTGTCAATCAGTTCATCTGTTCTTGGTATAGGGTGAGCATCTGTCTTGGTGACAGAGTTGAGCCCTCTGTAGTCCACACAAAACCTCATCTATCTCTTTCCATCCTTGGTGTGAGGTTTGGTGACCAAGACCACTGGGCCAGCAAAGGGTCTGTCAGAGTGCTCTATTACTCCCAATTACAGCATTTTGTGGACTTCCACTTTGATTCTTTCTTTGACTTGGTCAGACTGTCTGAAAATTTTGTTTTTAACAGGTAAACTGTCTCCTGTGTCCACATCATGGGTACACAGATGGGTCGGACCAGGGGTCAAAGAAAAGAGCTCAGCAAACTGCTGTAGGTCTTGCCTGCAGCCAGCTTGCTGTTAGCCAGAGAGGGTGTCTAAATAGACAACTTAATCTACTGATCCATCTTTACGGTCAGTTGAGAGGAGGTCAGGGAGAGGTTCACTCTCTGCTGCCTGATCCTCATCAGTAACCATCAACATGATTACATCTGCCCTGTCATTGTAGAGCTTAAGGCGGTTAACATGGATCACCCTCTTAGGTGTCCTGATAGTGCCCAGGTCCACTAAGTAAGTGACCTGGATCTTTTTCTCTAGCACTGGGTAAGGGCCACGCCATCTGTCTTGAAGTGCCCTGGGAGCCACAGGCCCCAGAACCCAGACTTTCTGCCCTGGCTGAAACTCAAACATAGCAGCCTTTTGGTCATACCACAACCTCTGGAGTTGTTGGCTGGTCTCAAGGTTTTTGCTCTGCCATCCTTGAGCGGACGCCTAGTACATAGTCCACTACATCTTGCTTAAGCTCATGGAGAGGTCTCTACCAGGCTTTTTTCACAAGTGCCAGTGGCCAAACAGAAGCTCAAAGGGGGAAAACCCTACTCTCTTCTGTGGCACCTCTATGTAGGCGAAAAGCAGGCATGACAAGAGGACATCCCATCTCCTTTTGAGTTTTTCAGGGAGCGCCATGGTGATGCCCTTCAATGTCTTGTCAAACCTTTCTACAAGACCATTGGTTTGTGGATGGTATGGTGTGGTGAAGTTCTAAGTCACCCCACACTCATTCCACAAATGCTTTAGGTAAGCTGACATGAAGTTGGTACCTCTGTCAGAAACCACCTCCTTAGGAAATCCCACTCTGGTAAAAATACCTATGAGTGCTTTAGCTACTGCCGGGGCAGTAGTGGACCTAAGGGGAACTGCCTCAGGGTACCCGGTAGCATGATCCACTACTACCAGTAAATATTGGTTCCCTAATGCTGTGGGAGGTTCAAGTGAACCCACTATGTCCACTCCTACTCTCTCAAAGGGGACCCCATAACCACTGGAAGTGGAATGAGGGAGGCCTTTGGATGGCCACCTGTTTTACCACTGGCTTGACGGGTGACACAGGAGCTGTAAAACTCCTTAACCTTCTGGGACATATTGGGCCAGTAGAAATGGTTGACTAATCTCTCCCAAGTCTTGGTTTGTCCCAAATGCCCAGCAAGGGGAATGTCATGGGCTAAGGTCAGAATGAACTCCCTAAACTCCTGAGGCACTACCACTCTCCTAGTTGCACCAGGTTTGGGATCTCTTGCCTCAGTGGAAAGGAGTCCATCTTCCCAATGGACCCTGTGGGTTGCACTGACATTACCTTTCTCTTGCTCTGATGCTTGTGGTCTTAGGCCTTCAAGAGTGGAACAACTCTTTTGTCCCTTACACAGCTGTTCCCTTGAGGGTCCCCCTGGGCCCAAGAGCTCTACCTGATAAGGCTCCAGCTCCATGGAATCAGCTCCCTCAGGGGATAGAACATCTTCCTGGGAAGAGAGGTTCTGTTTCTTTTGCTGTGAAGAAGCTGGTCCCCCAGTCTTCTGTCCTTTCCTCTTGGAAGGTTGGGCCATTATTCCAGACTCCAACACTTCTTTTTCACCCTGTGCTCTGCTTTGTGCTCTAGACTTGACACACACCAGTTCAGGGATGCCAAGCATGGCTGCGTGGGTCTTGAGCTCTACCTCAGCCCATGCTGAGGACTCCAGATCATTCCCTAGCAGACATTTTACTAGAATTGCAGAGCACACTACCACCTGTTTCAGGCCAGTGAACCCTCCCCATTTTAAATTTACCATTGCCATGGGATGGACTTGGATAGTTTAATTGTCAGCATTTGTGACTGGATATGTCTGCCCAGCCAGGTACTGTCCTGGGGAAACCAGTTTGTCTGTCACCATGGTGACACTGGCATCTGTATTCCTCAGGGCTTCTATTCTATTCACATTTATCAGGAGCTGATGCTTGTATTTTTGCATTTTAGGCGACCAGGCAGCAAGTGTGGCTAAATCCACCCCACCCTCAGAGACTAAAGTAGCATCAGTGTGAACCGTGATTTGCTCTGGGCACACTGTTGATCCCACCTGCAGACTGGCTATTCCAGTGCTAACTGGAGTAGTAGTTGTGGGACTTTTCTTTGGAGACGCCTTGTCTCAAGTTTGGTGTCCATGCTGCCAACAGTTGTGACACCAGGCCTTCTTGGGATCAAAGTTTCTACCCTTATACCCATTTGTGGTCTGTGAAGAGGCTGGGGGCCCACCCTCCTAAGCAGGTTTTTGGGGCCCTGTAGAAGACTCTGTTTTTGTCCTTGGATTTCTCACCACCCTTCCTCTGGGGAGGCTTTGTGACCCCTTTCTTTTGGTCACCCCCTGTGGAAGTCTTGGTCACCCTTGTCTTGACCCAGTGGTCTGCCTTCTTTTCAAATTCTCGGGGAGAAATTGGACCTAGGTCTACCAGATGTTGATGCAGTTTGTCATTGAAGCAATTACTTAACAGATGTTCTTTCATAAGTAAATTATACAGCCCATCATAATCACTTACACCACTGCCAGTTATCCAACCATCTAGTGTTTTGACTGAGAAGTCAACAAAATCAACCAAGGTCTGGCTCGAGGATTTGTGAGCCCCTCTGAACCTAATCCTGTACTCCTGAGTTGAGAATCCAAAGCCCTCACTCAAGGTAGCCTTCATGAGGTCATAAGATTCTGGATCTTTACCAGAGAGTGTGAGGGGTCTATCCCTACGCTTTCCAATGAATATTTCCCAAAGGAGAACTCCCCAGTGAGATCTGCTTACTTTTGTGGTTGCACAAGCCCTCTCAAAAGCTGTGAACCATTTGTTGATATCATCACCTTCTTCATATTTGGTTAAAATCCCTTTGGGGATTTTTAGGATGTCAATGTTCTCTCTGACCCTCTTTAAGTTGCTGCCACCGTTTATGGGAGTTAAGCCCATTTCTTTTCTTCCCCTTTCTATGGCTAGGAGCTGCTTCTCCAAAGCCAATCTCTTGGCCATCCTGGCTAATAGGATGTCCTCTTCATTGAGGCTGTCCTCAATGCTTACAGAGGTACTGGACTCCCCTGTGGAAGAACCAGGCTTTCTGACTATTATTTTTGGGGACAAGGTTATAGGAGCCCTGTCCTCCCTATTTAGGACAGGAGGGGGGAGTTCTTCCTCCTGTTCACTAATTTCCCCATCTGAAGGAGTATCCTCCATATCAGAGGTGTGGTCCATTGTGAACTCTGCCAAGAGATCCTGGGGCTTTCGCTTGGTAAGGTTTGACCCAATTTTTATCTTTTTTATCTTACAGAGAGTACTTAACTCTGACATCCCTAGATGCAGGTAAGGAGTGAGGTTGAGTTCCATCACTGTCTCATCTGTTTGACACATTATAACTCTAAAGGTTGGGATTACTTTTTAAGAATCTAAAAACTACTTCTAGAAGTTAAATCCTAACTTTTAAACTTCAAAACAAATGCTAACAGGGACTTACACAAGTCCCTAGCAGGACTTTTAAAAATATAGAAAAATAGTCAAATTGCAAAAATCTATTTCTAATGACAATTTTTGGAATTTTGTTGTGTGATCAGGTATGGGCTGAGTAGTCCAGCAAATGCAAAGTCTTAGACCCCACCGCTGATCCACCAATGTAGGAAGTTGTCTCTGTATATACTATCTCAAAATGGAGATAGTGTGCACAGAGTCCAAGGGTCCCCCTTAGAGGTTGGTAGTGGCAAAATTAGATAATACTAATGCTCTATTTTGTGGTAGTGTGGTCGAGCAGTAGGCTTATTAGAGGGTTGTGTTAAGCATTTCTTGTACATACACAGGCAATAAATGAGAACACACATTCAAAGACTTAACTCCAGGCCAATAGGTTTTAAAATAGAAAAATATTATTTTCTTTATTTTAGAACCGCAAGATTCAGAATTTAGTTAAGTACATAAGTTGTAAGGTACTTCACACAGGTAAGTATGGAACTTTGAATTAAAACAGTAATGTACACAGTTTTGGAAAAAATTGTAATAGGCTAGTTTAAAAGTGGACACAGTGCAAAAATCAACAGTTCCTGGGGGAGGTAAGTAATAGTTTCTCAGGTAAGTAAAGCACTTACAAGTTTGGTCTCCTGGGCATAGGCAGCCCACCGTTGGGGGTTCAAGTAAAACCGAAACACCCAGCACCAGCAACACAGGGCCGGTCAGGTGCAGAGGTCAAGGTAGGGCCCAAATAACATAGGCGCCTATGGAGAACAGGGGTGCTCCGGTTCCAGTCTGCTAGCAGGTAAGTACCTCCGTCCTCGGAGAACAGACCAGGAGGGTTTTGTAGAGCACTGGTGGACACACACACAGGCACAAAAAAAAAACCTCAGCAACACAGGGGCGGACGGGTGCAGGGTGCAAAGTAGGTGTTGGGTTTTGCATTGAAAGCAATGGAGGGACCCGGGGGTCACTCTGGCGATGCAAGCAGGGCACAGGGAGGCTTCTCGGGCCAGCTACCGACTGGGCTAGGATGAGGGCCGCCTGCTGGTCACTCCTGCACCGATGGTTGGTTCTTCTCGGACCTGGGGGCTGCGGGTGCAGTGCTTTGTCCAGGCGTCGGGTTCCTTGGTTACCGGCTAGTCGCGGTCAGGGGGAGCCTCTGGATCCTTTCTGCAGGGGTCACTGTGGGGGTGCAGGGAGGTCGACTCAAGGTGTCCACGTCCTTGGAGTCGCCTGGGAGTCCTCTCTGCGGTGTTGGTTCTGCTGAACTTGAGCTGGGGCCAAGTCACTGTGCAGGTTCTTTGAGTCTGGAGACAGACCGGTAGGGCTGGGGCCAAGTCAGTTGTTGTCTCCGTTGTCTCTGCAAGGCTTTCAGGTCAGCAGTCCTTCTTTCTTCAGGCTGTAGGAATCTGATTTCCTGGGTTCAGGGACACCCCTACATACTCAATTTAGGGGTGTGTTTAGGTCTCCAAAACAAGATGGAGGATTTCTTAAGGCAGGGGTCACCTCAGCTCAGGACACCTTATTAGGGGCTGTCCTGGCTGGTGGGTGACTCCTTGTTTTTCTCATTATCTCCTCCGGACTTGCCGCCAAAAGTGGGGGCTGTGTCCGGAGGGGCGGGCATCTCCACTAGCTGGAGTGCCCTGGGGCACTGTAACACCAGGCTTGAGCCTTTGAGGCTCACCGCCAGGTGTTACAGTTCCTGCAGGGGGAGGTGAGAAGCACTTCCACTCAGTGTAGGCTTTGTTCCTGGCCACAGAGTGACGAAGGCACTCTCCCCATGTGGCCATAAACCCATCTGGATGTGGCAGACTGGCAGGAACTGGTCACCCTAACACTAGCATTTGGACTGGTATACAGGGGGCATCTCTAAGATGCCCTCTGTGTGCATTTTTCAATAAATCCCACACTGGCATCAGTGTGGATTTATTGTGCTGAGAAGTTTGATACCAAGATTCCCAGAATTCAGTGTAGCCATTATGGAACTGTGGAGTTTGTGTTTGACAAACTCCCAGACATATACTCTTTATGGCTACCCTGCACTTACAATGACTATGATTTGGCTTAGACACTGTAGGGGCATAGTGCTCATGCAACTATGCACTCACCTGTGGTATAGTGCACCCTGCCTTAGGGCTGTAAGGCCTGCTAGAGGGGTGACTTACCTATGCCACAGGCAGTGGGTTGTGGGCATGGAACTCTGGGGGGAGTGCCATGTCGACTTAGTCTTTTTCTCCCCCCCCAGTACACAAGCTGTGAGGTAGTGTGCAAGTGCTGAGTGAGGGGTTCCCAGGGTGGCATAATACATGCTGCAACCCTTAGAGACCTTCCCTGGCCCCATGGCCCTTGGTACCAGGGGTACCACTTACAAGGGACTTATCTGTGTGACAGGGTTGTGCCAATTGTGGAGACAAAGGTACATTTTAGGGAAAGAACACTGGAACTGGGGCCTAGATAGCAGGGTCCCAGCACACTTTCAGTCATAACTGGCATCAACAAAAGGAAAAAGGTTAGGGGGTAACCATGCGTTAAGAGGCATTTTCCTACACAATGCTAATCTGTTATTGGTTGTTGGTAAAATGATAAAGGTTACTACAAAATGTGCCTCACCAGATTGACCAAATCAATCTGGTAACAGCCTTTCTTGTTGAAAAATGTGTTTCTTCCGGCTGTTTTTTTTTTTTCTCTTTTTCTAAAAGGGGACAGGCAGCCTTTCCCCTCCCCTCCATGCTCCTTTGCTGCTCCATATGAGGTTTACTCATGTTTTTGCAACTTCCTAACAATCAGCCCTACCCCAACTACACCACCCTCGTCCTCTATACCCAAACCCTTTTCCCATTATTACCTTTACATCAAGCATTCCTCTTATTTTTAATGCGTCATTATTTTAATTTTTTTAACTACTGAGCAGTGGTAGAAATAAAAAAAAGATTACTGCAACCCTTTAAAATCTATCTGTACTGTAGTTGTCCGCAAAAACATTTTCTCTAACATGAATTTTTGTCAGCCTGTTTTCATCCGGTTGATTTTTTTCATTTTAGAAATCCATCAAAATGATAGATTATTGTGATACTCTACACAGGATATTAATAACTAATAATTCTTTGATATGTTACAATGGCTCACTAAGATACTGGTGGCCTTGACCTTTAAAAAGACTGTTCAAATAGATTCCCTAAAGCCATAAAGCTTTGCAAAAACGAACCTCGCTAGGCCAGACCTTTGTTTTATCAGCCTCTGAATAGGTGTTTTCACGTTAACAGGTGTCAATTATATGATTCTGTAATGTTTTCTGCATCGTTCTGAATTTATCGCACTTGCGACATAATCCACAATTTTCTGCGTAATTTAAAGAGTTCAACAGTATATTAGTTTCTAGCTCAAACGGATAACAGTGGCACAGGTTATCTGATCATTTTTCAGATGCTGATTGTGTTAAACTGATACTAATGGGGCAAAATGCTTGCCCTAAGATCACTAATGCATTTGAAAATGGCAAAATAGTAAAATAACACTGCCACAGAATTTACCACATTATGCATATAATTTGAATTCACTTGCCACATAGCTTAGTCAACCATGCACTTAATTAGATCCTCCGTTCCGGTGTAATTTCAGTGGTCCTACTTTTTGCTTACAGAAAGATATTTGAATATGATACTTTGTATTTTTTATTGATGTTTTTGCACATCATTGTAAAAAAATATGCTCTCTCCAATGTTTGAACCCTTTCCCACATAAGGTGTAGGTTCTGGGTATTCTCAAGGAGTCACATTTTGCTGTTAAAGTTAATTGTTTCTTATATGTCTGACTGTCCTCGTTACAATAGTTTTGAGAATTTATAGCATTAGTACTAGTCAGAGTCTGGCTTTCCTGAGTTTTTATTATCTCTTCTTATTGATTTTTCTCATTACGCTTTATCAACAGTAACACAGCATTATAGAAGACATGTTTACCAATCGCAAGAGCACAGATATAATAATTGAGAATGTCCATAGCAATATATACGTGCTAGTCTTATTCCAACACCATAATCAAAGCGTTCATATACAAAGACAAACAAAACACCTGAAGTCCGGGGTCGAATTTTGCATGTAAGTGTGGATGACACCTTGACCTTTCCATAATGGGCCACATATCCATCCCATGGAGCAATTCACTCACAGGTAGGGTTGCCTAAGGGATCAAGGGCCAGATGTAGCAAAGTTTTGCGAGTCGCAAATGGCCCGAATCGCTATTTGCGACTGTGCAAAATCAGAAATGGGATGCAATAATCCCATTTCCGACTTGCAAAAAGCGATGCGAGCCGTTACCGACTCGCAAAATGTGCGACCCCATTTTGCGACCCGCAAATAGCAAGCCGCAATTTGCGAGTCGCAAACCATATGTAATTGCAACTCGCAAATTGCGACTAGTCGCAAAAAGCCCAGTTTGCATGTCCCATTTACCACTAACTCAGAGCAGGTGGTAACCATTACCAAAGTATAAAAGGAGACCCAGAAGGCATCTGGGTTACTCAAGATGGCGGAGATATACCTGATAGCAGTGAGGAGGAGAGTCCACGCAGCCCAGCAGAGGAGGAGGAGGAGCCAGAGACAGGAGAAGATTTATAGAACAAGGCAGACTCTTTTTCAGCAAACTGAGGAAGAGATATACGATAAATACCGCCTTAGCAGCGCAGCCATACTAGAATTAATTGAATTACTAAAACCACAGCTAGAACATCAGACTCTGCGCGGCTGCGCCATCCCTACGCATGTGCAAGTGCTATGCTCACTGCACCTCTTGGCTTCAGGGAGCTACCAGGGGGTCATTGCTGTGGCAGGTGGGGTATCCCAAAGTGCAGTGTCAAGGTTCCTCCGGGCCTTCCTAGATGCCATACTCCCACACATGTCTCACTTCATATACCTACCCAGGAATGAGGCAGATATTAACAGCACCAAGCTGGACTTTTACCGGATTGCCAACTTTCCCCATGTCATAGGATGTGTAGATGGGACACATATCCAAATATGCCCCCCTGCAAACCTGGAACATCTGTTCCGCAACAGAAAGTGTATCCACTCACTCAATATTCAGGTTGTTTGTGACGCACATTATGTTATCACTGACATTGTTGCAAAATTTCCAGGCAGTACCCATGACTCCTACATTTTTAGGCACAGTGGGATACACCAACGCCTGGAACGTGGGGAGTTTGGAGACGGATACCTCCTAGGTAGAGCTGCATACACCTTGCAGACATACACACAGGTCAAGGTGCACACCAACCAGGACTTTCTAACAGTGTAATGTTTGTGCCCAACAGGTGACAGTGCATATGCTCTACGGCCATGGATAATGACTCCGTTCTTAACACCCAGCAATGAATCAGAGAGGCGATACAACAGTGCACATAAGAGGACCAAGAACCTTATTGAACGCACCTTCGGATTACTGAAAGCAAGATTCAGATGCCTCCACCGCAGTGGAGGTGCCCTCCAGTATACCCCCATTACAGCATTCAAAATTGTTGTCGCATGCGCCATCCTGCACAATATTGCCACCTGACGTGGGCTACATCTCACCCCTGCAGACCCAGATCCTGAGGATGAAGAGCAAGAGCAACCACATCGCCATCATGGGGATCGGAGTATAGCTAATCAAGGCAGACAGACGGGAACACATCGCAAACCAATACTTTGGAAGGTACGTGTCAACTCCAACCATACTCACCTATTGACCATAAACTCCATTTGTTAAGTGGAACAAAAAAACTATTTAATATGTGCAGAAATACAACTATTTACAATAACTAACTGTTCATGGTCTTCTAAATGCAAACCATGCATTGGATACATTGCTGTCATGTGCCATATCATCAGGGACAGGGTTATGTCTATGTCCTACGGCAGCCCCTGCCAGCCTGGCTGGTCCCTGGTGGTTCTGCAGTGACCTGCCTGGTACTCCCACTCCGGAGCACCCTAGTGTCACTGGCAGAGACACTGCTCACTGTAGAGCCCTCCTCGCTGTCCTGGGGTGTGTCCCCTGTGCCCCTGGACAGATGCCGTGCCTCCATTAAGTCAATCACGTGTGTGATCCGGCCCAGGCCCCTAGCCACATCTCCTGCAAAATGGCCCATTTCGACTTGGAGGCCAACTGTCCTTCTCGACAGGCCAGTGGTGTTCACAGCCAGTCTGCCAATTGATGTGGCCATCCTATCAAGCCTCTGTAGCAGCTGACGGTCCCTGCGCCGGCCACCCTCGCCCTGTGCCAGTAGTCCTGCCACCAGATCCCTTATGGACAGGGCTAGGTCCCCAGTGTTTGTGGCAATAACGTCTATTCTGGAATTTAGCTGCTGCATGCTGGCCTCGTTGTTTCTAACAAAGCGGTGCAGCACACCACTAATCCGCCCTAATATATTGTTTTGCAGGCGCTGACCACGGAGCAGCTGTGCCTCGCTGTTGGTGGTTGATGGACGGCCGGACGCAGCCTGCAGCCCTGCTCTCCTGTACCTGCGTCGCCTGCGCAGCGGTGGCTGACCTGTGTGCTCTACTGTGCCACTCCTGCCTGTTGCTGGCGCAGCCTCCTGAAACACAGTTGCAGCAGGTGTGGACATCACAGGGATGGTGTTGGTCGTGCAGGTGGGAGTGGTGGCAGCTCCTGTGCTGTCCTCATGGGGCTGGCTGCTGTGGGTTGTGGTGGTGTTGTGTGGGAGACCTGTGGGACATGGGGAACAGACTGTCAGTGTCTACTATCTGTTGCACACTTCCTAATAAACAATTGCCTATGAACTGCCTACTTGACTACATTTCCCATAATGCATCATTCTGGTGTTTGCTACCCTGAAATGGAGCTATCTTGGTTGTGCATGCCCCTGTGTACATGGTGGGTGGGGGTATGGCATTGATAGGGGTACAGGAATATCACATGGTACTCACCGGTTGATGTAGTGGGCTCAGAGGTGTCCAGATCTCCAAATCCTGACACTGCCTCCTGCTCCAGGGTCTCCTCCACCCTTTCTTCCAGGGGTGTGGGTGGTGGTACAGATGATGGTCCCCCTCCAGTGCCTCTCATCTCCCGGAGCCTTTCAGCCACCCTCTCCTTGGTCCGGGAGCGGAGGTCATACCACCGTTTTTTAATCTCTTCCACACTCCTGTGGCTCACCCCCAGGGAGTTAATTTTTTCTTGGATCTCCTGCCAGAGTTGTTTTTTGGTGGCTTCTGGCACATTGAGGGCTGCCTTTCCGAATAGTTCATCATAGTGCTGACAGCATTCGTCTGTCAGCACCTCCAGCTCCTTCTCTGAGAATTTTAGTTTTCTTTTTCTAGGAGTTTCTTCCATTGTAGCTGCTGTTCCTCCTGTTTGCAGTTCAGCAGTTTAAAATGGGTGTGGTCCTCCCTCCTCCCAGGTGTATTTGTAAACTTCCTGGCTGTGATGTCATCATCATGTGCCAGGAAGTGTTTCCAGAGTGTTCTAGAGTGGTTTCTGGAGTGTTCTGAGGCACCTGCAATCAATTTACATGGTACTTGCAATTTGCGACACCCACTCGCAATTTGCGAGTTCGTTTTTTGCGCGGTCGCAAAAAGCGACCTCGCAAACAGCGGACTTGCTATATGCGTTGCGACTCCAGGTGCGAGTCGCAAATTGTACACTGACATTGTACCTGCATTTCTATTAGCGACACGCAATTTGCGAGTCGCACATACTCGCAAATTGGGAGTCGCTAATTTTTTTGTACATACATCTGGCCCCAGGTGTTTCTCAACATAATTTGGCCAATAAGAAGTCTAGAATACTCACTGTCTAATCCCTTGTAAGAAATCCCTCTTGCATTATTTCTACCACCACACGATTGTGGGTTAAAGTGATAAAGATTTGGAGCATTTCAGAGAGGATCAGACAAATGCAGGAACAATATTTCTGAATCACTGAAAAGGACAGTGTCACATGAAAGAAATTCCCACCTCATCCCAGCACCCATACTTGGCTGAAGTATACCCGTCTCCTCAGCCTCCATAAATAGCTCATGTCCCCCCCCCCCCCCCCCCAAACCGGGTGGCTTATTTTTTTTAATGATATTCGTAACACAGCCTTCAATTCCTCCAGCGTGATATCCGCCTCGAGTTCCTACAACATCGCCCCCCACCCTGGGAATATATAAAAGCACCAGATAAGCTTTAACATACTCCAACGTACTACAATTACCTCTACAACACACCAGGTGACACTGAAAGGTTGTCACCATCGCCTCCCGCGTTGGGCCAGAACACCTGAAACAATCAGGTGAAGTACCGAAGTGACACAATTCTCCTGTTGTAACAGCTAAGCCAAGAGCCTGCCCGACTTATACCACCCCCTACCCCTCTTTGCAAGAGCTGCGAATACTGAGTACGTGTGTACGCATCCAATCTATCCCATTTCCTGACAATGCTCTGCTGTATACCCATCTCCTCCTCCTGATGCTTCAGTTCAGACAACTCCCGATTGTGCACTGATGCCAAAACGCCCTCCTCCAACCACAGGACCCTCTGGAGCTGCCTGTGCACCCCGCATGTTAAACCCAGGCACTGTCCGCTCATCCAAGCCTTTCATGACCCCCCATTCAGTGCAACGGGCCCCCGTCATGCCCCAATTAGAGTCAAAATAGTCAGTCAGTGCATGTAACAACTTATCTCAACCCACAACATCCTCCATCAGATCGGGAAGTGCCAGATACGTGGCTGCGCCCTCGATCCCCCCTACTCACACAGTACTCGGGAGTGATCCAATCGGAATGCAAGATATATGTGTCACCTGCAACACGTTCCTGTGTGGTATGCACGCCAGCAATATCCTGTCTAGTCTGCTGTAGGTTTTATAGGTGGGTGAATAACAAGTGTATACCCAACTAATGGCCGATGAGCCCTCCAGGCGCCCCAAAGCACCAAGTTGTTCATCACCACCTGCAAACCCATAGTCATCTGCAGCTTTGTGTCACGCCTCGGGGGCAAGCAGTCTACCTCACTGTCTAAAACACAATTAAAGTCCTGCAACCATAATATGGGCCCGTCTAGGTCAGACCCTAACTTTTCCCGAATCTTGAAGAAAAAAATGGGGATCATCCACATCAGGGGCATATAAATTGACCAGGGATATGGCATTCCCATCCTTTTTTCCCTGTAGGACGAGGTACCTCCCCTCTTAGTCTGCCTCTACATATGTGAGCGCAAAGGGGGGTCCCAGGGATTACCCACACCAGCAGACCCTTAGCTAGGTTGAATAGGAAGCATGCTATGCCTGGCCCTTCCATTTCTTTCTGACTCTCTCGATCTCCATGTTGGTGAAGTGTGTCTCCTGGAGACATGCAATATCTACTTTGTGGTGTCTCAGGTAGCATAAACCCCTATACCATTTGACATGAGTGCTCAGTCCCTGGACATTCCAGGTCAATAATTTGAATTTACTACGCATGTGCACTCCAAACAACCATTGGCGAGAGTACTTGCGCTGCATAATACGACAACCCAGCAATGCTATTTAAAGAGAACAACATAAATAATGCAATAACCATAACACAGTCCTTCTTGTCCCAAGACAAACATAGCGTAACCATCTTCCTATGTAAGTCCATCTTACATGTGCCAGTACAACATGTGTACCTAAACCTGTTCAACTGAGAGAGTCCCCAACCCCTGACTCCTGGCAGGCTCTTTCTGATGTATGTGCCACTTAATGGTGCTGAAGTCATGAAAGCAAGACTGATGAGTTCCCCTCCAAGCAGTGGGGTGAGCCCTGCCATCTTCACCATCTGATTCCAACCACATCAATGGCCAACCCCGGTCCTGCATCCAAGTAGGACAGAAAGGACCAACACCTGCCATCTCAGGCCGCATCGAGTAGACTCTCTTAGAAGTGAGGTCCAGGCACAAGGCAACTTCACCCTAGGCCCCAACAGTCAGAGAACGGAACCTCTGCCAGCACTCCACCCCACTCCCCCACCTAACAGCTCAAGAGACACATTTAAGCATGACAAATACACTTGAAATGGCAGCATCACTTCGCAGTGAGGTTGGTTTCCAGGACTGAATGAACAGGAGTAGCTGGAGTATCTGGGACCAGTGTGTCCATGGCCGAGGTGAGCTGACCTGTCTCGGCCAGCTGCAAGGGCCCGACTCAGCCACATGCATAGTACCATCATCCTGTGTTGTCACCATATGCAGGTCCATGTCATGACCCCCCCTCCCCCCCCCCCAGATCTGAACCTCCTGAAGCGGGCTCCACATTCCTGATGTGCCCATACTCCGAGTTGGCACCTTCCCCCATATCTCTAAACAGTCTCAGACTTCCTCTAGGTGCCCAAAAAAATGCCCCTTCGCACCAGAAAGAACCTTAAGGTTGAAAGGATAAAGTGACATATTTTAGGTTCATAGCTCCCAATATCTGCTTCACTTCCAGGAATTACTTTTGCTGTTCCTGGATTCTCTTAGTATAGTCAGGGAATACAGAAATCATGTGGTTTTCGTATTTCGGTATTGTTTGCTTCCTAGCAGCTCAGAGAATGCAGTATGTAGTTCAGAATTTTTGCTATAAAGGCCTAGGGGGGAGCCCCCGGCGGCAGGGGAAGCACTAACGCATGATGTGCTCTTTAGATCACAAAGCTTTCTGAAAGCTCATGTGGTCTCAAACTCTGTCTCACCAATTGTTCTAAAAAGACCTCAGCAAGGAACCCTCCACCTGCTCCAGGAAGCTTAAGAGGCGAATGTTGCTGCAGTGAGAGTGGCCTTCCACAACCTCAATCTCAGCCTCCAGATGGCTGGTGACCGTGGTCATTCTGGCCATCTTCAGCTTCAAAACTGCTACTTCACCCAAGACTTCACCTCTGAGCGTTTCAATATTTTCCTCTGCAGTTGTCACCTTCTCTGCCACTTTACGTAGGTCTGCACAGAGAAAATTAATAGTAGTGGACACGGTCTCAATCTGATGCTCCAGGGCTGCAAGAACCCTTGAAGAGCTGCTAGAAGGTCAGCTCGAGAAGGCTCCCCTTCACGCTTCAGGGAAGCTGCAGTCAATTTACTCACCCCTGTCTGACAAGGAGCTATAATGTCTAGCAGGGAGTAATATACTGGGTGATGGTGTTAGGGGGTGCAGCCCTCAACTATATTTACCTATTGTGAACAGGCCGGGGTGCTCCAGCGCTCACCTCCACTCGTAAGTCCCCCATCAATAGGAGGAAGACAGCACTACCCAGGTCCCACAAGCAACACCTCACTCTGGCCAGGCACCTGTATTCACAGCTATAGGATGTGAGGGGCACTCCAAGAGAATGAGTGGCCAGGCTGGGCGCAGGGGCTCCAGGACGTGACTGCATGTCTCCACAAAGGTTTTTGCTAACTGTTCTTAATAGCGTGTCCAAATGCAGCACACTGTGCACCTCAGTGAGTCACTCCAGAGGGATATACATCCAGCTAGACTGGAGTTGGCCATACAAGGCAAAACCAGTAGCCAGTCCCAATGTTAGGGGTTCCCCCGGTACCATCTTCTCCGCTACATGGAGCAACTCCAGCCGGGCAGTGCGCTTCAAGTACAGTCCACACCAGGGAATCCCTGATCCCCACGAAAATGATCAGCTACCCCAGGACACAGACCTGGCCCTACAGGCTCCTTGAACCCAGAGACAAATTCAGATCCTACCACACCCCTGATACCTCAGCCCTGAATCGTTTGGCTTTGCAGGCCTCAGTGATGTGACTCAGACTCCACTACCGAACCCTGGATGTCCCTATGCAACCTCCCACACAAGGGTCCTTGCCAGCTCCAGTCCCGCTCTCCTATGGCTTCAGTCAGGCCACCCCTAACTCATTATGCTTGTGCGAGTCCATCAGAAAAGGCCCCAGCCACCAGCGTGCCATAGATGAAGAAATGCACCCTCTGCAGTGCCGGATGTCTCCCAGGGCCTCCACGTCCAGATCTGGCACTTCGCTCCTGGCACCACTGCAGCCACCTTCAGCCACCATTCGTCTGCTATCTCCTCAGAGCCTCCAGCTACTGTTGCAGGTCTGGCTCAGGCCCCCAGGATCAGGAGGCTCACCACAGGTGTGGGCTAGTAGTGTCTGTGTGATCTGGCACTGAAAGATGGTGACCACGTACGGCCATCAAAACTGGGCCAGCTGCTCCATTATCACTTCACAAGAGGGCTCTCAGTCTTTAGCACCAGTGCTCCTGGGCCACGCCCACAATCCAGTCGAGTTTGGCCCCCACGGGTGTGGATATCCAGCACGTCTCTCATCTGGTCGCCCTGCTCCTGCCGGCCGGGAAGAGGGTGCTAGGCAGGCCGCAACAGTCTTCCGTCGCGACCACCGTCTCCAAGCAGTCTCCAATAATCGCTCACATGACTCAACCCCCCTGTCGCCCCTGCCGGTGCGGTGGATTTCACCACTCCTTACAGACCCCGCGAGGCAGCAGATTTCCTTGCCGCCTCTTACAGGCAACAGCCAGGTGTTGCGGCAGAGCAATCAAGGCAGCTGCCATAAGCGGGCCCAGTCGCCCTAAAAAGCGGGCAGGAAGAATGTCCCTGTTGCCGCCCCTCAATAACCAACTGTTCCTCAGTAGTCTAAATTATGCAAATAACAGGATTTGTCAGGATTAAGGGAGGGCCAGGAAGGAGCTACAGGGAACTACGTCCTATTGGTCATCTTGCCAGGCCATGTCCCCCTAGGGGAGACACACTCTTGATAAAAAAAAAAATCATGAAGCATAGTTTTATGAAAACATTTCTTCTGAACCAAAGAAAATCATGAAGATTAGATGTAAGAATATATTTCTTCTGAACCACTTTCTTCAGGTTGGTTCTTCATAAAGTACATACAACAAAGATTCTTGTGTAGTAGACACACCATCAACTCAGACTCCAGAAGAACACATACAAGCCACATTCTTCGTAACTGTCAGCACTGCTCTGCCAAGTGCCACGCATCTTGTGTTAAAATAACACATTTTTGGTAATTGTCCCGCATTACAGCAATGCCTGAGATTGTCACACAAAAGAACCATGTCTTGAAGTTAGATCAAACCGTGTAGTTCGTTTGCCAGCTAAGCTCCGAGTACTGTTTATCAAAGGCTACAAGGTGGTGCTGGTGTACAACCCTGCTCTTCAAACATCAGGTCCCTTATCTCGGAATCACTGGTCTTTGGTTATGGCTCTTTTGGCCTGGCTCTGTGCTGCCTGAATGGCTGCTTCAGTGAACTCTTAGTACTGACGGCATTTAAGAGCTATAGTGACACAAGGCACTATTTAATTAGAGGATTCCCGGTGGAAAGAGATGATGGGATCATCAAACTGTAGAATGCAGAGACATAGGGCCTGATTCTAACTTTGGAGGACGGTGTTAAACCGTCCCAAAAGTGGCGGATATACCACCTACCGTATTACGAGTTCCATAGGATATAATGGACTCGTAATACGGTAGGTGGTATATCCGCCACTTTTGGGACGGTTTAACACCGTCCTCCAAAGTTAGAATCAGGCCCATAGACACAAAAAAGGGTCATAAAGCTGGAGTGCAGGTGACACAACTGTGTGAGACCTGGGAGAGCTTGGCTTCACTCATGTACAGCATACCATGGGCCCCCTTCAATGAGGAGTATCTCTGGCACCCCACTCCACTTATTTTTCGAAGACTCCATCACTCAGTACCTAACTCATATCCCAGCCAACCGAACCACAGAGATTAGAAGACAAACACAAAACCACACACCTGCCTAATTAGGGCACAAAAGCACCCCCTACTCAAACATGGTACCAAACACTGCATTGCTTTCAGAAGACCGGAGTAAATGCCATGTTCCTCCCGCCATGCAGACTGCAGGTGGGAAGATGCAGAGCGGGGTGCACCTGCCAGCACCCACAGTTTCTCATTGTTCAAATGGCGGGAAGCGTGGACCCGGGTAGGTTAGTCGCCGCCTGGAGCACCATCAATCAATAAACTGTGAACCTGATGACTGGTCCGTGTTGTCCCATGTAGCACGTTCCTTAAACGGGGATGGGCGACTGATAGGAATAGTTTTTCCTCTACATATTAGTGTAAGTGACTGGATACTCTTGTACTGACAATTGCAGTGTTTAATTATCCATAGTATTTAAGATTTGGAGATACATTTAGCTAATTGGTCCTGAAGAAGCGTCACCGGACCCAGCTGGGCCACCAGCGACGCGAAACATGTTGACCCTGATGAGGGACGGCTTGGTAATTCCCCGCCCTCTCTTTTTCTTCTTTTTTATTACAGAGTGATTGACCATTGCCTCTGTTTCACTCTCATTATTTTTAACCTTGGCCTCTGACTTCGAGATAGACTATTAAATAGATCATTCATTCTGATTTCAGAGAGTCAATTTTAACTGCTATCCACTTCTTTTTTGATCTCCTTACCTCTCACTCTTATATAGGGTAGTGGCATCATCTATTAAGATCTCCGGCAAAGAGCCCCCCGTTTAGGGTGGTGCCCGTCAGACATTGCAGTGCCAGTCTGACGAGGAGCAACTCCGATGATGAAGCATGACATCCTCCTGGGTGTGTGAGGTTTCTGCTCCTAAAGATTAGGACTCTATACCTAGTATCCTTTCCTTCTTCAACTGGAACAGTGTATTATTTGTATTTATGTGACTTCTGGGAGGCTATACACTGGACCAATAACCCTCCCTATCCCCTTATTTATTGATCAAATGGGAGTAACTTCTGACATTTATGTGTTTCCCTCATCTTTATTACTTGATTTTGCTCGCAAGAAAGTGTCACTAATAGTCGTTGAAATGCACTCAATTACATTGAAATTATGAAAATGTTACACATAGCAATCTGAAACCTTGGCAGGTATGTCAGCAAGATTTTTAACATCTGCAGCTTCAAGAACAGCTCAGAACTAAGACATTTCACAGATCATTAAAAGACACTGTAATTTGAAATTAAGAGCACCTATATGTTTTAGAGAACTTTTCAACTCACTTCTGTTATCTTTTTCCTTAATTGTTCCTGCTTATATTCTTCTTTAGACCGCCTGCATAGAAGGGACACAGAAAAAATGGAATATCAAGAAGATTGACCATATTGTACATTGAAACAATGGAAAATGAATGATCAGTCATTTGCAACCATTTCCTGTATTAGCTAGGAACAAAATAAACAAGCATTTATAAAAACAATAGGTCTGGAATTTGATGCTAGTCATTTGGTTTTGTGAATGCTTGTTTTTTTTAAACTTTCTTTGTAAAATTATATTGTTTTAAGAGCTGTTGAGGTCTCACCAATTTAAAAACAAGACATAGGCTAAAATTAGAAATATGATTTTTCTCAAAAAGCCCACATTTCCATAGAGGTCCCTGCCAATGAAGTGAACTACTTTGTGTGATGATGAGCTTCTGGTGAAAATGTTGCTCGAATGCAGATTTACGTTAAAGAAATTAAAGTCAAGAAGCATTTGGCAAAACAGAACAGTTGGTTTAATTAAATGCAGCCGCCGGGAGAGCACAGTACAGAGTTTGGGTCTGATGACTGTCCCTCAAAGTTACGAGTTCTGAACGTCCTTTTACACAATTCTAGATGGATTTATTAAAAAAGTCTGCACATTTTTTGCGGAAAGGAATCTGGGCATAGTCGTTGAGTTGTAGCTCTGACCATCTGATAAAATGCTCAAGTGGGCCTCGATCTTGCATGGTCAAAATGAGGGCCAGTAGGTAACATGTCTAGATGTCCGGCATGAGAAGTGCGTGATCACTGCATGTTGTGGGTGTGTTGTGTTCCGATTGGCTGAGTGTTCCTATCTTTATGTGGCATCTGACTTGTATAATGTTTTGGGAACAAGCAGACCGCCGGCAAAATGTGTTTTATCGGGGGCAATTTCTTACGACTACTGTGGTGTCGCTACCTATCTAAGGGATCAATCTGGGTTAATCCTGTTTGAGCGTTTGCCTACTGCTACATGTTTACCCCACCTGTGATTTGTCAATCAGCAGCTTCAGGGCTAGGTCACAGGGCTTGCCTGACCAGGTATTTCCGACTCAGGGTTGATGGGGAGGTCATGTAGGGTGGATTCAACAACAGTGATACAAGTTTGTTGTTATGCTTGCACATATCATGGTGTTCACTGACATCGTTTTTATGCATATTAACATTCCCCCCCAACTGAATTTTCAACTACTTTAACCACCCCATGCTTAATGGCAGTCACATTGTTTGAGGTTTGACGTGTTTGTGTTGTATCTACTACTATTTCCCTACTTACTTGCATTCTACATAATTTGAGGACTGTGTTTTTACAGTAAAAAAAAACCTTTGTAGGGAAAAGCACAAAAAACAGCACAGGAATGAGAATGGGGAACAATGACATGCACAGTCTGGTCACCCACAAGGGGAGCCAGGAAAACCAATCAGGCAACCAGTCCTGCCCAGGGGCACCCCCTCGTTCTCCATGGCGGTTTGTAGACAATGCAGTGCTTGGATGGCGAAAGTCAGTGTTGCATTGTCCTGGTTGTTACAAGGTGTAAAAGTACAGCAGGATACACCAATCTTAGGGCATTCCCCACCCTTCATTGCTGTCATCAAGTTCAACACATACTAATGTTGCATCACCATGAGGCGGATGGCTCTTAGTTCTTCCTTGATAGTGTTTAGGGGGAGCTCAGTATTGTTGATCATTTTCAGCATTTCCCTTCTTGTTATCTGCAACCAGTGGGTGTTCACTTTGTCAGTGGGGTGAAGAAGGGGAAGGGTCATTCACGCGTTTATTTGAGTATCAGTGAATAGTCTGAATTCCTCCAGAATGTCCTTGTACCAAGCCTAGGAAAAGTAATCAGCAGTTATTTTCTCTCAAGCCTGATGCAACAGAGTTGTTTTCTTCTGTAGCAGATGTTGGAACAACTCGGACAGGTCTTCTCCAAGGGTGACTAAGGTAGGGGTGGGCATACTCACAAGGGAGCACAGGTCCCACCATCCGGGGACAAGCTAAGCATAGGCAAATTCTCCATAAGGCCAGAGAAGTCCATCAGCGTGGAGGGGCTCCAGTGCATGTTTGGTATGCGCAGTATTGCTCCACAGTTTTCATTAGTGACGAGAGGGATATCCCTGTGTCTCTGAAGCACAATGAATACATAGCACGTTTCTGTACAAGTAGGGGATGCCCCTTTCCTTCTAACCATGTGTACCTATCTATTTAAATAACCCAGATTTCCTGACATGGGTTAATCCATACTGGTATTTAATCCTCCCTTATTAGACTAATTTCCCCTTGTATCATTAAGGTGGATGGTCCTACACAGGAACTTCATGTCTGGGGTCCATTTATTATTCAAGAAGGCTGCCCCAGACACGCTAAGGGCCTCCCTGGGACCACGGACAGAGGCAGGAGCAGACATGTTTGTGCACTGGTGCAGAGATTTTGCTACCTCCAAGAATCTCTTTTCTGGAATGTTTTGGGCCAAACAGGTCCTCCTCTACAGTGCCCCGCCTCCAAATCCTGTTTAGCTTGGTTTGAATATCGCTATGCTCTGTGTGAAGGTACAGTGAAGTGGGAGTGTTCTCATATTGAGTGACATTTACTACTACTCTGTAGGGTTTTACCCTACTAGGTTGTATCTTGCCCTGATTTTACAAAGGTACAGGTGGATGAGACATTTTGCTTTCTCGGGGGCTACCTCCTAGAATAAATAAAGCCTATCTCCACCTACGGCGTGTGGTATCAACAAACAGGGGTAGCGCTGTCTGGTCAATGTCTGGGTGCACACAGCAGTCATGTGCTGATACCATGTGTTGTGTAACAGTGCACTGTGTAGTGCGTGTGGAATACTAACATTAGGTTCACTGTAATTATAAGTGATGTGGGAAAGGACCCTACGCAAGTGCTGTAGAAGGTGGACTCCATGTTACTAGGCAGATTTCTGGCTATGGATGGATGCGGCCACGCCCACAGCACACAGAGGTGTACAGTAATACATAACTTTTGGAATTTTGCAGGTCTCTGGAAGGCTTCTGGGGAAACATCTGCGGTCTTTAGGCGATCAGGGATGTTTCTGCTCTGGCAAATGCTGTGGTCCAGGGGGTGTCTTTGCTTTGGAGAGAGAGTTCGTAGAGGAGTGTGCATAAAAAACAGTCAGTGGTCTTTGCACACTTGGGTTTTTTAAGAGTTCTGGAATTTATTGTTGAAGAGGTGGTGGGCCGCTGTAAAAGCGGTGCACTAGTGGTGTGGTCGACCTGTTGGATAAGAGCTGTGGGTTGTAGGCTAGCTTTAGAAAAACATACATCATTATTCAGTTTCGTGAGATTCCTGTGCCTTTCTTTTTTAAGCATGTTCTGTGCATTTATTTTGGAGGTGGCCCCAGTTGGGGCACCTATTTTAGGAGGCGGCGAGTGTTTCAGGCATGGGTCGCCTGAGTTTTATTTTATGGGTCATTTCGTCCTCTCCTCTCACTATGGCAGAGGAGAGTGATTCTATGGGGAGATCTTCATGGAGTTATTCCTTAGCTACTTTCTCTAAGTGTGTGTACGCTTTACTGATGCGGATGGAACCTTTTGATCTACACATGCGTGGAGCGATGTGAACAGCAGGGGGTGTCACAAATTAAGGGTTGCTGGTGGTTGCAACGTGTTTTGAGGATATATGTATCCCCCTCTAGTTCCTGCATGTGGTGTGCAATGAGGTTCTTTCTAACGGAGTCAGGTGTTTTTGTCCACACCCCTTTTCTGGAAACTTCGTTTTGGGCTACCTTTTGGGCTTCTTTTTGCGGGTCAATGGGCACTTCCCTAGATCTTCATGTGATGGTGTTTTATTACGCTATGCCGAAGGGGATCAGGCCTATTGCTTTCCCGGACGGGGTGTGTGTGTGTGTGGCCTTGTGTGATCTGACCGACAGGCTGAATGCGGCAATGAGTTTATCTGTGTGCCTCGCATTGGGTTGTGATGGTAATCGACAAGGTCCCTTTTCCTTCCGGCATCCCCCTCTCCTAGGATCCAGGATGTTTTAGGCCTGCAGCCCCTGGCCGAGCCAGGGACTTCTAACCAGTGACATGCTACTCTCACTGTTTTAGAGGGGCATGATCCGACGTGCAGACTTTGAACATTTGGAAGCCTTTTGGGCAGAGGAGAAGGCAGAGCATTCGCTAGGATGGGAGTCAGGTGCATGGTCAGGACTCGTCTAGATTTGCTCGATACGGGTAATGAGCTGGGACTCTGATTGAATTTTCCTACTGACTTGGTGCCATGTGACACTTCGCAATCCGTCGGATTTGTGAGTGTACTTCGGAATTTTATGGGGACATCATTATCCCAAGTGTGCGGAGAACTTGGCTCCTGGCACTGGAACATCACTTCGTTTTGGAACTGAAAGGGGACCTCCATTAGCTGGAGGTCTGTTGTTGAAGAATGGGGTTCTTTCAACTTGTAGCCCATCTACAAGGACTTGGATGCGGGGTCCTGGATGCCTGCTTTTATGGATGGTTGGAGGGCCAACCTGTCCCCTTGTCAGACTGCCTTCCCTCTAGGGCGGGGCCTATGCCCCCTGCAGGCACCCAAATGTCAGACTCTAGTGTGGATTCCCGGTCCACAAAACGTACAGCAGTCCTGAGTTCTTACTGAACGTAAGTCAAGGTGTGAGTTTTCTCCTAATATTGTCACTGGTCTTTACTTTTGAGATGAGTTTTGAAGTGGGTATGATGTGAATGTAAATTCATTGGGAGTTTGAGCTTACTGCATATTTGTGTTTTGTGATTGTGTAAAGGCATTGCCTTCCCAGACAGTCACCCCTCCCTGCCATGGCTGTGGCCCTGGTCCTTGCTGGGCTGGGTTCCCAGCCTGATGACGCTGTTGCCATGTGTTTTGGCCAACCACTTGGTCCCTGCTGGAGTGGTGTGGTAGCTGCCTGAATTCCCTGCAGCTGAATGTAGGATGCATTTGGGTAGACCGGGGCTTGGTTCTGTGGATGGGGATTTTGCGGGGACTGGCCAAGGCTTATCGCTCTTTGCTCATGATACGCCTTTAGGCAATAGTAGCACTCGGTGAGGTGTGGCTGCTGCCCTCCTCTGAACTCTGCCGCTAGGAATGGGTGAAAACCCTTTGCGGTCCTGAGGCGGAGCTCCCTTAAGGACCGGTGCCATTTGCACGCTTGTGGCCAACGTGGCCCCCTGGAGTGCAGTCTTTTTTAATTTATGTCAGACCAGCTTAGTGGTGTCTCTCTGGGCTTGCTCCTGATTTTCTCTCTCCTTTTGCAGTTTCCTTCTATGGTAATGTAATATGGGGACTTGGATTTCCCACCAAGGTTTGGTGTCTAACCCTACTACGCTGAGCAGCCCACTCTGTATTTCAGTGGGTGCAGCCTTTTTGAGGATGTTGAAAAATAATGCAACCTGGAGACTCATGTTGGTCCATGGCTTTCCTGTCTCTTATTACCATTGTTTCCTCATTCTGTCTAGAAAGTCAGTCATGCTTTTCCCAGGCTTCATACTCTACCATCAATCCTCCTATATCCTGGCACTGTTTGTTGGCTTCACCTTGGATCGTACCTTCCCACGGGAGCCTTGAGATCTTGCGGAAGGCAAGCAGTCCTCCTGGGTTTCTGGAGGCTCAGCTGCAGGACGAGTCATCTTTTTGGGCAGAGTCTGTCGAGGACAGAAGGCAGGCCAGTGGGGTTAGTACCAGGTCAGCTGCCTCTTCTTTTCCTCTTCTGCAGGTGCGACTCCTCTGTGTCCTTTTCTCCGTAGGTCAGTAGGACCTGAGTTCTAGGGTTCAGGGGTGCTACCTAAATATTCAATTTAGGGGCATTACAGGGAGCGTCAGGTGGTAGCCAATGGGCTGACCATGTTTAGGGCCCTTTTTATGACCACTTCCTCTGGGAAGTGGGCATAACACTAACCCTAGTGGCCTAATCACTTTCAAACAAAGATGGAGGAATTTCAAAAGTGGTGTCCACTTCAGCTTGTCCACCTTATGGGTGGGACTGGCATGAAGTGGGCACACCCCCCTAATCTGCCTTATTTTCCCACTTGTTATGCCGCTAAAAGTGGGGTCATGACAGGGGTCAGTCATCTCTACCATTTGGAGAGAAACGTGTCGCATTTCAAATGCGGCGAGGCCTTTGAAGATTCCCACCTTGGAATGTCCATCCTCCCTGGGTGAGGTGCTAACACCCCCGCCCAGTGCAGGCTTTTGTCTCTGGCCCTCGAGAGCACTGGCTCTCACCTTGGGGGGTCAGAAACGTGTCTAAGGTGGCTGAACTGGTCAGGACCAGTCAGTCAACACACTGGTAGCTAGTAGGTTTTTAGGGGGTACCTCTAAGGTGCCCTCTGGGTGCAGTTATTAATAGATCCCTCACTGGAATCAGTGAGTGTTTATTAATCTAAGATATTTAATACCAAACAGCCCTGAATTCAGAGAAGCAATCCTCTACCTGGGAAACTCCTAGTGACCAGTGTTCAGCACATGTATTTAAAGTGGCTTCCCTGTTCACTTATTATGTCTAAGAATCGTCAGAGACATAGCAGGGGCATATCTGCTCATGCATATTTGCCCTCACATGTGCCCTGATGCATTCTGCCTTAGGGGTGACTTACACCTGGAATATGCAGTGGAAGGGGACCTGGCACACACAGGTGTGTGACAGGTCGCGCTTTCAAGCACCAGCACACACAGTCTTCAATGGCAGGACTGTGTGGGTTTGGTGAGGGGTCTCTGGGGGTGGCACTACTGGTACTGCAGCCCACAGGGACCTTCTTTAGTACCCCAGGCCCTAGGTACCAGGGGTACCATTTACTAGGGACTTACAGTGGGAGCTAACGAGTGTGCCAATTGCACAAAACACCTGTGCAGTTTTGGGAAAGAGCTCTGGCATGGGGACCTGGTCAACAGGTACCCATTGCACTAACAGTCAAAATGAGCTCATGTACTAGGCAAAACTAACCATGCCAAAAATGGTGTTTTCCCACATGACCCCCCCAACCCCAAACAAAAGAGGATAGAACTAGCCTTTCCAAAGAGTCTAACTTCTAAGTGGAAGAACCTGGAAAGGCCATCTGCATTGGCGTGGGGTGGGCCAGGGGCTTTAAGAGTGCTCAATGACTCCCAATTCCAGCATCTTGCTCACCTCATCCTTGATGCTCTCTTTAGCATGGTCGGACTGTCTGTAAATTTTATTTTTGGCAGGTAAGCTGTCCCAAGTGTCCACATCATGTGTGCACCAGGAAGACAGACCAGGGGCCAAGGAATAGAGCTCAGCATACTGCTGTAAGACTTGCTTATAGTCAGTCTGCTGTTGGTCAGTGAAGGTGTCTGAAAAGACCACTCCTTCAACTAAGCAATCGTTTGGGTTGCTGGAGAGGAGATCAGGGAAAGGTTCACTCTCAGCTTCCTGTCCCTCATCAGTGACCATGAGCATGGTCATCTCAGCTCTGTTGAGAAAGGGTTTAAGGCAGTTTACATGGATGACCCTTTTGGTGTTCCTGCAAGAGCCAAAGTCCACCAGGTAGGTGACTTCCCCTTTCCTTTGTAGGACAGAGTAGGGCCCCCTCCACTTGTCTTGGAGGACCCTAGGAGCCACAGGCTCCAACACCCTCACCTTCTGTCCTGGTTGGAACTCCATCTGTGCAGCCTTTTGGTCACACCAGAGAGTCTGGAGCTCTTAGCTGACCTCAAAGCTTTTGGAAGCGTTTTCCATGTACTCAGCCATCCTGGAGCAGAGGCCAAGCACATAGTCCACACTAGCCTCCTTGGGTTCTCTGAAAGGTCTCTCCCATCCCTCCTTTACAAGACAAACTGGCCCCCTCACAGGATGCCCAAAAAGAAGTTCAAAGGGGGAAAACTTACTCCCTTCTGTGGCACTTCCCTGTAAGCGAAAAGCAGGCATGGAAGTAAAACACCCCCTGAGTTTTTCAGGGAGCCCACCGATCATACCTTTCAATGTCTTGTTGAATTTCTCAAAAAGGCCACTGGTTTGTGGATGATATGGGGTAGAGAACTTATAGGTCACACCACATTCAGCCCAAATGTGTTTCATGGATACTCAATGTCATGTTGTTTATCTACAGGTTGTTGTTAACCCTAGCGAAGCGTGAAATGGTAGAGCGCTACTTTGAGTGACAATACACCGCTAAGGTTAGTCTCGGGCTACGTGCATGGGCACTTTGGTTTCAGACATTTCTTTTAATATATCACCTGTGTTGAGTTCGTCACGTCTTGGTTTCTTTTGATGACATTTTCAATGATGTAGATATGTAAAATGGTTAACCTTTCAGTTGGTCTAATATTTATGGATTTTATTAACTACACTATTTCATGGGGGTCTTTTTCTCCTTTTTGTTGCAGTCAAATAATGTTTTCTATTTTCACACAAGGGTGAGTGTTTTTAGGGTGAAAAGGGGTGGCTGTGCACCCCTGGTGGGCTGTGTTGCCAAAATACTCATTATTTGTGTAGTTATAATTTCATATATTGTATATATAGGCACTGTTCGTGTTGTCCTGAGGAGGCCAGATTTATAAAGGCCGAAACGGGTCGACTTTAACAGTGGAGGAGTGCGTACTGAAAGTTTCGGATAATTGGATGTTAATAATATTGGACTGTATCGGAGACGGTTTAACAGCGATAGTTTTTCTGCTGATGGACGATACGTCTCTTCCATTT
Organism: Pleurodeles waltl; assembly: GCF_031143425.1. Lineage (NCBI taxonomy): Eukaryota > Metazoa > Chordata > Amphibia > Caudata > Salamandridae > Pleurodeles > Pleurodeles waltl. The sequence goes on along the minus strand of NC_090444.1, from coordinate 536,848,726 downwards.
ATTGCATTACCTCGACATAATACTGCTTGCCACTGCCTGGTAAGCAGTTATAGGTTAAGAGATAACGGTGCTCAAAGGAACTTTTGATTAATTTATTTTTAACACTATTTAGATTTTTGCTTTTCATGTACAGTTCATTGTATAGCACTTTTTTCTTGATATGTAATCTTTTGCTTGTATAATTTGTTTGTTGTATATAGGATTTCGTCTTTTGCCACACAGTTGTGAGAGTGTGACCTGTATACACTAAGCTTAATTTTACTTAATTGATTTATCTTGAATAAAGAAATATATTCTTCCAGTGAATAACTCATGTTTTCACTGAGCTATTTGATCTCTGATTTATCCCTACTGGATCTTTGTTTGTTGTTCTAGGTAGCCCCAAGGGCAGGGTGCAGTGTATGGTTAAGGTAGGACATCTAGTAATGTGTTTTATATGTCCTGACAGTGAAATATTGCTAAATTCGTTTTTCACTGTTGCAAGGCCTGTCCCTCTCATAGGTTAACATGAGGGCTACCTTTAAATCTGATTAAAGTGTAGATTCCCTTTGGGAGCGGATGGACACTTGGAGTTTGGGGTCTCTGAGCTCACAATTTAAAAGTACATCTTTTAGTAAAGTTGATTTTAAGATTGTGCGTTTGAAAATGCCACTTTTAGAAAAGTGAGCATTTTCTTGCTTATACCATTTCTGTGACTCTGCCTGTTTGTGGATTCCCTGTCTGGGTCAGTTTGACAGTTGGGCTGGTTGCACCTCACACTAGACAGTGACACAAAAGGAGCTGGGTGTAGTCTGCATTTCCTGATGAGCCATCTGTGCTAGTAGGGAGGGGAGGAGTAGTCACTTACACCTGAAAGGGCTGTGTCTGTCCTCACACAATGCCGTCTCCGACACCCTGGTGAGCGTCTGGGGCCTGGCCTGGGAAGGGCAGGATTTCACATTAAAAATAGACTTTACTTTGAAGTAGGCCTACTTCAAAGGAGAAATTGGGTATAAAAAGGGCACCCAAAACCACAGACTTTAGAACACTTCTGGAAACAAGAGGAACCTCTGCCTGGAGAAGAGCTGAAGAGAAGTGCTGCCCTGCCTCTGACTGTGCTTTGTGGAGCTATCCTGCAGTTGCTGCTTCTGCCAGAGTAAGAGGGCAAAGACTGGACTTTGTGTGCCTTCCATCTTGTGAAGAAATCTCCAAGGGCTTGATTTAGAGCTTGCCTCCTGTTGTTTGAAGTCTCAGGGACAGCAAAGACTTCTCTTTGCCAGCACGTGGAGTCTCTGGAGAGACTCCTGCCCTGACAAGTGGTGCCCTATCCAGTCCCTGGGCCCTTGAAAGGAAAGCTGGTGGAAATCCAAGGAAATCGACTTCGGACCGACGCCGAATCCGGTGATGCTGCCTGCACCCGACTCCGTGATCTTCGCTGGAACGCGACGATCTTCGCAGGCCCGACACCACTGCAGCCACGCTGAAGTCCGCGACTCCGTGGGAGTTGCCGCACCACGTCATGACCGACGCCGCTCGAAGTGCGTGGATTCAACGTTTTGCACAGACGCCGCGATCCCCGACTTCGCGCCTCGACTTGTTTTCACTCTTCACCAAAGGTACTGTACTTGGGGGTCTACGCGACTCCGTGTAAGGCGCCGCTGGTGTCAGCTTGTTGGGAACGACTCCACCACGATGCCGTGTTAACACCTCATCGAAGCATTTTGTGTTTCTAAGCGCTATTTTTGAGTTTAATATTTAAAAATTCATAACTTGACTTGTGTATGTCGGATTTTTGTCGTTTTGGTCTTGTTTTGTTTAGAGAAATATTTCCTGTTTTTCTAAACTGGAGTTGTGTCATTTTGTAGTGTTTTCATTGAGTTACTGTGTGTGTTGGTACAAATACTTTACACCTAGCACTCTGAGGTTAAGCCTACTGCTCTGCCAAGCTACCAAGGGGGTAAGCAGGGGTTAGCTGAGGGTGATTCTCTTTTACCCTGACTAGAGTGAGGGTCCTTGCTTGAACAGGGGGTAACCTGGCTGTCAACCAAAGACCCCATTTCTAACAGTGTCCAAGAGCACTGCAATCATGACACAAAGCCTTATTGGAATATCGGTTTTTCCCTTTGCACCCACCCTTGGATTGTAAGGAGACTCGGGGTCCACCCTCCTGTCCATGCCTTGAGAAGACACTTTGTTTTTAGCTTTGTTCTGGTTACCCTCTTTCCCTTTGCTGGCTTTTTGGCCTCCTTTTTCTGGTCTCCCCTACCAGTGGAAGTTTTTGTCACCCTTGTCTTGGCCCAGTTCTTGAGGAGAAGGTGGACCTAGGTCTACCGAGTACTGATGTAACTTCTCCTACACACAATTACTCAATAGATGTTCTTTCATCAATAAATTGTAAAGTCCCTCATAATCATGCACATTGTTACCTTTTAACCAGCCACCTAGTGTCTTCACTGAGAAGTCCACAAAATCCACCCATAACTGACTCTGGGTTTTCGAGTCTCTCTGACTTTGATCCTGTACTCTTCCAGAGTGAACCCAAATCCCTCAATCGAGTTATCCTTCATGAGGTCATAGGACCTTGCATCTCCCTCATTCAGTGTCAGGAGTCTATCCCTGCACTTTCCTGGGAACAGTTCTCTAAGGAGAGAACCCCAGTTCTTTTTGCTAACATCTCTGGACACATAGTCCCTCTCAAAGGCTGTGAATTACTTGGTGATATTATCACCATCCTCATTTGAGGACAATCCCTTTGGGGATTGTAGAGTCACCCCAGGTATTAAGTTGCTGCCACCATTCCTGGGGACTAAACCCATTCCTGCTCTTTCCCTTTCTATGGCCAGTACCATGTCCTCCGGGGTAATCCTTCGAGACAATATCTCTAAAATGATCTCATCTGCAGAGATTTCTTCTCTGGACCCTGAGGAACCTGAGCCACCCTCACTAGAGGGGGGTGCTCTAGGCACCTTGAGTTGTTTGTGGGGTGCAGGTTCCACTCTTTCAAGTGGTGGAGGGTCCAGGTCCTTCTCTTCACTTGAGCTGCCATGAGCTACAGGGTCAGTGGCTCCATCAGGGAGATGGGCCTGCTCATACAGCTCCTGAACTTTACACAGGTAGGGTTCGAGTCTGTTTTAATTTTGTATCCTTCACAGAGGGATCTTAATTGCTTGTGAGAAACTGTTAAGCTAAATTGGCCTTGGATTTATTCTTTGAGTGTGTGTCTCATTTAATTGCCTCTGTGAGTTCAATACATGCTTGGCACTGCCCTCTGATAAGCCTAATTGCTCACCCATGCTAACACAAAATAGAGCATTAGTCCTATATACTTTTGCCTCTGCAAACCAATTGGAGATCCACTGGACTATCCGCACGATGTACTTCTTTTTAGTGCACCATATACGGAGCCAGATTCCTACACCTCCCATTCATGACACACAGCTGGGTCAAATTTTCAAGCAGTCCTAGGCATCTAGGGAATATGCCTTTTATTCCCGGGACTGCCTGACAATCACTTTCAAAGGCTGCAAGCCATACCCTTTTCCAAGTCATTACCTGTGACAAGTAAGGAAAGGATGTTGCTTGCAGCCTGTGAAGGATTCGGGGCAAAGTACTCAAGGTCACACAGTCATGAGACTCTGTGACCTGGAGTGGCATGCATGCCGTAAACAGAACATTGCTAGGCACATGCATGCACCCCTCACCCAGACATGGTCCAAGAACCTGCAGGCCACCTGAATTATGTTAGAGGAATTAAAAAATATTTACAAACAGCTAAGACAAAGCATATTACAGAGCCTCAAAGTGTCTCACCTCTAGCATTAATCCACAAAGTGTACATGTTGCAATGGGGAAATGCACTACTAAGTAGGATCAGATTACCCTCAGTGTTATGGTGTACAGATTTGTCGATTGCACTATCACCCTGTATGGTTTCCTGACGCTGAGCAGTTGTGCTCAGGCACACGCTAGGCTTAGTAGCTTCAGCTTCTTGCAGAATGGAGGAAGTGAGGAGGAGACTCATGTGGAGCGGCAGGTCATTCCACACTTTAGGAGAAATGTAGGAGAAGGCTCAACCACTGGATCCGGTTTTCTGTATGCATAGAATTTGTGCAAGCAGGAGTCCGGACAAGTGGAGGAGTCTCAAAGGTTTGTGAAAGCAGATGAGATTGTTGAGGTATGCTGAGCCAGTGGTATCTAGTGTCTTGAAAGTTTGGGTGAGGAGTTTGAATTGTGCTCATTTGCGAATGGGAAGCAAGTAGAGCTACTTCAGATGTGGTGTCATACAAGTGCAACATGGGAGGTTGAGAGTGATTCTGGCCTCCCAGTTCTTTTTTTTGATAAAGTATTTTTATTGTTTTTTCTGAACTCAAACAAATAAGATGATACAACATTTACATCTGGTGCCAACCGGGCACACAACATAGGTCAAATCCCTTGTCCAGCGACATGTTCTCAGCTTACAAAAGACAGAGAGGATGTTTGTACGCAAATCCATTAGACAGGCCCTGGTGAGTTTTGAGGTGATCTATAAAGGTTGCGCCAGAGGGGGAGCTGAATCGACCCTCAGGGGGGAGTCAGCCTCGGTGACGTAGGGCAGGCACTCGTAGCGGCCTCCCACCTTCCCCATATCCTGTAGTATTTATTCGGACAACCTCTAGCCTCATATACCAATTTTTCCCGGCTAGCACACCAATCCATTCCCCGCCTCCACTTAGTCAGGGCCGGGCCCCTTTGGCTTTCCAGTTCGCCATTATATCCCTCTTGCCCACCAAGCATGCCACCCCCAAGAGGGTCCTATCTGGTCTTCTCAACCCAGTGTCTCCCATGATTCCCAGTAGCACGGACAACGGTGATTTCTCTATGTCTACCTGCAGGACCCCAGAGACCTCGTTTAACACCGCCCTCCAATAAATGGCTATGACTGGACATGACCAAACCATATGAAAGAAGTCGGCAGAGGGGTCTAGGCATCGTGGGCAATCAGGTGTAGCTCGGAGGCCCGCTCTATGTAGTTTAGTAGGTATTAGGTATGCTACGTGGAGGTAATATGTCTGTAATTGCCGAAAACGGGAGGCCATCGTAAGGGAGCGGGGTGCCATCAGTGCTTCGCCCCAATCCACCTCCTCTATGGGGCCCACCCATCCCTCCCATTTCCGGCAGAGCCCTTCCAGGGAGAGCGCTGTGTTGGACACCAGGGCGCGGTATGTCTGGGAGACGCCCCCTTTGCCCAGACTCCCCATTAGTGCCTTTGCCTCCATCGGGCTGTATTCTGGTAGTATGGTCCCTGTCTGTACGTGTGAATGTAAGGCATGACAGAGTTGGAGATATTTATGGAACTGTGTCTTGTTTAGTGAAACTAAATTCTGAAGCTCCTCAAAGGACCGCATATGTGTCCCATTCCAAATGTCGCCTAATGTGGATATGCCAATGATGTCCCATCTTTGGAATCCCTCTAGGCCCGTGACTTCTTCCAGCTGTTTCCCGTGCCACAGCGGGGTCTGTTGGGTGAGACGTCCTCACCATCCCGTCACCTTTTGAGCCGCCCGCCATCCCATTAGGACCACCTTGGTTATGTCTGGGGTATTTTGTGAGATCGGGCCCCCATATAGGGCATCAAAGATCCTTGGGTAAGACAGTGTGTGAAGTTCTAGGCGGTATGCCGGGTCCGACCATCCGCCCCTCATCCGATCGTTAATTACATGTAGTTGCATTGCGAGGTGGTATTGGTAAATGTTGGACATGCTCAGACCCCCATCTTGGACGTCCCTCTGACAGGTGACCAGCGCCAGTCGTGGACACGCACCATTCCATATAAACTGGCGTGCTAGTGTGTCCAGTTCCTTAAACCATCTCTTTGGGATGGGGTGTGGGAAGTTCTGTAATAGGTAAAGAAGTCTGGGAAGGATATAACGCTATTTTGCCTAGAAGGTTAAGGGGAAGCGCTTTCCAACGTTGGAGGTCAGTCTTAATTCTCCTGACTGAGGGTGTTATGTTGAGTTCCCAGGTTAATTCAGGGAGTAGCGAGATATGTATTCCTAGGTATTTAAAGCTATTTCTTTTCACTGGGATAGTATGTTGCCAATCCACACAGTCTCGAGAGCGGTGAAGAGGAACCAGCAATGATTTACTATGATTTAGGATCAGTCCGGAGGCCTCCGCGAAGAGGTTCAGTATGTATAGAACGCGGGGGCCACTTGTGGCTGGGTTGGAGATGTATAATAAGACGTCGTCCGCGTATAGTGCCACTCGATCCTCTGTGCATGTGGGCCAGGACCAACCCTCAATCAGGGGATCCCCGCGTAACAATATCGCCAGTGGTTCAATCATTAAGGCAAAGAGCAGAGGGGATAGAGGGCATCCCTGTCGGGTGCCACGGCTGATGGGGAACAGATCAGAGACCACACCGCTCACCTGTACTCGGGCCGTCAGATTGGCGTATAGCAGTTTCACCAGTCCACGGAATTTAGTGCCAAGCCCATTTCTTTGCAGAACCTGATCCAGATAAGACCAATCCACTGTATCAAAGGCTTTCTCAAAATCGAGTAGGAGTAATGCTAAGGGATTATGTGATAGGGTCCCGCGATGTGCCAGGGCCAAGTGCAGCCGTCTAATACAGTGCCTTGTGCCACAAGTGGGCATAAATCCACACTGGTCAGGGTGTACCAGTGAGGGCATGACTTCTTTCAGTCTAGCTGCCAGGATCGAAGACAGTACTTTGATCTCCATATTCAGGAGAAAAAAATGGGCCGGTACGCCGAGCAGTATTTTGACGGAGGTTGCGTCTTAGGGATTACCACAATAGTGGCCTGGTCAATCCCATCAGGGAAGCGACCTTGTTTTTCAGCTTCTATGTACATTTCAAGCAGGTGGGGGTTAGGATGTCGCCACATTTGGTGTACAACTCTGCCGGGAACCCGTCCGGTCCTGGGGTTTTGCCCGATGCCAGGCATGCGATTGCATTAGTGATCTCAGGGAGAGTGAGGGCTTCATCTAATCTATTCCTAGTCTCTGGGGAGACTCTGGGAAGGGTTATTTCGTTTAGGAGAGGAGATTCTTTCTCCGGACTGGGCCGAGGGTGTTCTGCATATAGGCGAGCGTAGTATACGGCAAAGCTTCGTGCGATTTCAGTAGGCGTCTTAACAAGGGAGCCTGAGTCATCCATGATTTCGGGAATGACTCTACTGGCTAGAGGGCGAGTAGCCAGCCAGTGTAAGAGTTTCCCATTCTTGTCCCCCCATCCATATACTCGGGCAGCTGAGGCCCTCCACATATGTTTAGCTGATTCTAACACTAAGTGTTTGATTTCATCTCTCACGATGGTGAGGTGCCTCAGAGTGGAGGCTGATTTAGAATATCCATACTGTCGCTCCAGGTTTAACGCCTTAGCCTCTAGAGCAGAAAGTTGCGAGTTGCGGGCGCGTTCGCGGACACGAAGAAGGTGTTTAGCGTGCCCTCTCAGCGTGGCCTTACACGCAGCCCAAAGTGTGCCAGGGGATCGGACTGAACCCAGGTTCTTTTCAAAGTAGAGAGTCAGGTGGTCCCTGACCTCAAGGGTGTAGTCATTGTCCTGCAGGCACCATGCATTAAGACGCCACACCGGTCGTCTGGTGGGGTCCACCCCTCCCAGTCGAACCCTCACTGGTGCGTGGTCGGAGACTCCACGCGGTAGTATTTCCGCTCCAGTGACTCTGGAGACGTCAAGGGCGGGCATAAATACGAGGTCAATTCTGGATTGTGTCGGGTGGGCGGCCGATGTGTGTGTGTATTGGTGTTCCCTAGGGTGCCAGGTTCTCCATATGTCGCAAAGACCCAAACTTTCGGCCCAGCCCGTGAGACACGACGCTCGGTTGGATCTACTGGTAGTAATCTCGCCTGATACATCAAGGCTAGGCTCGAGAACGGCGTTGAAATCCCCTCCTATTAATGTGGAACACTGAGGGAGCCCAGCAATTACCTGACGGAGAGAAGTTAAGAAGGCGTCAAGCCCAGCTGGAGGGGCGTATATGCACACCAGGTTTAGTGGTGAACCGTAGAGTATTCCTGTGATCACTACAAATCTGCCCTGTGGGTCCAATTGCGTGGCCGTAATTACCATTGGTAGGGAACGGTGGAGCAGGATGGCTACCCCTCTTGAGCCTCTGGAGAAGCCAGCATGGTAGACTCTATCGTACCCTCCCCGTGCAAGCATGGGGCATCTAGTTCCTAGAAGGTGGGTCTCTTGTAGTAGGACCACAGTGGGGGAGTATCTGCGGAGGGTGCTGAATACAGCGGATCTCTTGATTTTATCTAACAGGCCATTTACGTTCCATGAGATGACCTGAGTCATTAAGGGCCAATCGTGGGTTGCGTGAGAACTATCTTTTGCTGGATGCCTGTCTGTGAATCTTGGGATGACCGTTTCAGTTGCAACAGTGAAATATTAAAATAACAAGGTGAACTTATCAACACATTACTATCTAACCCCGGGTCAAACTCTTTACCCCCAAACCACCCCCCACCCCATACTCCCACCCCGGAAGCATCTGTCGCCCCATTACCCAACCGGAACCAAGCAGCCAGATGGACTGCTATTGGAGTGGAGTGGTGGACCCCTCCCTTTAGTCGAATCAAATGCAGTTAATGGCATTTCAGTAATTCACACAGTGGTGTGTTAAGGAGAAGTAGAGCCATCTGTGGTGTCACCTCCCCTGGGCGCATGTCCAGGGCGGGCGCCTCTGCCGCATGCCCATGATCCTTCAAAGTTCGCTGATCCTGCCTCAGCCGAGCACCGGAGACTGGCTCAGATCAGTGTCGACCGCAGCTCGAGCCGTGTCCCGAGGCCCCGGCGACCCCCCCTTCCCGCACACCAGAGCCCGAGGGCATCCCACCGATCGCAGTGGCGTCCGAGTCCTTACGTCTGCCCCTTCTGGATCGAGTTCGTCGCCTGCTTCTCAGGGCCCCCCCCAGCGGAGGGGGCTCCCTTTGGGAGGGGCCGTCCACCGGGCCCCGGGGACCCCGTCGAGCCCCAATGCCCTCTTCAGTCAACCAGTCCCATGCTTCCTCCGGGGACTCGAAGAAGTAGGCCTTTCCGGCCATTATGACCTTGAGTCTGGCGGGGAATAGTAGCATGTAAGAGAGCTGCATTGCCCTAAGTTTTTGTTTGACATGTTCATAGGAACGGCGGCGGTTCTGTACTTCACGGGTGTAGTCATGGAATATTAAGATCTTATGATTCTCACACTGAAGGTTCTCGGCACACCTGGCTTGCTTAAGGATATTGTCTCAGTCCTTGAAATTAAGGAAGCGTGCAATCATGGGGCGCCTGTGGCGCCCGACGGCGGGCGTGGCGCTAGGGCCTTGTGGGCACGTTCAATCGCAAACCAAGATGAGAGGGTTTGATCTGGGATCCAGGTTTTGATCCACTGTTCCAGGAAGTCGGAAGGTTTATCCTCCTCCACGCCCTCCGGGAATCCAACAAAGCGCAGGTTGTTGCGTCGCGACCGATTTTCTGCATCTTCAGCACGGCGGTGCAGGTCGTTTGTTCGGGTTTGGAGTTGGGTCACTTTGGCTCTGAGATCGGATAACTCGTCTTCTGTTTGAGAGACTCGATTTTCTACCTCAGTAATACGGCCCACGGCGTTTCTGAGATCCTGCCTGATTAATCCCATGTCCTCCCGGACCTCTCCGATCTTGGTCTCCACGGCGGTCTGCGATGATTGAATCGCCTGGAGGATGGCATTCACTCCGTCAGGAGCAGGACCTTCACTGGGTGTGTCTCCGTCTCTCCGCGGTCCCGCAGGCGCTGTGAACTGGTCAATCTTTTGCTGGGAGGCAGGGGGTTGTTTGTTCGGCTTGTCCCGTCCCATCTTATTACTCGAGGAGGGAACAGAATGTTTTGTCTAGTACGAAGTTCCCTTTTGAGTTTCGAACATTCATGAAGCTCCTCGCGCCCAGGGTCCAAGAGGGATCCCTTCGGACCAGCGGGCCCCAAACGGCGCGGGATGGGCCAGGCGGGTGTTGTTTTTTTAAATAGGGTTTGGCAGGTCAGAGTCAGTCTCTCCCATTAGCCGGGCCAACTCAAGATGAGAGGGGGACGCCCAATCGCCGCTGGGCCATCCAATCAGGGCCCCTCTCTTCCGCACCGTCGCGGTCCCTCGGGATCCGGGGGACCCCAGCACGTGGGGGCCAGCCCTCGGAGCCACCTATCTTCAGTGTCTCCGCGAAGGGCCTACTCCTTTTACAGTTGTTGGTGCCTCTCCCCGGGGCCGGTGAGTAGTCGCTTTTTACAATGCAGCCTTGTGCACGTGTTAGGGATCAGGGAGTCACTCCTTCCTTCGCCTGATTTCTATCCTGTTTCTACTCTTCAAGGGAGTTGAGGGGATGGCCCACAGGGACAATGTCTCAGGGGTATTTTCTTGGGCCGTCCGGCTCCTCATTTCTCCCTTCCCCTCCTCTTACCGAAGTCGGCGCGTCTCCCGTCCGCACCTGAAGACTGGGCCCGTTTCTGTGTGCCGCTAGGCCTCCGCCAGTTCTGCGGCGCAATCTTGCCGTATCCGGGCGCCCCCTCGGGCTCTGCATACGCCCCGGACTCCTTTGGGGTCGTCGGGTGCTATGTCCCCATACCAGTGCGGCGCGGCACTCGCTCAGCGGGATGTATTCCCCTCTCCGAGGATGTCGCTTCTCCTCTGCTGGCGGGCGAGTCACACCGCTTTTCCTTTTTTGGGGGGGGGGGGGGAAGCGCGGTGGCACGCGCCCCAGCCGGCGATAATACCGGTCCCTTTCAGCACCCGCTTCAGGAGCACCAACTCACTTCTCCTCTCTCCGCCAGCCACAGCGGGGCCCCGGCGCGGATGGACGCGCCCGGGGCTCCGGGTCTCAGCCTCGCCCAGTCAACTCGAGTCCGGCCGCCATTTTGTTTTAGGTTCGAGAGGATACGAGGCGGCTACGGGGGCCGTTCTGACCCGATTTTTCACCTCAGTTTGCAGCCCAAGGGGGAGGGAATCCACTGGGTCACTCGAGCGGGAACCATTAACCCTTCAAATCGCGGCATATTCGGGCGGATGACGGAGGGGTCCGGAGCACTCTCAGAGTGCGACCGCCATCTTGACGCCCGAAGCCACGCCCCCCCGGCCTCCCAGTTCTTAATTGTCTACCGCCTTCTGGTGAGTTTTGTGTTGATCCCAGCAAAAAGGGTGTTCCCATACTCCAGGCTGCTTGTCCCCCGGGCACGCGGGACGGTCTTCTGGGTGCTGATTGGGAGCCATTTTAAAATCTTCTTCAGCATCTTCAGGGTCTAGAAAAATGAAGCAGTGCCAGCATTTACTTGGGCGGTCATATTGTGTTTGCTGTTAATGTTGATCCAGAGGTTCTTGGCGTGTAAGTCCTCGCTCTGTTAACCACCAGGTGGACTCTTATCACAATGCCGGTCTTGTCGGTGTTCAGCTTCAGAAAGTTGGTCTTCATCCAGTGGAAGATTTCAGTTATGCAGGCGCTCAACTTCATTAGGTCCTGGGTTTCTTGACAGTGAAGGAGAGAATGAGTTTGGTGTCTATGGCGTAGGAGAGGACATTGATATAGTGAGAGGGGATGATGCTGGCTAAAGGGATCATGTATGTGATGAAGAGGGTCGGGCTCAGAGAGGATCCTTGCTAAACCCCACATAAGAGTTTGCGGGAATCTGAGATTTACTGTGCCAGGCTGACCGACTGTCCTTCTAGTCAGGAATGGCCAGATCCACAGGAGTGCATGTCTTTGGATCCCGGATGTCATCCAGGGCAGCAATGAGGGCAGTTTCCATGCTATGACTGGGTGTGAAATCAGACCGAGTGGTGTTAGGGAGTTGGTTTAGGAATCTGTTGAAGATTTTCTCTAAGACCTTGGCCGAGAATGGCAGCTGAGAGATTTGTCTGCAGTTGACGAGCGTTGAAGGGTCCGCAGAGGGTTTCTTCTGCAATTGGAGGAGAGTTGTGTCTTTCTAGGCACCTGGAAAGGTCGCTGAAGGGGTAGAGGCATTCAAAATGGGTGTGGGAATGGTCTGATGTGTTGTAGTCCTCTGGAGTATGCATGGTGGGGCAGGGGTCCGATGGGGCACCTGAGTGGATGGACTTCATGGTGGTGGTGATTTCTTCTGGAGTGATAAAAGACCATGCGGTTAGCATTGGTTCTTTGGATAAGATCACAAGGCATTTAGCAAGGACTGCTGGGTCCAGCTGCAGGCTAAAGTTGCTGTAAATGGCGGTGATTGTGTTGTTGAAGACTTGAGAGAGAATGTTGCAGAGGTCCAGCAAAGGAGTGATTGAGTTGGAGGCAGCTGATGATGAGGTGAAATATTTCACAATGGTGAAGATTTCTTTGCTTCTGTTGGTGCTGGTATCCATGTGGTCCACCAGTGGGGTGCATTTGGTAGTCCAAATAATTTGGTGGTAGTATCTCAGTGGGTATTTGAACGTGTTCTTGTATGCATTGGCATGGCACATTCTCCATTTGTGCTACAGTTGTTTGCAGAGGTGTTTCATCAGTCTGAATTCCTCTATGTACCAAACAGCCTGGGTTCTGGATCTTCGTTGTCTTATTGTGCTAGAGGGGGGTCAGGGAGTCGGCGCAGAAGGTAATCCAATTGTTGACATTTTTGGTGGCTTTGAAGAGGCTGTTGCTGTGTTCAGGTCAGTGAGTGCTAAGAGTGATGTTCCACTCCTTGTGAGTGATGCTGTTCCACGTTCGACAGGCTGGTCTGGCAATGGTGTGTGTACGCCGGAATGGAACGAGAATGCTGAACTTGACAAGGTTGTGGTCCCATTGACTCAGATCTTGCCTAAGTTGGTAAAAATATGGTGGTGGAGGTGTCCAGTGACGTGGGTAGGTCCCTTTACTCCTTGTGTGAGGCCCAGGCTCTCAAGGTATTCAATGAGTGCTCTTAAGTCGGTGACGTTGGTGCTTCGTCCCCGTGGTCTGTAGATGAGAGTGCCTGTAAGGGTGAAGTTGGCTGTGACTTAACAACTGAATGACAGGTGTTCCATGTTGGAGGATGATGTGTCCATGGATGTGGTGCAGCTGATCTTGTGGATGATGGCGAATCCCCCTATGTGAAGTCTGTCTTGCCTGGCAATTTTGTAATCAGAGGGGATGGCTGTGGCAATGTCAGGTGCTGATGCACAGTTCAGCCAGGTTTCAGTGAGAAACAGTACGTCAGGAGTATTGTCATGCAGATCTTTGTAGTGTGTTTGATGAGTGAGTGGGTGGGTGTTGAGGAGCATGCAGGCGAGTGCGGATTGTTGTGTGGGTGGCTTCAGGACAGTGTGAGTGTCAGAGAGTGAGGTGTTGGGAACTGTTGGTGCAGGGAGTGTTGGGTGTAAGTAAGTGTATGAAAACATGCAGGGTTTCCTTAAACCAAATTATTTAGAAAAGGCATTTCCATATACACGTTCTCAAGTGAAACACTAAATCACAACTATTGTGCCTTTCTGTGGTGATGGCACCCCACTGCACAAGATGGGATGCATATTTACTAACATCTATGATGCCACAAATGGTATCTCACCATATCGGTGATCTCAGATGTTCCTAAAGAAATCCAAGAATATCATAGAAGATTATCCCACAATGCAACTTGACATGTAGTTTAACATGTATTATGAGATAGTTTCTAAAATCATTTTAAGTAACAAAAAACAAAGCAGCTCTCTTTGTGATTGGAATGACTTCCTGTGTTAGCGCCAACTGAAAGGGAAGTGGAGGTATATGCTCTAATCTCACAAGCCTTGCATCTATTAGAAGCGATACTCAAAGCACTCTGCCTCTAAAATCTCCTCATAAACATAAGGCAGAAATATATTTACTCCTAAAAATAAGGCACAAATACCGAAAGAACCTAGAAAAGATTAAGGAGGAAATAGAATAAGGACTCTTAGTCATATATCCTAAAGTTTATATTAAGGAGAGGATTCAGGGATTTGCAACACAATGGAAGAATAGTGATCAAGCCACCAGGAAAGTAGAGCCACTCTAATGAGCTGTATTCATACTATCTACAATATCAAAGGAAAAGAAAACACCACAACAGATACTTTGAAGAGAGGGAAAGTGAAGAAGGTAACTCTGCAGGCTTCAGCAGTCATCCAGACGATCTGGGACCTACTGGTAAAAGGGCAGAGAGCGGTTCAGATGCTAAAGAAGAATTAACTGGACTGCCTCCAAAAAAGAGTTCACCTGACTAATGAAACATGGACAAAAGCACTGCCAGACAGTGCAACAGTAATCACAAAAGTCTTCTAGGGGCCCCTGGACACACGTCCGACCACTGACTATATTCAAGTGGAAACTCCTGATGCGCATATAAATGTTAGACCGATTTATAAAACACAAATAGAAGTCATAAAAATACCCATAAAAAAATATTCTCATCTCACTTGTGAAAAGCTTATAGCAGAATATTAGTGGAGGAAAACTGTCTCTGTAATTTATCATAGTTACATCGGGATGTCATAGATAAACCATTTTTAGGGTCGAGTGCACAAGCACTCACTCCGTCCCTGTTGTAATCTCTCTTTGGGATTTTACCCATGCCCGTGTCACGCCTGTCATTTTCATTGGTTCGTGAGCTTGCCTTTTAAAATCCGCTTGATTTCATTAGTGAAAGACATGGATGTCATGCCTTTTCCGGTGTTTAGCCCTTCTCGAGCGCACCGGCCAACCACTGAAAATATTCGAGGCACCATGTGTTCAGCCTGGTTTCTGCACTTCTTTATCTTTTTATTTTCCACGCAGCGCGTTCGCGCTGGGTTTTACATAGCGCAATTGCGCTCGTTTTTTCAAATTCAGAACGATCGCGATGGGTTTACGTAGCGCAATTGCGCTTGTTTTTTTTTTTCAATTCATGTGGCAAGAAAAGTCCGGTTAGGAGTTTACAGCACTAATAGCTCCAATTTGAGCAAATGCGGGACCAGTTGCATTACAAATGCTTGTTTTATGTAGTGCCTACTGCACCTTGAGGTCCATATGCAAGCAAGCTGGCTAGAAAGCAAGACGCAGGTCTTTATAAAAATCTGACGACCTAGTGAAAAGAAGTAACACACATAGTATTACCTTGTGGGATTAGGCTCAGGTTCAGGCACAATATTCAATCGAGCCTGAGGCTGGCTAGAACGTAAAACACATAGCAAATGACCTTCAGCATCAAGGAGGGTAAATTCCATGTCACTTTTGTATAGTCACTTTTGTATAAACACTTTGTTGTCTCAAGTTTCTTAAGCAGATAGCGCTCACAAATTAGTTATGGTTTATATAAATGTAAGTATCCACACCGACCCCATGCTGTGCAGAATGCAAGTGCTGGGGTCATTACGAATCCTGTTTGCAATATATAAATATGAAACAACTTTTGAAATGGCAAATGGTTTTCTCATCCGAAGTATAGCATGATAATCAATACACTTGACTGCGTTCTCATTTGCAAATTTATAATTCACAAATCACATTTGAGGTATAAAAGTAGCTTATGTGTGTCTACCCCAATGATAATGGAAATTTTAAAATGTTTTAGAAATGGTTTCATGTGTTTATGAGCACCTGCATCAGACAGACAAAGTAGTTACATTTTCTTTTATAAGCGGATTACAAAATACATTTTAGAAAATCTCAGATTATATTTCCAGGGATTGTTTTAAAGTATACAAATGGTTCAGTTAGGGAAAAGTGCTATTGTACAACTTTTGTAGAAAAATATGCTTCATTAAACCTTTAAACCCACTTCACAAACTTCAGACCCTAGTGCGAATTTTAGACAACAGTACTTACCACATATTGCCTTCCGAACAGTTCATTTTACAGACTGTTTCAGAAGCAGACAGGAAGGAAAATCACTCTAAATTACTTAGGTAACTAAAAGCTGATAAGTTAGAAGCTAAGGGTCTTACTTATGGTGCATTGTCGTAGGGCAGTGCCACAAGTCTTCTTGCTGCTCTGTCCTACACCAATGCGGCAGGGCAGGAATGCACCTTAATTATGCAATACGATGCATTCCTGTCCTTTCCCCCTGTGCTGGAGCACAATTGGAGGCCTATCCCCCTGCGCTGGAGCACAATTGGAGGCCTAATCCCAACACAGACACCCTTGCACCACGGTGCAGGCGTTGCTGTGCTGCATGCAGGATTGTCTTTGTGCATGAAGGGGCACCTTCCTGCACAAAAATAACCCTGACAGGCATTTCCTCTTTCCATGTGTGCTGCAGGGAAAAACGAGAAGAAATATAAATATTTCTGTGGAGGCGTAAGGTTTTGGCGCATCCCAAGGTTTACGTGATTAAGTAAATCTGCGGCAGGGTCAAAACTCATGGGTGTTGCATTGGAAAACCCACTGGAGCGCCCATGGAACGCCTCCCTGGTGCAGAGTAAGGCAACACAGCGACTTGCGCTGCTTTGTCTTACTCCATACCTTTAAGGTCATTCAAAGCTATGCAAAGTGGCTATGCATGGCCTCGCAGATATGGTTGAGAGGTTTACGCTGATGGAGGGTCAGAAAAAGCGAGGTGCTGTCAGCAAAACCCTAATAAATAAGCCCCTTAATGTTTAGAAAGTAGAAACAAAAAGGTTTTACTTAGTCACATCTGCAGCCCCTAGAACTTCAGGGTAACCCCATGTACTATTATAATGAATACAGAAAGCCAATTGGTCACAATCACTCCTTTAATCTGCTGAAGAAAAGAAAATAGAGCCAACAGAAAAAAAGGAAAGCAATCCATGATAAAAGCAAGACCCCCACAGCTCAAAGAAAAAGATTATTGTTCATGGACATCAACTGTGGAAGCTCCATTAACACTAACATTCCTAATACTAAGACCTTACACATTAATTGAGTGAAATGGCCATTTAAGCAAAATGCATCAGATATAAACTTTCAATATGACTTAACACACAGGAATCATGAGTTCTTACAATACCAACAAGCTGTTCTGAATACTCCAAACATATTGCTTTCATTAGCCTACCATACTGCTTTTTATATGGGCGGACAAAGATTCTACAGACTGAAAATAGTTGAGGGTTTTATCAGAATGTGCTTGTGTTTTTAAACGACTGAAAACGTTTTCTGTTTACCTGTTAGGAGTTCCAATATTAAAACAGATAGTCTTGATACCCAAAATTCATTACCTTATAGCTTCTGATAGTAATTCCATCTCTTGCTGTTCAAGATCGGTAAGTGCATCAGAACCATTTGTCAAACAATCAGGGAGTACTCCTAAAAAAATACAGTTAACTTTTTAGAATATTAATTTTGAACTTTTGATACTAGTAATACTATCTTCCAGTTAAAAGGAATACTAACATTGTAAATACAACTAAAACAGCAATAATCGTACTGCATATAATACTCAGATACCTAATAATGACCAAGGTAGAGGATCAGTAGGCCTGATTAGCCCTCACATTTCCCTCTCTGCTGCAACATCACAACCTCCAAGTAGAGCAACGTTTAGGGCCCCAAACAAACAGCAAAACATTGTGGTAAACAGATTACCACACATTTTTCTGTCTACATATATTTAAAGATTAACTTTAAAACCATTATGTGTTTAGCTGTTTTGTGATGCAGTGAAAGTTCATCACAGTAAGCAAAAAATGTTTGCCATCAAAACTTGTAAACAGCTGATGATATCATCTTAGAACTGTGCACGCATATCGTAATGGTGCTAGTGCAAGTTGTACCACAGTTTTTGCAATGCGACACCGGAATGAAAGGTATCCGACTACCCACTTTTACCTCCCAATCCTGCAAAGTGTTTTGAAAAAGCATGAACATCTCTAGTTGTGTCCTTGTTTTTACCTTGATTAGCAATTTGAACATCTCTAGTTGTGTCCTTGCTTTTACCTTGATTAGCCATTTGAGTCTTTCATAAGTACTTCACCTGTGCATAATCTAATTAATAACAGAATAGTACGGACTCTTTATACAGCAAATATTCACAATTATCTTATGATTACAATAGCAGTTGTTATTCCACAATTTAAGAGTGCTTGTTTTATCAACTGAATGTTCAACTGCTTAATCAGACCAAGAAGGACTCAAACGTAGGACTTTCTACATAAAAGTTAATCTCTGCAGTTAGAAATCAGTCCACTGTTTCCTGCTGCAGTGCCTGCAAAGACTTGACTGGTTTTTTTTCAGCCTGAACAAGTGCTTAGCTTCAAAAGGTAAATTTAACAGCCGGATCTTGAGAGTTATCGTACTGATCTGACTAATCTGGGCAGGTATTGTAGAGTGTGGGACATAGGTCTGGTTGCCTCAAGAGAAATGGAAAGCTTAGGTGTGCCATCTTTTTTGTAAGTTGCCAGTATGTGAGTGAAGGTTCGCAAACCTGGCATTATGTGGGGTGCGTCTTGTCTTTTTTTGCATTTTGGGATTAAAAAAGCTTGCCGCTCTTGCAGTGAAGCCTCTTTAACGTTAAGTTGTTTTTGAGCGATTTTGTGTTAAGTTGGAAAAAAAAAAAAATCGTGCAGTATCTATGTGGATAGCACACAGTAAGCAGGGTTTGAGTCTCAGCTCACGTGTGACCTACAACTGACAACTGTGCTTTAGCTTAAGTATGATCTACTTTTCAGGGTCAGGACAGACAGAGCCATGAGCGCTTTGGTTGTGATGCCTGAAAATGGTTCTGGTTACACCTTGTAGATTCCTCCTAATTCTCAAGCACTGAAGGTATACCTATCTCACATGTGGCGTGGCCTATGACCCTGTCCTCATAATCTACGGCTCATACTGGAGGGAAGAGCCATCTCCGGCAAAGACTGACAAGTTATCTGTGGGCTTCCCATTTACTTTTACTCAAGTCAGCACACATGCATGTCTGGCCAGTACATTTCAGGCTTTTATTATATACCAACCTAGAGCAGACTATAGGTACAGTAATACTACAAATATATGTAAGTATACAGATTCAAAATATATACAGATTCCATATATGTATAAACATACACACACACACACATATATATATATATATATATATATATATATATATATATATATATATATATAAAAAAATTCCTATTGCCTATATTGTTTGGGGTCAAGGACAACATGTTTTTATGTTTAATTTGCCATTGGGACAAGTAGGCCCAACCCCCTGCAGCACAACCCTTTGGCCACCAGTTTACAGCACCACATTATGGACCAGAGGAGGGCATTGTCTGCAGTTAAGATAATATCTGAGCTCATATATTAATGCTGTTCAAACGTATATTTATGCTTCATTAATGCAAAGCCTTTATTATTATGGTGAGCGCTTTGAGGAAATGTTGTACGCTCGGACTTCACTGCTGACAGTGGTCCTGGTGTAAAATAATGTGTACACACATTTGTAAGTTTAACATGATAAGGCTACATACAATGCTCCCACAATGCTCTCTGATTAGATGTCAATATTTGCAGAAGCTTAGAAGCAAAATTGATGAGTCTTTGCTTTAAAATTAAATGTTCACAAAAAATGCAACTAAGAGAAAATCGTTTTGCTAAAGAACTGTGAACTTTTAGGTACGGTTTCCTTGAAGCATCATCTAGTAAAATGTGTTAATGCCTGCTAGTATTCTAAAAAAAAAAAAAAAACACAATGGAAAATCTGTGAAAACCAGTTTCACCAAGTGTAGGAAGTTGGCTCCGTATACACTATCTCAAAGTGAGAGATACTGTGCACAGAGTCCAAGGGTTCCCCTTAGAGGTTGATAGTGGCAAAATTAGATAATTCTAATGCTCTATTTTGTGGTAGTGTGGTCGAGCAGTAGGCCTATTAGAGGGTAGTGTTAAGCATTTGTTGTACACACATAGGCAATAAATGAGGAACACACAATCAAAGACTTAACTCCAGGCTAATAGTTTTTATATAGAAAAATATATTTTCTTAATTTATTTTAGAACCACAAGAGTCAAGATTTAGGTAAGTACATAAAATGCAAGGTACTTCACATAGGTAGGTATGAACTTTGATTCAAAGCAGTAGTACACACAGTTTTAGTTAAAATGGCAATAAGCTATTTTAAAAGTGGACACAGTGCAAAAATCAACAGTTCCTAGGGGAGGAAATGTTGGTTAAGTTTCTCAGGTAAGTAAAGCACTTACACAGTCAGTCTCCTGGGCATAGGCAGCCCACCATTGGGGGTTCAAGGCAACCCCAAAGTCACCACACCAGCAACACAGGGCCGGTCAGGTGCAGAGGTCAAAGGAGGGCCCAAACCACATAGGCGCCTATGGAGAACAGGGGTGCTCCGGTTCCGGTCTGCTGGCAGGTAAGTACCTGCGTCCTCAGGGAGCAGACCAGGGGGGTTTTGTGCAGCACTGGAGGGGACACAAACAGGCACACAAAACACACCCTCAGTAGCACAAGGGTGGCAGGGTGCAGTGTGCAAAGTAGGAGTCGGGTTTGATATTGAAAGCATTGGAGGGACCCGGGGGTCACTTAGGTGATGCAGGCAGGGCACAGGGCGGCTTCTCGGGCCAGCCACCGACTGGGCTAGGAAGAGGGCCGCCTGCTGGTCACTCCTGCACTGGAATGTGGTTCCTCTCGGTTCTGGGGCCTGCAGGTGCAGTGCTTGGCCCAGGAGTCGGGTTCCTTGTTACCAGGCAGTCACGGTCAGGGGGAGCCTCTGGATCCTCTCTGCAGGCGTCGCTATAGAGGTACGGGGGAGTCGACTCAGGTAACTCACGTCGTCGTAGTCGCCTGAGAGTCCTCTCTGTGGTATTGGTTCTCTGGAGCTCGAGCCGGGGGGCGTCGGGTGGAGAGTGAACAAGTCTCACGCTTTCGGCGGGAAGAAAGAGTTCTTTGGAAGTTGCTAAAAAGTTGCAAAGTTGTTGCTGTTTTTGAACAGTGCCGCTGTTCTCAGGAGTTTCTTGGTGCTTCGTGTTCAGGGCAGTCCTTTGAGTCCTCAGAGGTCGCTGGTCCCTGTCGGATGTGTCGCTGTGCAGGTTCTTTGAGCCTGGAGACAGGCGGGTAGGGCTGGAGCCAAATCAGTTGGTGTCTCCATCGTCTCTGCGGGGCTTTCAGGTCAGCAGTCCTTCTTTCTTCAGGTTGCAGGAATCTGATTTCCTGGGTTCAGGGTCGCCCATAAATACTAAATTTAGGGGTGTGTTTAGGTCTGGGGGGCAGTAGCCAATGGCTACTGTCCTGGAGGGTGGCTACACCCTCTTTGTGCCTCCTCCCTGAAGGGAGGGGGGCACATCCCAATTCCTATTGTGGGAGTCCTCCAATCTCAAGATGGAGGATTTCTAAAGGCAGGAGTCACCTCAGCTCAGGGCACCTTAGGGGCTGTCCTGACTGGTGAGTGGCTCCTTCTTGTTTTTCTCATTATCGCCTCCAGCCTAGCCGCCAAAAGTGGGGGCAGTGGCCGGAGGGGCGGGCATCTCCACTAGCTGGGATACCCTGGGGTGCTGTAACAAAAGGCATGAGCCTTTGAGGCTCACTGCCAGGTGTTACAGTTCCTGCAGGGGGAGGTGAGAAGCACCTCCACCCAGTACAGGCTTTGTTCCTGGCCACAGAGTGACAAAGGCACTCCCCCCATGTGGCCAGAAACTTGTCAGGTTGTGGCAGGCTGACAGAAACTGGTCAGCCTAGCACTAGGAGTTAGACTGGTATTCAGGGGGCATTGCTAAGATGCCCTCCGGTTGTATTTTACAATAAATCCCACACTGGCATCCGTGTGCATTTATTGTGCTGAGAAGTTTGATACCAAACTTTACAGATTTCAGTGGAGCCATTATGGAAGTGTGGAGTTCGTGCTTGACAAACTCCCAGACCATATACTCTTAATGGCTAGCCTGCACTTACAATGTCTAAGGTTTTGCTCAGACACTGTAGAGGGTATCATGCTCATGCACGTATGCCCTCACCTGTGGTATAGTGCACCCTGCCTTAGGGCTGTAAGGCCTTCTAGAGGGGTGACTTACCTATGACACAGGCAGTGAGAGGTGGGCATGCCACTCTGAGGGGAGTGCCATGTTGACTTTGTCTTTTTCTCTCCACCAGCACACACAAGCTGTGAGGCAGTGTGCATGTGCTGAGTGAGGGGTCCCCAGGGTGGCATAAGACATGCTCCAGCCCTTAGAGACCTTCCCTGGCAATAGGGCCCTTGGTACCAGGGGTACCATTTACAAGGGACTTATCTGTGTGCCAGGGCTGTGCCAATTGTGGGAACAAAGGTACAGTTTAGGGAAAGAACACTGGTGCTGGGGCCGGGTTAGGAGGGTGCCAGCACACTTTCAATCATAACTGGCATCAACAAAAGGCAAAAGGTCAGGGGGTAACCATGCCAAGGAAGGCATTTCCTTACACCAAGATAACAGGAAACATAAAAATAAACAATCATTGGCAAAGCCAATACGTCTGATACTGGAGGTCAGCCTTTTGGTTTTTGTCAATTTGTGTCTGGTTTTGTCATGCTTTTTTGGGAAACCTCATTATTACAAATACTGGCAAAAAGCAATAATGTATTTGGTCTCAAAAAGCACACATTGCCACAGTAATCCCTGGCACTGAACAAAACTACTTTGTTTACAGATATATTCCTTGTGAAAGAGCAGAATGCGGTTGCTCACAGTGAAGTCAATCTATAGACTGATAGAGAGACAGAATTTTATTTAAAATTGTCTGGGTTAATGTGTGCATTTGATCATGCAAAAGTCTGTTGAGCGTTTGCAAGTTGACTTTCCGTCCAACCATTTTTTTCCCAAAAATGTTTTACTTCTGTCCTAGTAAGGAGTAAAATTCCATTCTTTCTCACTATGTGGAAAAGATTAGTGAAAGCCCCCAAATCATGCAAGTTAGTAGGATTGCACAAACTCTAAAGCGCATTCCACGCCTGCACCTATTGCTTAACGCTACCTCTAGCCCCAGTGTGCAGATCTGTGGAAAGGTGGCAACATGTGGGAATGGCTAGAATTCAAACCTTACTGTAGTATGAGCCCCGGCATAAACAGAGAGGCCATTGTAGGAAAGTACCCTCTTTTTGGCATGGTTACCCCCACTTCCCACTTTATGCCTGCTATCAGTGTGCTTAGACTGTTTTCACTGGGATCCTGCTAACCAGGACCCCAGTGATTGTGCACTTAAGGCCCTAGTATATGGTACGTAGGAACCGAGGGCATTGGGACACCAGTGGTCTCCAATGGGCTCCAGTATGTATAGCACCACCCCTATGAGCCCATACAAAATGTGTCTGCAGGCCTGTCATTGCAGCCTGCGTGAAAAGGTGCATGCCCCCTTTCACCTCAGTTCACTGCAACAGGTCACTGCAAGTCACCCCTATGGTAGGCTCCCCTAGTCAAGAGGGCAAGGTGCAGTTCCCCGCGTGAGGGCACCCCTGCATTAGCAAAGGTGCCCCTACGAACTCCAGCTACATTGCACTGGACTTCGTAAGTGCAGGGAAGACATTTTACCCATGTACTGGACACCTGTGTCCAGCTACATAATAGTAACTCTGAACCTGGGCATGTTTGGTATCAAACATGTCGGAATCATACTCCAATACTGTTGCCAGTATTGGTTGTATGATTCCATGCACTCTGGGGGCTCCTTAGAGGACCCCCAGTATTGCTCCTTCCAGTCTTCTACAGTTCCTGGCCAGCTAACGCTGCTGCCAACCCTCAGACGGGTTTCTGCCCTCCTGCTGCTCGCCCAACTCAAGCAGGGGAAGGCAGAACAAAGGATTTCCTGTGGGAGCGGGAGGCAACTCCCTCTCCTTTGGAAATAGGATTTACATGGCTTGGGAGGGGTAGCCTCCCCAAGCCACTGGGTTGCTGTAAAGGACACATTTGGTGCCCTCCTTGCATAAACCGGTTTGCACCAGTGCAGGAACCCCTGGTCCCTGCTCTGGCATGGAACTGGACAAAGGAAAGGGGAGTGACCACTCCCCTTTCCATCACCACCCAAGGGGCGGTGTCCAGAGCTCCTCCAGGTGGCCTCTCGATTCTGCCAACTTGAAACCAAGATGTGCAGAGGCCCCTGGTAGCATCTAAGTGGCCAGGTCAGGCAGGTGATGTCAGCGACCCCTCCTGATAGGTTTTTCACCTTGCAGGGTGACCAAACCCCCTATATATATATCTATCAGCTGCTCCTGCTGTTCTTCCAATGCTAGCCTAACGGAGCTGGTGCACCATTATGGGCGCAGGACCCACATTTAAATTTCTCAAGATGAATTGTAGAAAACGGCACTCCCAACAATTGCTGAATAATGCCGAGATTTATTTACAAAGCCATTTTACAAGGCTTGTCAAGCCTGGATGCGTTTCGACCATAACGGTCTTTGTCAACAGCCAAAGTCATTATGACAATCTCCCCTCCCTTTAACCTTTATAACCTAGTGCATTAAGATAAAAGAAATACTATGAAAATGTCATGAAACCTATTCGCATTTGTTAACACACATAACTAACAATGTTACTTCCCCACATGGTTAAACACCGATATGCCTACAGTATTAAATTGTCATTGTATACCAACACATGGGCCACTTAATAATCCTTATCAGCGTTAATATCATCAAGCAATTATTTATCCATTACCCTACTAAACATGAAATTGTATATCATACTTCTATAATTCTAATCTACGGGCCCCCCCAAAAAAAAGAGAAAATATATATTTTTTATATGACACTCATCCCTAATTATTTCCTACATCAAATTATAATATGTTTCATGCAAATTCATGATGGATATCAGCCAATGTGAACAAAAAGTTCCTCATCCTTATTAAGACCCCAAGGATGACGACTATTATGGCGTACAAGTTTAGGGGAAGAACATTGGTGCTGGGGCCTACTTAGCAGAATCCCAGTACACTATCAGTCAAGTCAGCATCAATATCAGGCAAAAAATGGGGGTTAACCATGTCAAAAGGGGCACTTTCCAACACAACCCTCTCCCAAACGAAAGAGGATGAGAGTAACCCTTCCAAACAGAGTGTCCATTGTCTAAGTGGAAAAACCTGGAAAGACCATCTGCATTAGCTGTGTTCCACTGCCAAGTCCAATCCCTGTTGGGAGATGGACCACCTCAAAAGTTTAGGGTTCTCACCTTTCATTTGTATTAGCCATCTGAGAGGTCTGTGGTCAGTTTGAACAATAAAGTGAGTACCAAACAAGTATGGTCTCAACTTTGTTAGGGACCAAAGCACAGCAAACGCCTCCTTCTTGATGGCACTTCAACACTGCTCCCTCGGGGAGTAACCTCCTGCTAATGAAAGCAACAGGCTGGTCTTGGCCATCATCATTGGTCTGAGACAGGACTGCTCCTATCCCAGGTGCTGAGGCATCTGTCTGCACAATGAACTGCTTAGAGTAGTCCGGAGCTTTGAGAACTGGTGCTGAGCACATTGCCTCCTTCAGGGTGTCAAAGGCCTTTTGACAGTCAAGAGTCCAGTTTACCTTTTTGGGCATCTTCTTTGAAGTCAGTTCTGTGAGGGGGTCACAATGGATCCATACCCCTTCACAAACCTCCTATAGTAACCAGTCAAGCCAAGGAATGCCCTGGCTTGAGTCTGGGTTTTTGGAGCTTCCCAGTCCAGAATTGTCTGGATT
Organism: Pleurodeles waltl; assembly: GCF_031143425.1. Classification (NCBI taxonomy): domain Eukaryota; kingdom Metazoa; phylum Chordata; class Amphibia; order Caudata; family Salamandridae; genus Pleurodeles; species Pleurodeles waltl. Next base: position 536,823,212 of record NC_090444.1, on the reverse strand, counting down.
GTGGGCTGTATGGGTTGCACTTGGTCTCCATCTACAAGGCAGCCCAAGTATACAACAGTGCCCTGCCCTATCTGGCACTTAGATGCCTTGATAGTGAGGCCTGCTAGTTGCAGGACCTACAAAACCTTCTCCAGGTGGACCAGGTGATCCTGCCAGGAAGAGCTAAAGACAGCGATATCATCACAATATGCTGCACTGAAGGACTCCAAGCCATCAATAACCTGATTCATCAACCTTTAGAAGGTAGCAGGGGCATTCTTTAAACCAAAGGGCATAACAGTTAACTGATAATGCCCATCAGCTTGGACATTGCAGGATTTTCTTTTGCTCCAGGTGCCATTCTGATTTGCCAGTACCCTGCAGTTAAGTCAAAGGTACTGAGGAACTTGGCTGCACCTAATTTGTCTATCAATTCATCTGCTACTGGTATATGGTGTGCATCTGTCTTGGTGACAGAGCTAAGACCTCTGAAGTCCACACAAAACATCATCTCTTTCTTTTCATCCTTGGAATGAGGTTTGGGGACTACGCCCACTGGGCTAGCCCGGGGACTATCAGAGGGTTCAATAACCCCTAAATCCAGCATCTTGTGGGCTTCCACCTGGATGCTCTCCTTGACTTGGTCATACTGTCGATAGATCTTGGTCTTGACAGGCATCCACATCATATTCACATGCTTGAATCATTCCCCGAAGTGGGAGTCCCACGGTATCCTAGAAAAGCAGTATGTAAGAATACCATAAGCTATAATGGCAGCAGTCATCTAATGAATAGCCCATGTCCTTTTGAAAAAAGAACCAAATCTAACTAATGACCAATCAGGTGTCAGGACCCTCTAGAACACGTCTCTCAGATTTTCAAGTACAAGAGTGAAGTGCATACTGAGGTAAAAGGTGAGCCTCCAAGGGGAGGAGGGTGGGTCGCATGTGAATCTAAGAAAGATACTAATACTGGATAACTGCAGTTACAGGTAAATAACTTATTTTCTTATGCAGTATTGGATCTTTCATAGATTTACATGCTTGAATCAGAATAGCAAGCAGTATTTAATATGGGTATTACAATCTAGGCAGATGGTGGGTAGATATATAAACAGCCCATAGAAGTCTTTAATAAGAATATAATAACTATATATTCATAGTATACATTATGTGCAAATATACATACACATATGTATATATATATATATATATATATATATATATATATATATATATATATGCATATATAGTTATAAAAATTAAAATACACAGTTAAATTACATAAATCCAAGTAACATTATAGTATCATGAACACAGCTTACTTTAAAAATAGGCTCACCTTACTGAAATAAATGGCGCAGCACTGCTCGTCCTACTGCCAAATTGTTGTGGTGAGCTGATTCCAAGCAGTAGTGCTGCATGAAGGAATGGACAGTTTTCTCTGTAGCAGCCCGACATATCTTATCCAAAGATATGCCTGAAAAAAGAGCAGTTGAGGTTAACACTGCCCTCGTGGAACGTGCCTTAGGCTTCCTGGTGAGTGCTCTGCCAGCTCTGGAATGACAGAACTGAATAGTTTGTGAAGTCCATCTTGCAATCGTTGGTTTTCTTACAGGTGCTCCCTTAGCTCTTTGACTGTATGAAACAAACAGTTGATCTGTTTTACAAAACTGTTTCGTATGGTAGAGGTAAAATTTAAGACACCTTTTAATGTCTAGAGATTGCAGAGTTCATTCTGCTGATGTAGTTGGGTTTGGAAAGAATGTTCATAGAATGATGGGCTTGTTAATATGGAACTGAGATGGAACTTTCGGGATGCACTTTGGATTTGTTCTAAGGAGTACAAAGTCTGATGTGAAATGCAGGAATGGTTCCTGAATAGTTAAGGCTTGTATGTCACTGACTCTCCTGGTAGAGGTAAGAGACAGAAAAGTAGCGACCTTACAAGGAGATATTTGAGCTCAGCTTCACGTATCGGTTCAAATGGAGATTTCATTTGCTGAGCGAGAACAATGTTGAGATTCCATTCTGGAGGCGGAGGTCGTACAGGAAGAAAAGTGCGAAACAATCCTTTCACAAACTGTTTGATGAGTCTGACAGAGCATAGAGAAGCCTTGACAGCACAGCGTCGGTATCTTGAGACCACTTCCAGGTAAACTTCGTGGCACAAAGACTAGTCCTGACTTGGCGAGGGAGAGAAAATAAGGTATGATTTGCTCAGGTGAAGCCTGGAAATAATGTGTATTGTTCTGTTGGCACCAAGCACAAAATCTCTTCCACTTAATTTTATAAGTCGTTAGTACTTTCGCCTCTGGCTCTAGAGAGAATCGCTCTACATTATTGGTCGATTTTCATGTCTCTGAATTCAAAGAACTCAGGAGCCAAGCGAGTAACTGGAGAGAGGCTGGTTCCGGATGTAATATCTGCCCTTGGTTCCTCATCAGTAGTGTTCGTTTTTTGGACAGTGGAATGGGCTTGATCACAGATAAAAGAATCAGCTCTGACAACCAGTGTTGTCTGGGCCACCTGGGAGCTATTAAGATTAGCTCAGAGTGTTCCATCTTCATTTTCCTGAGAACTCTGGGGATCAACGGGAAAGGGGGTAAAGAGTATGCAAAGATACCAGACCATCGCATCAAAACGGGTTTCTCACATGATCCCGGAAGAGGGAATCGCCTGGCGTAAAACTGGAATTTGGCTTTCTCCCTTGTCGCAAAGAGATATGAAGCTGGTCAACCCCAGCAGGAGATCTTGTTCACTTCCTGCTGATCCAGTTCCTACTCGTGACAACTGTCTTCTGCCCTGCTGAGTCTGCAAGAGCATCGTTGATGCCTGCCACGTGAACTGTCCTGAGAGATATGTTGTTCAATGTTAGCCAGTCCCAGAGAAGTTGTGCTTCCTGCGAAAGGGATAGGGACCTTGTTCCACCCTGTTTGTTTATTTAGTACATGCTAGTTATGTGTTCCGTGTGAACCAGCACTGACAAACCTTAGATTCGCGGAATAAAGGCCTTCAGTGTTAGGAAGATGGCCTTTAGTTCCAAGAGATTGAGGTGCATCAATTTTAGAGTCTCGGGCCACTTTACCTGGTTGCCCATGTCCTATAAATGACCTCCTCAGCCCTCAAGGGAAGCGTCCGTAGTAATAACAAACTCCGGAACCATGACTAGGAATGTCGAACCCTGAGAAATGGGGTCCTCCACTGCAATGCCTCTATCATCCTTGGTGTAACACTGATTAAGTCCTCGAAGGACCCTTGAGACAAAATCCGATGGAGCTGGAATTCTTCTTGCAGCGTTCTCATTTTCAATCTTGCTAGAGGTACCAGATTTATTGATGGAGAAAGCATGACCAGTAGTGACTTGAAGAGCCTCACAGAAATGGACTTTCCTTAGGATATATACCGAGCCGTGATGGTTAATTTTATCTGTCAATCCTTATTTTTTATTATATCAATCTTTGCTCCTAAGAATATCATCTTGTGTGATGGGATGAGAGATGATTTTTGGTGATTCACTGTTAGCCCCAGATTGTGAAATAGCTTTAAACAGGCGTTGGTGGTGAAAGCTGCCTGCTGAGATGTTGGTGCTTTAAGCAGCCAATCATCCAGACCTGGAACCCCCGTTTGTGTAGCTGCGCTGCCACTGTTGCAAGGCATTTTGTAAGGATTCGGGGGGCTAATTCCAATCCGAAAGGCAGATCCTTGAACTGATAATAAGTACCGGCTATGTGAAACAGAGATACGTGCTATGTTTGGGATGAATCGGGATGTGAAAGTAGGGATCCTGGAGATCCAACGATGTCATGTACTCACCGCTGTTGAGAAGTTGTAGGATGTCTGAGAGAATTATCATCCGGAAGAACTGTTTGCACAGAAACTTGTTTAACTGCCTGAGAAGCAAAATTGGCCTCCATTCCCCAGATTTTTTTCTCACCAGGAAGAAGCAGGAGTAAAAACCTAGGCCACTTTGATGAGAAGGAACCTTCTCTATTGTCCCTTTCAAAAACATTAAAATAACTTCTTCCTTCAATAAGTGAAGATGAGGAGGATGCGCTTCTTTCGGAGGATAATTTGGGGGTTTCTGCAAGACTCTAAGGTGTGACCGGAAGATACTATGTCCAACACCCATTTGTCTGATGGTATTTTCCTCCCTTAAGTAATGGGAGATGTTTGCGCCAACTGGGTTGCGCTGGAGGGAAGAAAGTTAAGCCGGTACCCCATGGAAATCATTGTTTACAGCCGGTGTCGCGACCTCAGGAGGGCTGTTTCTGCCTGCCTCTTTGTCTGCTATTTGGGGATGGAGCCGGGTGATGACAAGTTTGATGGTAAGTAGACCTAAACTGTGACGGAGGCTGGTGTTGTCTCTGATAACCAGCCCTATAGGAAGTGAAAATTATGCCCCTGACTCCTCGAAAGGGTACTCTTCTGCATTGCAGAAAACCAAGAGGCTTAGCAGTGTCAGTGTCTGTCTTGATCACAAGTAGGGCATCATCGATGTGCTTGCCAAATAAATCTTTCTGTCATAGGCCATGTCTAAAATTCTGGACTGCACCTCTGGCCTAAACGAGGTGGACTTTAACCATCCCTGGTGGCATAAAACGGATGCTTCAGCAAGCTGCCTAAAAACTGTAGATGCAATGTCTAACACACAATAAATTATTTCTGACAAAGTGCTTTCACCTTCCTGCAGTATAATTTTTGCCTCCAATTGGTTGTCTTCAGGGATGAGATCAAGGTAGGCATTCATATCCGACCACATTTGTCAGTCATAGTGACCTAAAATCGCCAAAGCAACTAGCTGCCCGGACAGTAATCAATTATAGGAATGGATCTAACAGATTTTCTGGCTTGCTCTTTGAAATCGTTTTGAATCCATTTGATACACAGATGTTGGTAAGTGAAAACGAGTGCAACCCTGTCCATGAGATTGTGAAACCCCCCGATGTCCTCAGGTGGAGAATCTGACGGATGAGGGAGAGGTGGAGATGATGTTGTTGCTAAATAATCATCCCACTCATCTTGGCCATGCAGAGGGGTAATAACCTCTTCCTCCTCTCTGTCATCTTCAGAGGATGTATTATTCTCTCTAGGAGGGACAGCTACCCCAGACGTCTGTCGGTGGCAGCTTCTAGGGGTAGCTGGAGATGGAAGTAATGGTGGCGTGGGTTGCTGCATTGCTTCCGGAGTAGGTTCCAGAAACCTTCTTCTATAGTCCTGCAGCATGGCCTGAAGGTCTTGAACAAGAGATACAGGCATTTGAACTGTACTGCATGGTTGAGAAAACGTTAATGCTGTCTGCCATGAGGAGTAAAGTAGGCCTCATAACCCTGCTGGTCATATTTATCCTCATCATCATCATCATAATTTTGGTACTTCAGATTTAATTCTGGTGGACTATGCGTGGCCCCAAATGGGCCCTCTTCATCGGATTGTTCCTTAAAAGATGAGTGGGTAGCAAAGTAGAGAGTCTGCTTGGAGAAGTGTCCTCGGGTTGTACTAAAGACCTTGACACCCCTGTAATCCTAATGGTGATTGCAGAAACTGTGAGATTTGGAGTTGTAGTGGCTATTAAGTAATGTGGGACTGGTACTTCCTTTTCTACATCTAGTGCCGTAGTTGCTGGCAACGCCGACGATATGGTCGTTGACAACGGTTCCGTCAATGGTGTAGTAAACTACCCTCCTTTTGGCATGCTTACCCCCGCTTATTGCCTGCTGTCAGTTTGTTTTTACTGTGTTTACTGGGATCCTGCTAACCAGGACCCCAGTGACTGTGCTCTCTCCCTCTAAATTTGGTTGCTTAGGACTTCAAACACCCCACAATTGGCATACTGGTGCCCCCATATAAGTCCCTAGTATGTGGAACTTAGGTACCCAGGGCATTGGGGCACCAGGAGTTCCCCATGGGCTACAGCATGTATTGTGCCACCCATGGGAGCCCATGCAAAATGTGTCTGCAGGTCTGCCATTGCAGTCTGCGTGAAAAGGTACATGCACCCTTTCACTAAAGGTCTCTGCACCGGGGCGTGGCTTCGGGCGTCAAGATGGCGGTCGCACTCTGAGAGTGCTCTGGACCCCTCCGTCATCCGCCCGAGATTACCGCGATTTAGCGACCCAATGGTGCCGTGCTGACCATCCCTGTGATCTCCCCGTCCAGTTGGGGTCCCAGTGTGGTGAGTGGGGGCGAAACGGAGCCCCGCTCGCGCGACGCGGCAGGAGCAAGAAAATGGCCGTCGGAGCCGGAACCCCCCGGGAGAACTGACTCGGAGCTGCTTGCTCCTTGACGTAGCTGCTTGGACCGGGGGTGCAGCGTTGGCGAGGGGGAGCCGGTGCTGGGGCCTGGAGCGCGGGTCCCGGTGGAGTGGGGGACCGCGCAGCCCCGAGCTGTGAGCGGAGCTCCCGGTGTCCCGGGCTGCGCCGCGCGCCTGTCCGGCGGAGCCGGCTGCGGGAGTTGCGGCGTCCGAGCCGCTTTGAAGAGCTGATCTCCGCCGGATCCAACCGGGCGGCGAAGGAGCCGCGATGGGAGCGCCCCCTGCGGTGGGGCCCCCCCGGGCTCCTAAGTGAGGTGAGCAACGTGCGGCAGGCCACGAGGGCGACAGTGGAGCTAGGACCCGGGCTCCGGGACACTCCGGGAGGGAATCCCCCTGGGGTCCGCCCGAACGGGAACAGACGCAGCATCCCTGTAATGAGGCCCCCCCTGTCCCCCCTGAATGAAGACAACTCCGATGCTTAAGGGTCCACGGTGGGCCGTGTACGGTGAATAAGCAGTAAACAAGACACCAAACCAGCTTGGTCTCTGGGAAACGCGCCAAGAGGGGGCTCGGACGCTCCACTGAGACATTCTCTGCCCCCCTGTCTGACTCAGCACCTAATCTTAGTAAACTTTAAATATACTCAGCCTCGCTCTGTAACGTCGAAGATCACCTTAATAGTGCAGCGCGGGGCGGGCTGGAGAGGAGACAGATGTGATGGGACCCAGGCACTGAAAATGAAACACCCACAATAAAAGGCAGGGGAAGAGGCACAAAAGAAAGGGGAGCCCGGCAATCCGGATTGCCTTCTGGGCCCCGGAACAGGTGGGGCCTACTGCAGAGCACCTCATAGGTGTTGATTGAGCCGAACAGACAAGATTAAAATCCTGGGGCCCTATCAGATTGCGCGGTCGCAACGCAACCAACACATACTCATCAACAACAGCCGTGGGGCCAGCAGTCCGGCTGGAGCGGCGGCGGACCTGCAGCCGGGGCGCCGCGCCCTTGGCTCACGCCTCAGTGATCCTGAGCTGGTGGCCACTAGACGAGGCCCCAGGCACATCGGAGTAGGCCCCCCTGGGCCCCCCGCTGCACCGACGACCCAGCTTCCCCCGGGGGAGGAGTGGACTTACGTCCTTTGCGCCCCAAATAAAAGACCGCGACCACACAAACTTGCCGGCATAGGAGAAGCCCTGCTGAGACACGACCTGGAACACCCCAAGAAGTTACAAAACTGACCCTTGTCTCTTACGCCAAAATGGGGAAAGACAAAGCAAACAAACAACTCCCGGCCTCCCAGCAAAAGATCGACCAGTTCACGACACCAGCGGGTTCCCGGGGAGGAGGAGACACGACTGGTGGAGGTCCCGCGCCGGATGGAGTGAATGCCATCCTCCTTGCAATCCAATCATCGCAAGTAGCCGTAGAGACCAAAATTGGGGAAGTGCGAGAAGACATGGGTCTTATTCGTCAGGACCTCAGAAATGCGGTGAGCCGAATAACCGATGTGGAAGCCCGCGTCTCCCAGACGGAAGACGAATTATCCGATCTCAGAATCAGGGTAGCCCAGCTACAAACTCGAACTAGTGAGCTGCACCGTCGCACAGAAGACGCGGAAAACCGTTCAAGGCGCAACAACCTGCGCTTTGTGGGATTCCCTGAGGGCGTGGAAGAAGATAAGGCCTCCGAGTTTCTGGAGCAGTGGATTAAGACCTGGATGCCGGATCAAATTCTTTCACCTTGGTTCGCAGTTGAGCGCGCACACAGGGACCTTGCCCCGCGGCCCCCTCCGGGCGGCCCTAAACGCCCGATGATTGCACGCTTCTTTAACTTTAAAGACCGAGACAATATCCTTAAAGAAGCCAGACGCACCGAAGACCTCCATTGGGAGAATCATAAAACCCTGATCTTCCCAGACTACACCCGAGAAGTTCAGACCCGCCGCCGATCATATGAGCAGATAAAGCAAAAGCTCAGAGCAATGCAGCTCTCATACATGCTCCTCTTCCCCGCGAGACTTAAGGTCCTCATGGCCGGAAAAGCGTACTTTTTCGAATCTCCTGAGAATGCGTGGGACTGGCTAACGGAGGAAGGCCTCGGGGCCCGGAGGGGTCCCCTGAAACCAGTCGGGGGGACCCCCCACGAGGGCCCCCCCTCATGGGGAAGCCCCGGAGGAGCCGGAGGCGCACCAGATCCCGCAGAGGGAGGCAGAAAGACTCGGGCACTCCCATTAACGACGAGATGGCTCGCGACTCCGATGTGCAGACAGAGAAAGCCCCAGCTGGACCCCCGGGACCCCGGGACACAACACAAGCCACGGATGACAACCGCCTGAGCCAGTCCCCGGTGCTCGGCTGACTTGAACCACTGGGTCCCTATTGGGATACATTAGGAGGTCCTGGGCGTCGGCGCGCGCCCTGAGATCCTGGAGGAACCACTGAGGTTGGCGCTACCATTCCTCAGCGCAAGCCGCGCTGAACTTGAACCACGTCCGCTAAATTGCAATTGATCCGACTAAATGGAGGGGTCCACCACTCCACCCCAACGACAGTCCTCCTGGCTGTTAGGTTCTGGTTGGGTATTTGGGCGACAGATGCTTCCAGGGAGGGAGTATGGGGAGGGGGGTGGTTGGGGGGTAAAGAGTTTAAAATGGGCTTAGATAGTAAAATGTTGATTAGTTTTCTTTATTATTCTAACATTTCATTGTTGTGTTTAAAACAGTCGTCCCGGGGTCCACAGACAGGCACTCAAAACTATGTAACACCCATGCAACCCACGCCCGGCCCTCACTGACCAAGATTATTTCATGGAATGTAAATGGCCTACTAGATAAGATCAAGAGATCTGCAGTATTCAATACTCTCCGCAGATACTCCCCCTCAGTAGTCCTACTACAGGAAACCCACCTCCTTGGGACCAAGTGTCCCATGCTCGCACGAGGAGGGTACGACAGGGTGTTTCATGCGGGCTTCTCTAGAGGATCCAGGGGGGTGGCCATTCTGCTCCACCGCTCACTACCCATGGTGGTTACAGCCACGCAATCCGACCCCCAGGGCAGATTTGTAGTAGTTAAGGGGACTCTTCACGGGTCACCGATAAACCTGGTATGTGCGTACGGGCCTCCGGCAGGACTTGACGCATTCCTACTTTCGCTCCGCCATGTGGCAACGGGTCTCCCCCAGGGTATCACCCTGTTAGGAGGGGACTTCAACGCCGTCCTCAACCCTAGTCTGGATGTATCCGGCGAAATCACTGCTAGTAGAGCCGCCCGGGCCTCGAGTCTTAACAGCTGGGCTGAGAGCCTCGGCCTGTGCGAGGTATGGAGAATCTGGCATCCTAGGGAACGCCGCTATACACACACCTCGGCTGCTCACTCGACACAGTCCAGAATAGAACTCGTATTTGTGCCCGCCCTAGACATTACCAGCGTTACGGGTGCGGAGTTGCTGCCCCGCGGGGTCTCAGATCATGCACCAGTGCGCGTCCGGTTGGGCGGTACGGACCCCACTAGACGCCCGATGTGGCGCCTGAACGCATGGTTCCTACAGGACAACGACTATACCCAGGAGATCAGGAACCACCTCACCCAATATTTCGAGCTGAACGTGGGATCAGTCCGATCTCCAGGTACAATATGGGCAGCCTACAAGGCTACTCTCAGAGGACAAGCCAAATACCTCCTGCGTTCACGCGAGCGGGCCAGAGATTCACAACTGGTTGAGTTGGAGGCCAGGGCGCAAACCCTGGAATGCCAACAAACGACCTTAGCGTCGGCCTCTATTTTAAGACAGCTCACTATGGTTAGAGAAGAAATTAAACACATAACATTAGAATCAGCAAAACATATCTGGAGGGCCTCGGCAGCACGAATATATGGCTGGGGGGACAAAAACGGGAAAATCCTACACTGGCTGGCCACCCGCCCTCTAGCCAACAGGGTCATACCTGAAATTGCGGAGGATTCAGGTTCGCTTTCCAAAACACCCATTGACATCGCGCAAAGGTTCGCTTCCTATTACTCGCGCCTATACGCAGAGCACCCTCGACCTAGTGCCGAGAGAGAGTCCCCCCTCCTAAACGACATAACTCTTCCAAAAATTCCCCTTGCGATGAGGAACAGACTAGATGAATCTATCGACCTCGCGGAGGTCACAAAGGCGATCGCTAACCTGGCGCCGGGCAAGACCCCGGGACCGGATGGATTCCCTGCGGAGCTATACAATAGATGCGGCGACATTCTGGGTCCCCACTTGCTCAATATGTACGAAGAAGCCGAAAGGCAGGGTTGTTTCCCCAAGGAGATCGACCAAGCCACAATTGTAGTGATCCCCAAGACCCAACCTCCGTCGCGACATTGCTCGGCATACCGGCCCATTTCACTTTTGAATACAGAGATCAAAGTGCTGTCCACGATCCTTGCATCCAGATTGAGGGAGGTGATGCCCACCCTGGTTCACCCTGACCAATGCGGTTTTATGCCTACCCGTAGTACCCGACATTGCATTAGACGATTACATCTGGCGTTAGCACATCGCAAGACCTTGTCATACACCCCCCTGGCGTTACTCCTGCTCGACTTTGAAAAAGCCTTTGACACAGTGGATTGGTCCTTCCTAGACCAAGTGCTGCATGGAAATGGGTTCGGGCCTAAATTCCGAGGCCTGGTGAGGCTCCTCTATTCTAACCCGACGGCCCGGGTGCAAGTGAATGGAGTGGTCTCCGACCCGTTTCCCATTGGTCGCGGCACCCGACAAGGATGCCCGCTATCCCCACTGCTCTTTGCACTAACAATAGAGCCCCTGGCGATACTGCTACGGGAAGATCCCTTGATCGAGGGCTGGTCCTGGCCCGCCAGCCCAGAGGACCGAATAGCGCTATACGCAGACGACGTCCTACTGTACATTTCCAACCCTGCTAAAAGCGGTCCCCGCGTCCTACAAATTCTGAGCCTCTTCGCAGAGGCCTCGGGTCTGATTCTAAACCCTAATAAATCCCTCTTGGTCCCCTTACATCGTTCCCGGGACTGTGTGGACTGGCAGCACACCATCCCAGTGCGAAGGAACAGTTTTAAGTATTTGGGAATACATATCTCATTACTCCCTGAGCTGACATGGGAGCTCAACGTGACGCCGCTAACCAAAAGAATTAGATCCGACCTACAACGCTGGAAGACCCTCTCCTTAAATCTGCTTGGTAGAATAGCACTCTACAAGATGATGATCCTCCCCAGAGTCCTCTACTTATTGCAAAACTTCCCTCATCCCATCCCTAAGAGATGGTTTAGTGAGATGGATTCACTGGCACGCCAATTCTTGTGGAACGACACCCGCCCACTCCTAGCGCTGAAAACCTGTCAGAGAGATGTTTACGACGGGGGACTGGGCATGTCCAACATCCATTATTATCTCCTTGCAATGCACCTACTCGTGATCAATGACTGGGTTGGGGGCGGGTGGTCGGACCCGGCGTATCGGTTGGAACTCCGGTCGTTGGGCTACCCGCGGATCTTTGACACCCTATATGGGGGCCCGATCTCCCGGGACATCCCAGAAGTGACTAAAGTGATTTTGTTGGGTTGGCGGACGGCCCAGAAACTGTCGGGGTGGTGGGGGCGCCTTACCCAGCGGACCCCACTGTGGCACGGGAAGCACCTAAAGGAAGCAGTGAACCTGGAGGGTTTCCAGAAATGGGACAGTATAGGAATCTCCACTCTGGGTGATGTTTGGGAAGGGTCACACATGCGTTCGTTTGGGGACCTACAGAGACTCTTCTCTTTAAACAGGACACAATTTCATAAGTACCTCCAGCTCCGACACGCCCTACTAGTACACATGCAAGTAGGAGACAACATACCCGAATATAGCCCCATGGAAGCGAAGGTACTGATGGGGAACCTGGGTAGGGGTGGTGTTTCCCAGGTATACCGTACTTTGATCACTCACACCGCCTGTTCCCTAGGGGGGCTCCGCCAGAGATGGGAGGGATGGGTGGACCCCATGGAAGAGATGGATTGGAACGAAGCACTGATGGCCCCCGTACTCTATCAATGGCCTCCCGCTTCCGGTTGGTACAGACCTTTTACCTCCACACAGCATACCTCACTCCCTCCAAACTACACCGGGCGGGCCTCCAACCTACAGCGGAGTGCCCGCGATGCATGAACCCCGCAGCCGACTTCTTTCACATGGTATGGACGTGTCCAGTCATAGTGACCTACTGGGGAACGGTCCTACGGGAGGTCTCGGGAGCCTTACAGGAAAACATAGAAAGGGACCCACTGCCCTGCCTTTTGGGGATCATGGGAGACACCGGGCTGAGAAGATCAGACCGAACCTTCCTTGGGGTGGCATGCCTGGTGGCTAAGAGGGATATAATGGCAGATTGGAAATCTAGGGGTGCCCCAGCTCTGGCTAAGTGGAGGCGGGGGATGGACTGGTGTGCACAACGTGAAAAATTGGTATACGAGGCCAGGGGATGCCCGAATAAATATGACAAGATATGGGGGAAGTGGGAGGCAGCAGTGGATGCCTAAGTAGTGTTTGACCTTACTTATATTGTGATGCCTGGGAACTGGGACGGACTAATGTCAGGTGCCACGTTGGCTCCTTGTTAAAATGTTGTATCATTTACCTTTTTTCTTCCCGAAAATTTTATAAAATGTCTTTATCAAAAAAAAAAAGGTCTCTGCACCCGGTCACTGTAAGTCACACCTTTGGTAGGCCCTCCTAGCCCAGGTGGCAGGGTGCAGGTACCTGTGTGTGAGGGCACTCCTGCATGAGCACCGGTATGCTTTAAAGGGCCCATTTGGTGCCCTCCTTGCATAAACCAGTTTGCACCAGAGCAGGGACTTCTAGCCAGTGGAACCACAACTGGACTTCCAGGAACCGACAATCTGCATCCACGGCGAAGACTCTGCTTGCAACATTGTTTCCACAGCTCCTTCCAGCTTCTGCAACATTGTGCATCCTCTGAGGGCGACAAGTCTTTGCCTGCAAGGGAAGAAAGAAGGAATCTCCCTTGAGAGTGAAGGTGTCATTCCCCTGCATCCGCAGGCACCAACTGCAACGACGACCGGCTGCCTGGATCTCCTCTCATCCTGAGCTGCATTGATCCTGCATCACGGGTGGTGGTCTGGAGAAGTCCTCTTGGTCCTTCCTGTCAACTGTCCAACTTTGGTGGAGGTAAGCCTTTGCCTTCTCTCATAGGAAAGTACCATGTGCACCGCGTCTCTTGCAGCTACCAAGGCTTGTTGGCATCTCCTCCAAGGGATCTTCAGGCTCTGTGTAGCCCCAGCCCTCAGCACTCCTTCCTGCGACACACAGCCCTCTGTGTGCTTCTCCTGTGGGACCCTTCTCCAGTACTTCTGCGTGGACCCCTCTGTGACTCCTGGTTCCTCGTCCAGTGGGTCTCCTGTAGGGGCTGCCACTTCTTGCTTGGACTCTCTGCCTTGCTGTGGCCCCCCCCTAGGACTTCCTCCATGGGTTGAGTCCTCCTGGACCTTGTTGGTCCACAGCAGCTCCACTTTTGCTTTACTGCGACATCTGCCTTTGCCAAGGCTTGCTGGTAGCTTTTCCACACCACTTACCGACTGCAATCATCCATCCAGTGTGGGACGTCGACTGCATCCTCCAGGAACTCTTCACCTGCTCCAGGGCTGCATGCCTGACCATCTTCATCCTACCGTCAACCAACTCCTGCATCTACAGCTGGGCGGGTAGTAGCTCCTGTTCCACCTGGACTTTTCTGTGACTTCTGGAGTTGGTCCCCTTCTTCCACAGGTCTTCCTCTTCAGGAATCCACTGCTGGTTTCTTGCAGGTCTGGGTGTGGCATTTTCTTCTTTTCCTTCCTTTTGGGTGGTTTGGGGAAAATCCAGTAACTTACTCCTTTCTTCCTGGTTGCTAGGGGGCACAGTGGTACTTACCTTTGGGGTTTCCTAGTACCCCCAGCTCCCCTCTACACATTCCACTTACTTAGGTGGGCGTCCTCTGTTCACATTCCATTTTTTTAGCATATGGTTTGGGTTCCCCCTAGGGTCACTATTGCATTTGCACTGTTTTCTATCACTTTCTATGCCTATTGCCAATTACTAGTTTATATATCTAGTGTTACTTACCTTGAATTGGAGGGTTGCCTCTACAGTACTTTTTGGTATTTGTGTCACTAAAAAAAAGTACTTTATTTTTGTAACACTGAGTGTTTTCTTTCATGTGTGTAAGTACTGTGCGACTGCAGTTGTATTGCACGAGCTTTGCAAGCCGCCTAGTTAAGCCATAGCTGCTTATCCACAGCTACCTCTAGAGAGCCTGGCTTATACACACTGCCTACACTACACTTATAGGGGATACCTGTACCTGGTATAAGATGTAAGTACCTCAGGTAACCAACACACACCAGGCCAGCTTCCTACACAGGCCCGGTGGCTAACCTCATGCCATATAAAAGCAAAGGCCGTGTGCAGCGTCGGGTTGGCTGCTTACAGGTGGCTTCATGTGGGGAGTTGGATGGAGGGCCTGGCTGCAAGTACTGTTTGGACGTAGCAATGATCGGATCTGAAGGTGTGGCGCTGATCGGCCTCAGCTGAAATGGCAGAACACTGGAAGCCATGGTGGAGCCAGTGATCCCAGTGGGGCTCCATATGGTGCGGACGCCTTCGCAAAGATGCAATACATGGCCCTGAGGAATGACACCAGAGTCTGGAATTTTGGTTATTGGGATGTCAAAGGCTCAGTCACAGGGCCAGCGCTGTAGGAGGAGGAGGGCTGCCGGAGAATCCTAAGTTGGTTTCTCAACCAACCCAGTTCCGAGGAAGAATGTCCTGTATGAGTCATAGAACGTCTGGGAGTCTCACCTTTTGAATGCTTTTTGGATTTATGTGGTGTGTCCTCTGCTTGGTGGACGTGGAAGAAGCAAAACAGGAATGGCGTTGAGAGCGCTTCAGACACAGGCGGTCATCCTTGGGCCTGGCTATAAAGAGCTTAGCCACCCGCTCTTTTATGGCTTTATGGTTCATGCTGAGGCAGGAAAAAACAGGATTTAGTGTCATGACAAAAGTCCAAACACCATAAACAGGTAGAGTGTGGGTCTGTGATGGACGTGTCCCTCGCAATCCCTACAGATAAGCGTCAAAGGTACGGATAAAAGGGAATTGATGTTGATGCAACAGGGCAGGAGCTTTATGGCCTCGGTGGAACTCCCTGTCATCAGGAGTCCAGCGTCCTGTGCTGGCGACATCCTGTCTTTTAAGTTTCGTGATCCAGTGTGAGGCATGGAGTTGTTCTACAGAAAGTAGATGTTATATGTCAGAAGTGGGGGATTAACTGGCCAAAGGTCACACAAGCCTGGCACAACAGAAAATAACAGTGTACCTATAACAGTTGAGATAATGTGTCCACTCAAGTCCAATCATGTTGTCAAGATTTATGTAAACGTTGAGGCAGACTGCTAAAATGAGTGCTTGGGGAGAGGGGAATAAAGTCAATATAGCTTCTCATTTTATGTCAAGCAACTGAGGAGTCATGTGCTTTCTGTGGCAGCTTCAGGTGGCGTCCCATTTTATAATCTATCACTGTACCAGGCCTTTCTGTATTTCTTTTGGGGAATGGCACTGGTCCTGCATAGCCACATCAATTGTTGTGGAAGATTATGAAAATACTTCCAGTGCCAGAGGTTCAGTGTATTCTTCACAGTAATCATCCTGCTGTAACAAGCCCTGCATTTATTGTAAGCATAATTATTTTTCAGCTTTGCCATGCCTGGGCATCTGTTCCTTAAAATTATAGTAACCGTGGGGCAACCACGGTGCAGACTCGAAGGGTGGGAGGGAAAAGTAGAGGGGACACTTAAATTCTAACTCATACAACCCAATTTTTCAATGAAAGTGCATTGAGAAAAGGAGGCTGTTGAAACAACCTATTTTTTCCTCTTTGGGTGGCCCCATTTTCAGTCGTGCCAAGGGCACTAGATTTATTGAAGAAGAGATCATGCCTAGGAGCGACTTGAACATTCTCACAGAAACAAACTTTCTTCTCAAGACTTTGAGAGCCAAATTGGATAATTTGTGCTGTCTTTCTTCCGAAAGATATGCCTTGTTTGGGACTTTATCGAGTTTTGCACAAAGAAGACCATCTCATGTGTTGGAACCATAGATGACTTCTGAAAGTTCACTGTTACACCCAAGCTGTGAAACAAGATCAGACAGGACGTGGTGTCTTGGGAGGCCTGTTGTGGTGTTGGTGCTTTTAGTAGCCAGTCGTCCAAGTAAGGTAAGATTTGGAAATCTTTGCGAAGAGTGACAGTGACTGGCGTGAGACACTTTGTGAAGATCCTGGGAGCCGACTTTAGCCTGAAAGGAAGAACTTTGAATTGGTAGTGGGTACCGGCTACAGTAAATCAAAGGTATCTGCGATGCTTGGGGTAAATAGGTATGTGAAAGTAAGCATCTTGGAGACCCAACAATGTCATGTAATCCCCCCTGTTGAGAATGTGAAGGATATCCAACAGTGTTATCATACGGAAAGATTGCTTGCATAGGAATTTAATTGTCTGAGATCTAGAATGGGTCTCTATTCCCTTGACTTATTTCTTACTAGGAAGAAACGAGAATAAAAACCTAGACATCTCTGATGAGTTGGTACCTTCTCTATCACATCCTTGGAGAGCATTTGATATGCGTCCTGTTTTAGTAGGTAAAGATGACGTAAGTGTGTCTTTATTGGAGGACAGTTTGGAGGTTTGTGCACAAACGCCAGCGTATGACCAGAAGCCACTATATCCAACACCCACTTGTCCGATGTAATTTGTTTCCATTGATACAGGAAATTTGAAATATTTGCGCCCACTTGGTTGGTTTGTGAGAGTGAGGGTACTACAGCTGGTACCCGATGAAAATCATTGCTTACAGATGGCCTCCCGGCTTTGGGAGGGGCTGTTTCTTTTTGCCGTGTTGCTTGGAGTAGGCTGCTGTAGGAGGCTGCCGATACTCCTGGTGGTAAGATGACTAAGTTTGGGGTTGATGCAGTCTACGGTAAGCACCTCTGAATGATGAAAACTCCCTTCCTCTGGCTCAGCGAAAGGGCTGCCTTCTATACTGTAGTGTACCCAGGAAACAGGGCGGGTCCTTGTCAGTTTTCTTGACTGAACCATGGGTCAAAATGAGGTAGCTTTTAGCCAACCCTGGTGACGTAAGACTGCTGCCCCTGCCAGCTGTCGAAATTCTGTGGAAACAATGTCCAAAGCACAATCGATGATTCCCGAGAACATGTGCTCACCCTCTTGTAGTATCTGCCGAGCCTCTGGATGTTTATCCTCAAAGATAAGGTCGAGGAAGCTACTCATATCGGATCACATCTGACGGTAGTAATGTCCTAGGATCGCTAGAGTATTAGCTGCTTAGACAGTGATGGCTGACATTGAAGAAAACCTTTTCTCTATATTGTCTAATTGCCTGCCCTCTTTGCAGGTGGCGCCAAGACAGGAATTGAAGGATGATTAGATCGTCAATGGGTAGCTTGAGAGACAACTGAATCTGCTTGTCTGTTAGACAGGCCGAGAATCGTCAGTCGCCTTATACTTTTTATCCAGTCAAGTTGGTACTGGAGAGACTTGCTGGATTCTTCATTATCTTCAAGCCTTCATTCCAAATATAATTTATTATGGGGATAGCCCTTACTCACTTTCTTGCCTGCTCTTTAAAATCGTGTAGAAAGCAATAAGAGTGATAGACAGATGTCGGCAGATTGAAACGTGTAGCTTCCCTGTCCATCAAATTATGAAATCCCCTGATATCTTCAGGAGGCGAATCTGAAGTGTGGGGCTGTGGTGGTGATGGCACAGGAGCTGAGTAATCATCCCACTTGTCACTAGGTTGCTGCGGAGTAGCAATTTCTCCTTCTTCTCTCTCCTCGTCAGAAGTGGTGTCATCTTCTCTAGGAGGTGCAGCTATTGTAGAGGCTGGAGTGAATTTGGGTGTGTTCCCGGGGGCGGAGGGAAGTTTCTTGGTGTAGTCGGCGAGGTAGGTTGTGGTTGGGAAGGTTGTTGTGGTTGATCCAGAGCTGACTCCAGAAACCTTTGCTCGTAGCACAGACTGAAGATCAGAAATAATTAAAGCTGGCATCTGTATCGAACTACACGGTTGGTAATATTGTGATGGTTTATAATAACGGCCATAGGGTGGACAATAAGACTCATATTGCTGCTGCTCATCATCATCTTGATATTTAACGTGCAGCTGTGATAGATTGTGTGCATCCCCAAATGGCCCCTCATCATAGGATTCTTCCCAATTTAAGAGATGACTAGGTAATAAAGTTGACACCTTACTGGGAGATGTTTCATCAGGACGTAGGTTAGATCTGGTAATCTTTGTGATTTTTATTGTGGTGTGGAGGTCAGGTGAGTCTGAACCGGTGGGCATCACAGTGTATTGTGAAGTTGTTTGTTTTATTGTAGACAAGGATGTCGTTATCATTGGTACCACCGACGATGGTTTTATAGACTGTGGTCTTGTCGACAATGTTCCTGTCAACGGTGTTCTTGTCGACGGCGACTTTGATGAAGATGTTTTAGTCGATGATGGCTTTGTCGACGGATGAATAGTCGGCGGGTTTGAAGACTTCGTCGACGGGCCAGAGGGTTTTGATGACGGTAAGAGTTTCTTTTTAGACAGTGGTGAAGTCAAATCTACCATGGCACTCACCATCGGTGAGGAGATCGGCGTTTTTATGGGCATCATTGTTGATGTCACTGATGATGATGGTCCTGTCGAAGAGACGGTGACGATGGTAGACGTTATGGTCGTCATCAATAGCATCGTTGACGGTATAGTCGCAGTTGACTTAATGTGGAGTGAAGATTTACGTGATGTGGACGGCTCAGAGGAAAGAGAACAATGGTGACTCTCCTTTATACGATGTGGTGAAGATGGTTGTGAGGAGACTGACCCCCCAAGACTTACCCCTAGAAGAGTCTATATGATGGATTTATGTGATTTTTTGCCCGCCCAGAATGTCCCTGGTTAGATGATCTTGACCTTTTCTGGGGTCTTGGAGCTGTGTCACTGTCCTCACCTGAAGTTCCGGATTTTGCTTAAAGCAATAGTAGAAGTCTGCCTTCTCTGTCCCTCAGTCTTAGCAGAGATGGTGGGAATAATTTTGCAATCCTTTACCTGGTGTGTGGGATATAGGCAGCAGAAACAGTCCATATTAGGATCATCAATGTGTAGCCTTTTTCTGCCACAGGTTTTACAGGACGAAAAAGGGCTTTTTTTTCTTTTTTTTTTTTTAAAGTATCAGACATTTCTTTAAGGAAAAATAGTTTTCAGAGGAAAAAAAAAAATGAGCAGAGCTCAGGGAGACTCCCTTCACTAGATGTGCTGTAGAAAATCTTAGGGAAAGAGCCTCTTTTGTGAGTATTCTAGAGGGTGCTGTCGTCTGATTGGTCATAGGTCAAGTTTGGTTCTTTTTTCAAAAGGACATAGATGGGCTGTAGGTTTAAGGACCATTAACATTACAGCCTATGATGATTCCTGCATACTGCTTTCCTAACGTACTGTGGGACTCCCACTTCGACAACGGGGAAAGATTCAACCATATGAATCTATGAAAGATCCAATACTGGATAATATATGGTGGTAACCCCAATGAATTCTGAGCTTCAATATGATGCAGGGATAAGCCTGATGCCTGAACATAGACTTAAGGAAAAGCAGCTTGATTTTCAGGACTCGATACTAGATTACAGGACAGGGCAAGAAGATACCGAATTCTTCAAACAATTAACTCCCTAACAAAATGTAATTAAAAGGGGTGGTAATGTAGGAGTGTAACCGGCTGCAACTTCAAACCTAACAATTAATAAGATTCTGTACTTCAGTTACTGCCTTAAAATTAGCTACCACTCCTGAATGGGGAAAATGCTTGCACACAGCAGCAGGGCGTGTGGGGGGAGAAATCAAACAGCCCTTCGCCACTGGCTAAACAGTGAGGTTTTGCTAAGTACAAATACTCTGCTCCCAGTCCTTGGGCAAGTTGAAGGTGGTACAGAGTGATGAAATACCCTCACTGAGCATTCTGGGGGACAAAGAGAGTGAAGGCTTTTCTTTTCTTTTAGCTTTCCATCCCCCTTCACCACTGGACAAGGTGGAGAGTTGACAGGAGCAATCACAACCCTCATTGGTGCTTAGGCAAGGCCAGACAATGTCATAAAAATAACCTCCCTTTCTTTGGGCTAGGTGAGCTTTGTGTAATTCAGAACATAAATGGTTGAGGCCAAGACATGTGTTCCCAGCTGCATTGCAAGGCTGCAGAGTGTTTTGATGTGTGAGTATGTTGAAGCCCTTACTTCAACCAATACCGCACCTCCCTCCAGTCCAGGCAAGGGCAGGGAGAGATTGCATAAGTGGGTGTGCCTCAGGTCCATCCAGTTAAGTATCACAGGCTGTTCTGATGTGGAGCTTTTTAATTCTTTTCTTTGAATGTTTGAGGACAGAGTGAGGAAACGGAAGTGAGTCTCTACTCCCTATTTGCCTTTGTTATGCATGTTCATTTTACTTTTCGTTGTTTCTAATGAATTATCCATTCTTTATCCTGGGGGCATGTCCAATTATTATTAATATATATAATGGTGGCAGACCTGCATTAGATCCCAAAAAAGGGCAATGAATGGCAGCAAAGCTGTTTTTCTATTAGCATTTTGAGGACTTTTGTTCAACAGCTTCAGTCTTCTGTGTGGTGAACGTTTTTTATGGGAAAACCCATGTTAAACATCATGTGACTCCCCACCCTACAGGCCATCCCTTCACTATATTTGAACCAAATTTAGCATACTCAAGGTTTGAATTCTGAATGCTGCTTCTGTCCAAGTTAGTGCAAATTCTTAAGGAGAGGAAAATTATTTAAGTGAGCAAACATGGAATTTTCTAAAACCAAGGTGTCAACCTAAACTACAGAAGTGTGACAGTACCTCTGTAATGTTTAAGAAATATACTCATGGGTACGATTAGCATTTTGGGAAAAAAGACAGCTTAACAGAAATGGCAATGGAAAAGAAATCCTATAATATTTTACATACTCATTTGTATTTCTTTCATTGCCATTTTCACAAATCTGCAGAAAGAACGCATGAGCTTGTTTTCCTTAATGAAAAAAAGACAACCCGAGACTGAAGCACAAGTAGGACAATAATTCACTTGGTTGTGTTAGTTGTTTTGTAATTCACAAGTGCCAAAGTTTCCATAACTGTTTCATGGTGATAATTACATTTTATTTGGATCTCAGAAATAGTTTTACCTACATGAAATACATTTCGTACATGCATACGGAAGCTGCATTTTTAGAGTACAAGCAGTAGTATAATTTCTCTATTTTGTAGCCTTTCAAGAAAGCCATAACTAAGATAATAAATCTAGTAAACTTATTGTATTAAAGCTGTTTTTCCTACTACTTATTAGTACCAGTCTGAACCTCTCTAGTTTACAGTTTGTATTACAGAAATTGTTTTGAATTCTACTGTGTGGCATATCCAAAGAGAAACACTTTATCGTACCATTTCTTTCCTGTATTATTTGAATTGCTTGTAACTGAAGTTCAATGTTTTTCTGAACCATCACAGATTTGAATAATTTGAAATCTTCCACAGCCAACACTGGTTGCAGGATGGTCTGTAAAAGAAAGCATGATGTTAAATGAAATGGATGTGCACAAAATACAGAAAACAAAGGATTCTGAAATCAGCAGAAAAATGAATGTATGGGATTTAAAATACATGTCTAGTACAATATTTAGGACTAGCCAAAAATTCAACGGTCCATTGTAATAATTCATAAATGTTCTAAGACATATTTAAAGGGTTGTGGATTTTGTATTAATTAATGTCTGTAACATACTGTTTGGGGTCATGGACAACAGGTTCACGATGAGTAGGCCTGAATATCTGCACAATAACCCCTCGTGCCTGTCAGTTTACAGTACCATAATATGTATTTAAATGCAGAAGCTGTTCAATATTATAAATATGTGTCATGAAAGTAAAGGTTTTCACTATTAGGGTGAATTCTCTGAAGAAATGCAGTGAGTTCAGTGAGCATTACTGACAGTGGTTCCAGTATAAAAATATGTACATTTGCAAAATTTAACAATTGTCGGCTTCTTATAATGCTCACAGAATGCTCCCTGTTTACATGTAAAATACACACAGAAGCATGAAAGTAAGACTGGTGATTGTTTGCTTTCAAAATAAAATGAACAGAAAAAATGTGCAACTTGAAAAGAAATGTGGAACTTTAAACCCATTTTCTTAGGCATCATTTAGGTAAACTTGTTTGATGCATATCAATATTAAATAAATATTAATAAGGGAGTAACACTAACATGGGCAACATGTAAACAAATAATGGCACAATTATTGAAAATGTCACAAAAGTGCACCTACAGGTATATGTCCTTGCATTGGTGCAGATTTATGACTCAGTAATTTGCAAGACATGGCAAAGGTAGACCTGGAAACCATATTCCAAGCAAACGTTTGGTAGTTACATTTTCGCATGAGCAAATATACACACATATGTTTGCTAATATGAAAATCTGCTAAGCGACTGCAAATTCTCTTTCCTAACACCTTGTTATTTCCCACCCTGGAAAACGTTTTACTCTTGCCGTTGCCAAGAGCAAATTCCCAACTTTTTCCAATGTGATAAGAGATTGGATTGGAGTTGGCGAAGATCCATAAAAATGGACGTTTCTGGGTGTGCACATACTCCCAGGCATTCCCACTTTAGAACTAATGCTTAAGAATTCAAAAAGACATATAGGCCCTCATTCTGACTTTGGCGCCGGCAGAATACCGCTGCGCGGTCAAAAGACCGCCGCGGTTATTCTGAGTTTCCCGCTGGGCTGGCGGGCGACCGCCAGAAGGCCGCCCGCCAGCCCAGCGGGAAACCCCCTTCCATGAGGATGCCGGCTCCGAATGGAGCCGGCGGAGTGGAAGGGGTGCGACGGGTGCAGTTGCACGCGTCGCGATTTTCAGTGTCTGCATGGCAGACACTGAAAATCTTTGTGGGGCCCTGTTATGGGGGCCCCACGACACCCCATACCGCCATACTCTTCCTGGCGGCCAAAACCGCCAGGAACAGGATGGCGGTATGGGGCTCGGAATCCCCATGGCGGCGCAGCAAGCTGCGCCGCCATGGAGGATTCCCCAGGGCAGCGGGAAACCGGTGGTACACTGCCGGTTTTCCGTTTCTGACCGCGGCTGTACTGCCGCGGTCAGAATGCCCATGGGAGCACCGCCAGCCTGTTGACGGTGCTCCCGCGGTCGTTGGCCCTGGGGGTTTTTACCGCCAGGGTCAGAATGACCCCCATACTGTAGACTCTGGCATAATCAGAGAGGTTATTTGTAAACCTCTGATATAATGAAAATACTGCCATGATTTGTTACCTCACTGCATGGCTTCAAAACGGACGAGTGAATTTTTATTTTGTTATTTAACATGACATGTAGATTTCTGAAGCATACCATCCCATGGACAAGTAGATAGGTAAGGAACTTAGCTGCTAGACTGAACCTGACCCTACCACACTTAACCCAGATTCTCTTTGTTTTGTAGACACTACCCTAACGTCCGATCAGTAAAAGATCCAGCTTTCAAGCGCTGTCTGGCCCACAGATCTATTAATGGCAATGGTCTTAAATGTTTCTTAGTCAAGATCCAATCCTACTATCCTGTAAGGCTGCTATGATTCTCTGCTGTTGGTTTCCTGCTCATCCTTCATATCTTCTTGGAGCAGGTGTGGAGAATGTGCCTTTTCATATCTTACTTCTAGGAAAAAGAAAGAGCTACCCTCTTCCTTTCTCAGCATGTACCCAATTTTCAGCAGTTTAGAAAAATTTTAAGAAGTGGTATTTAACCTCTCCCTAAATCGTTTTTGCTTCCTTTGATCTCTGTAGTTCAGCACAATTTCCTTTCCAGGGCAACAGTGCGCTCTACAAGTTTCATAACATAACAAAGTCCCATACTCCTGATATACTACAGTATATGAAAGAACCAAAGTTGGAAAATACATTTTTCACACAGGAACTAAAAAGCTTGAATTAAGAAAGGCAGGAATCCCACTCGATTGTGTGAGCTGCTCATTTCTGAGATAGACACTCTGGTCACAATCACAAGGAATCTTGAAAGTGATACAGTTGGTCAAATACCCACTAAAGTAAAACTAAAATCAAAACACTGATAGAATAAAGGCTTGCTTGCAGTTCTGCCACTGAACAGCCAGGAACATTGACGAAACAAATTATTTTATTTGCAAAAAGGGCAATGAATGGCAGCAAAGCTGTTCTGCTATTAACATTTGTTAAACAGTTTCGGTCTTCTGTCCTATGTTAAATATCATGTGACTCCCCACCCTACATGCCACCCTGTATTTGAACCAAATATGGCATACTCTAGGTTTGAAGTTTATTGGTTTCCACAATATCTACAGTACAGAGTATATATGGATAGAAGGTAATACTTTGGCGCAACAGATCGGTAGGTGTTGCAAAAGATACAGTGTGTTCAGCATCTGAGAGAGAGGATAGCGCTAATAAACAGATACATTTTTTCTATTTTGTTTGTCAAAAGGAACTAAATAGGAACAATGAAAAAAACGATTGTAATGTATGTATGAATGTATAGAGTATTTATAAAGCGCATTCCGGCCCCGGGCCATCGAAGCGCTAACTAAGGTGAGGCAGTATAATGTCTGTAGGGAGAAAAGTACAAGCTATCGAGGGAACAGCCAGGTCTTAACCCGTTTCCTGAAGATAAGGTAATTGTGCTCTTTCCTGAGATCCAACGGGAGAGAATTCCAAATCCTAGCGGCAGCGATAGTGAAAGCTTTGTCCCCCCACTTCACCTTCTTGGTCCGGGGAACTTGAATTTGAAAGGTGCTGGCAGAACGCAGCAGTCGTGTAGATCGGTGCCACTGTAATTTGGTAGTCAAATACTTGGGACCAATCCCGTGCATGGCTTTGTGTGAGATGCAGAGAGCCTTAAAAGAAATCCGTTGGGCTATTGGAAGCCAATGTAGATTCCTAAGGCTCTCCTTAGCGGAGGCTGATCGTGGCAAGTTCAATATTAGTCTAGCAGCTGTGTTCTGCATCAGCTGCACCTTTTTAAGTGATCTTTTGTCCAAGTTGAGCAAGATGGCATTGCCATAGTCCAATCTGGACAGGACCAGGGCCAGGGTAGCAGTAATTCTCCATTCTTTTAAAATATAGGGGAACATTTTCTTCAATTTCCTCAGAATCTACATACAGGATTTAATGGTCTGACCTGAGGTTGAAAAGATAAATGGTCATCAAAAAGAAATCCTAGATTCCTTGAAGTGGAACCAGGTAAAGGCAGGGTGCCACATTCTTCAGGCCACCAGTTAGGGGACCACTGTGCCCTACTTATCCCAAAGAAGAGAACCTCGGTCTTATCACAGTTCAATTTTAGCCAGTTGGCCTTCATCCAGCTGCTTACCGCCAGCATGCAAGCATTAAAACGGGCCGCAACTACCTCCACCTCTTTATTGATAGGAATGATAATTTGAGTGTCATGATAATTTGAGTGTCATCTGCGTATGAGGTTGGGATGAAGCCAAACAAACGTATTAATTCTGCCAGAGGGGCCACATAAACATTAAATAAAGTAGGGCTAAGCGACGAATCCTGAGGAACCCCATAAGGCAGAAGGTAAGAGGGGGGATCTAAAATCTCCACTGCTTACCGTAGACCACCTGTTAGTGAGAAAGGACTCGATGAGCTTCAGGGCCTGGTCCCTGATACCTACTTGATGTAGATGTTCTAGCAAAATATGGGAGGCAATGGTGTCAAATGCTGCAGATAGGTCCAGCAGGACCAGGAAAACACCCTGTCCCTCATCAACCAGCCTGCAAATAGTGTCTGATGAGGAGATGAGAGCAGATTCGGAACTATGGGACTTCCGAAAACCCATGTTGAGAAATGTCAAAACCCTCTGAGTCTGACAAGAAATTGACCAATTCTCTGTTGATGTATTTTTCAAACATTTTAGCCAGAAAAGGAAGCAAGGCTATGGGGCGAAGATTGGTTAAATCATCATGATTCCCAGTTTCCTTATTTTTTAGGGGAATAATAGTAGTTTCTTTCCAAGCAGAGGGATAGATGCTGGAAGTGAGGACTTCCTGGAATATGGGGACCAACGCAGATGCCACCAACTCCGGAACCAGTTGCAGAATAGCCGGAGGGCAGGGATCGAACGGGGACCCAGATTTGCATTCATAAAGCAGTTTACCAATTAAATCTTGGGATGGCATGTTGAACTTAGAAAGTAACCTACAATTATCAGATATGGCTCTAGGTGAAACGGAGGGGAGCAATGCCGTGGTGTCGGTAGGGAGAGAATGCCCCTGAGTCTTGTCTAGAGTAAAGCTGGAGTAAATATTTTAAATTTTGCTTTCAAAGAATTTTGCTATTTTGTTGCAAAACTCTTGAGAGTTTTCCAGCTTGGACGTGCAAGGGGGGTGGTAAGGGCATTAATAACTCTAAATTCTAGAGGAATTGGCAGCTTTTCAATTTTTTTGCATAAAGTAGTCTGATTTAGCTGTGAAACAAGCCTCCTTATAACTATTTAAGGCTAATTTTAAATGAAGTTTCTCACTGGCACCAGGATTAAGTCTCAAGCGACGCTCCTGCTGTCTATTTCCTCTTGAGTACTTTAAGGTCCTTAGAGAACCAAGGTTGGCAGGGTTTTTTAAACATACGTGGTGCATATACCTTCTGAGGGGCTAATGAATCAATCGCCAAAGTAATTCCCTGGTTAAAACGAGCCAGTGGCGGTAAAACAGACATCTTAGGATCCTTCCAACTGAATTTTAGTGTTGTTTCCAGGGATTTAGCTTTAATGCTTTTCCATTGTCTTATTAATTCATTCGGGGGTGTACAGGGAGTGCAGAATTATTAGGCAAATGAGTATTTTGACCACATCATCCTCTTTATGCATGTTGTCTTACTCCAAGCTGTATAGGCTCGAAAGCCTACTACCAATTAAGCATATTAGGTGATGTGCATCTCTGTAATGAGAAGGGGTGTGGTCTAATGACATCAACACCCTATATCAGGTGTGCATAATTATTAGGCAACTTCCTTTCCTTTGGCAAAATGGGTCAAAAGAAGGACTTGACAGGCTCAGAAAAGTCAAAAATAGTGAGATATCTTGCAGAGGGATGCAGCACTCTTAAAATTGCAAAGCTTCTGAAGCGTGATCATCGAACAATCAAGCGTTTCATTCAAAATAGTCAACAGGGTCGCAAGAAGCGTGTGGAAAAACCAAGGCGCAAAATAACTGCCCATGAACTGAGAAAAGTCAAGCGTGCAGCTGCCACGATGCCACTTGCCACCAGTTTGGCCATATTTCAGAGCTGCAACATCACTGGAGTGCCCAAAAGCACAAGGTGTGCAATACTCAGAGACATGGCCAAGGTAAGAAAGGCTGAAAGACGACCACCACTGAACAAGACACACAAGCTGAAACGTCAAGACTGGGCCAAGAAATATCTCATGACTGATTTTTCTAAGGTTTTATGGACTGATGAAATGAGAGTGAGTCTTGATGGGCCAGATGGATGGGCCCGTGGCTGGATTGGTAAAGGGCAGAGAGCTCCAGTCCGACTCAGACGCCAGCCAGGTGGAGGTGGAGTACTGGTTTGGGCTGGTATCATCAAAGATGAGCTTGTGGGGCCTTTTCGGGTTGAGGATGGAGTCAAGCTCAACTCCCAGTCCTACTGCCAGTTCCTGGAAGACACCTTCTTCAAGCAGTGGTACAGGAAGAAGTCTGCATCCTTCAAGAAAAACATGATTTTCATGCAGGACAATGCCCCATCACACGCGTCCAAGTACTCCACAGCGTGGCTGGTAAGAAAGGGTATAAAAGAAGGAAATCTAATGACATGGCCTCCTTGTTCACCTGATCTGAACCCCATTGAGAACCTGTGGTCCATCATCAAATGTGAGATTTACAAGGAGGGAAAACAGTACACCTCTCTGAACAGTGTCTGGGAGGCTGTGGTTGCTGCTGCACGCAATGTTGATGGTGAACAGATCAAAAAACTGACAGAATCCATGGATGGCAGGCTTTTGAGTGTCCTTGCAAAGAAAGGTGGCTATATTGGTCACTGATTTGTTTTTGAATGTCAGAAATGTATATTTGTGAATGTTGAGATGTTATATTGGTTTCACTGGTAATAATAAATAATTGAAATGGGTATATATTTTTTTTTGTTAAGTTGCCTAATAATTATGCACAGTAATAGTCACCTGCACACACAGATATCCCCCTAACATAGCTAAAACTAAAAACAAACTAAAAACTACTTCCAAAAATATTCAGCTTTGATATTAATGAGTTTTTTGGGTTCATTGAGAACATGGTTGTTGTTCAATAATAAAATTAATCCTCAAAAATACAACTTGCCTAATAATTCTGCACTCCCTGTATGTGTGGGAAAAGACTGTTTTTTTGTGAAATTGAAAGTCAGAAGTGAATGATCCGTCCACTTTAACGGGATAGTTATAAGCTCATTAATAACAATGATACATTCATCGAATAACTGCAGAGTTCCCCACTGTGGTTTTTGTTCCCAGTGGGTCAAGTTGTCTATTAAGGAGAGTTGCTCGAGCCAAATGCCGTTCAGGTTATACCATTGTACTATGCACCATGGTATATTGCAGTTCCAAATCTTCTCACCCACTTGCTATGACAAGTCATATTTTATCAGGTTGAGCAATTATTAGGACCTACTCACCCTTTCGAGCGAGCTGACAAAGAACAGGTGTTCTGTTTTGTCAGAAAGTGGTGAAGGAGCAATAATGACGCCTATAAATCTTGTTCTTGTCACATTTGCTCTGTGTTCAGAGACAGAGGTTGTTAGAAATTGGGTCTCTAGTTGGCAGAAGTATGCAGCCTGTCTAAGTAGGGACCACTTGGCACGGAGCAGGTATGCTTAGCATAGAAGGCAATGTGTAGAGTATTTGTGGAATAACACATACAGTAACACAGAGAAAACACCAGAAAACATATTCCACACCAGCTTAGGAAAATAGATAATATTTATCTGAATAGAATATGGTCACAACGACAAAAATCCAATATGCACAAGTCAAGATATCACTTTTAAAATGAGTCTCAATCCTTAAGAATCCTTTTAACACATGGGATGAGTCAAAAATAACAACGCAGAGGGGTCGCAGAGGAGGAGGTGGGTCGAAAAATAAAGCGATGAGTCAATTTTTCTGGCACGGCAAAGACGATGCATTGTTTCTTTCCAGACTGCAAAGCGATGCGTCGCTTTCCCGGAGAGCAGTCTTGGTTCCTCACTGCGATGCAGGGATATTTGGACTCCCAGGGACGATGCGTGGGAAACCCAGGAGGCGTTCAGCAGAAGCAACAGGTGCTGCTTCGATATGGCAGGCAAAGCGATGATTTTTAGCCACGAGGTTGGCGCTGCGCTGATCCGGCACGCGTTGCATCAATTTTCCGATGTGCTGGATTTTCTTTTATTTGGTGAAGTCTTTGATAGCTCTGAGACATCAGAGCAGGAGGCAAGCTCAATCCAAGCCCTTGGAGAGCACTTGGAGGAAGGCAGAGCCCTTCCCGCAGTCAGCAGGGCAACAAGCAGGCACAGAAGTCCTTCCAGCAAAGCAGTCCAGATGAGTCCTTTGGGCAGCCAGACAGTCCCTCTGACAGAGTCCAGTTGTAGGTGGAATGCACAAGGGGAGCTGTCAACCAGCACAGACCAGACGTGGATTGGAGACAGGCTGTAAGGCACAGATGGCAGTAAGTGCAGAGAAATGCCTACTTTCTAAAAGACCTTCTCCAAAGAAACGTGCAATTCTCATGTGAGCAGTAACTGGAGAGACGATAAGCCCCGATGGGATTTGGACAAGTAAGTTTATAACACTCATGATGTTACAAAATGAACAGGGATGACATGAAAATATTTTATATTGTCTTTAGACCCCTGGTGGTATGTATGTTAACTTCTTCACACGTGCTGCTCCAAGTTGCTTTAATAGCACTGAAGTGAAGCGTTCCACAGGCAGATGGCTTTAAAAATGGAAAGGCTGGCAGTAGCTCCACAGTTTTGTTTTCTAAAGATGAAATTCATTACATTTCAGAGGAGCTTTTAGCCTTTAATTTGTTCGAAGCCTTTCAACTTTGTGAGCTGGAAATGAAAGCCTGTTCTGAGTTATAGATTGATATAAATATTAAATGCTTTAGTAGCTACAGGCTAAAAATAACAACCTGATTTCAATAACGTTTTCATAAGATACAATTCCTCCTTGCAGTATGTGAATTCAAATGGAGACCAGAAAGAAGTCACCTTTGAAGAGAAGAAATAATTCTGCAAAAACAAGTTGCATGTGCTTATTCCTAAAAGGACCGAGGTAATTTATTTAAATCAAAATAGGGGAAGCAATGTTGAATCTATAGAGATAACTGAAGGAAAGACATCGCAATTCAGTTTGTTTATTATTCCACAGAATTTGAACCAGTCAGTGTCCTGATGAGAGCCCAAAAGGAATAAGAGGTTCAAAACGTGTTGGCGGATATACTTGGTGAGTTCCTTTTATGGATTTATGTTATACAGTAGACAACCAAAAACATTATATGAATTGTTAAAGTCTACTGTAACAGGACTGGTTTAGAACCCCCAATAGACATTGAGAGCAAGAGGAAATGCACTAACATCTGTAGTAATGACATCCTCAGTGTAGGAAGCTGGCATGATGTGTGGTGGGTACTTACACCTTACACCAGTTCCAGGTATCCCCTCTCAGTGAAGTGGAGGCAGTGTCAATAAGTCAGACTCTCTAGAGGTAGCTGTGGATGAGCAGCCAAGACTTATCTAGGAGACATGCAAAGCTCATGCAATACCACTACAGTCACACAGTACTTACACACAAGAAATTAAACACTTGTACAAAAATAAAGGTACTTTATTTTTGGAACACAGTTTCAGAAAATACTAGAGAGGCAACCCTCCAATAGGAGATAAGCAAATACTATATATATACACGTATATATACACACACACTAATAAACAGAAAAAGTCATAACAAGGTTATAAAACAGTGTAAAATAGCAATAAGTAATAGTAGCCCTAGGGGGAGCCCAAACCATATACTAGGAAAGTGGAATGCAAACACAAGGCCCCCACCTAGGTAAGTAAATTGTGTAGAGGGGAGCTGGGAGTACTAGGAAACCCCACAGTAAGTAATGCAGTACCTCCCAGCGACCAGGAATGCAGGAGAAAAACACTGGATTTCCCCCAAACCACCTCAAAGGATGAAAAAAAGAAAAAGAAGACACCCAGAACAGCCTGCAAGAAATCTGCAACGGATTACCGAAGATGGAGACCTGTGGTGAGAGGGGACCAAGTCCAGAAGTGTCTGTGGAGTCCAGGTGGGGTAGGAGATATTACCCACCCAGAGGTACCTTTTGGAGTTGGTCGACGAAGAAGGAAGACAGGTCAGCACTGCAGCAAGGAAGCTGAAGAAGAGTTCCTGATGCATGCAAAAGGTGGCCTACACTGGAAGCTGGATTTCAGATGGGTGTCGGTGAAGGATTTCCTCCCACAAGCCTTGGCAAAGGCAAATTTGCGGTTGGAGGATAAGAGGTGCTGCCAGGGACCAGCAAGGTACAGGAAGACTCTCCTCAGGAGTGGGAGTCACAAGGGACCCTCAGTGTCCCAGAAGGCCCACAGAAGCAGAGGCAGCACTCACAGGTGTCCCACAGGACAGGGACAGAAAAGTCACTGAAGCAGCCCATGCAGCACCACAGAAGTTGCTCCCACGTCATCGGAGGAATACGCAGAGGTCCAGGAGTTGCAGGAGGGAGTGCTGGGGGCTGGAGCTA
The DNA here is from genome assembly GCF_031143425.1 of Pleurodeles waltl. NCBI lineage: Eukaryota > Metazoa > Chordata > Amphibia > Caudata > Salamandridae > Pleurodeles > Pleurodeles waltl. Next base: position 536,791,068 of record NC_090444.1, on the reverse strand, counting down.
CAAGTCGCCTGATGTTCCCCTTCGAGGTGAAGCAAATAAGCCTCGGCAGCTGCAAAGGAAGCAGTGCACTGGGGTACTGTCTTGCATGGAGTGGAAAGGACTTACCTCTACCAAAGTGCGACAGTTGGTAGAGAGGACCAAGGGAGAATCTCCGGACCACCACCTTTGATGCAGGATCCACGCTACTCAGAATGAGGGGAGATCCACGCAGCCGGTCGTCGTTGCAGCCAGGTACCTGTAGTTACAGGGGAGTGATGCCTTCACCCCAAGGGAGATTCCATCTTCTTCTTGTGCAGGCTGAAGAGTTGCAGTCTTCAGAGGATGCATGGCTGGGCAAATGTTGCAAAGCTGGCAGGAATTCTAGATACAATGTTGCAGAAGAGTCTTCCTCGTCAATCTGCAGCTTGTAGGTTCCTGGAGGGTCCAGTCACGGTTCCGGAGGCCAGAAGTCGAAGCAGAGGTTGCAGAAAAGTCCTGCTGGAATCTTGCAAGCCAAATCTGAGGCCCATCCCAGAGGAAGACCTTATGTAGCCCATAGAGGGGGCTTGATCACCTAACCAGGTAACTACCTATCAGAGGGTGCTTGATGTCACCTGCCTGGCCTGGGCACTCAGATGCTCCCAGAGGTCCTTTCCAACCTTGGAATCAAGATGGCAGAACCCACGGACCCTCTGGAGGAGCTCTGGGCACCACCCCTGGGGTGGCGATTGACAGGGGAGTGGTCACTCCCCTTTCCATTGTCCAGTTTTGCCCCAGAGCAGGGACTGGGTGTCCCTGAACCGGTGTGGACTGGTTTATGCTTGGAGGGCAACAAATGTGCCCTTCAAAAACAAACCAGTGGCTTGGGGAGGCTACCTCTCCCAAGCCAGTCACACCTATTTCCAAAGGGAGAGGAGGGTGTTACCTCCCTCTCCCAAAGGACATCCTTTGTTCTGCCTTCCTGGGCTTGATCAGATAAAGCAGCAGGAGGGCAGAAACCTGTCTGAGGGGTGGCAGCAGTTGGGCTGCCTAGAAAACCCTGTTATACTGGTGGGAGCAATGCTGGGAGTCCTCAAAGGAGCCACCAGAGTGCATGGAATCATACTTCCAATACATATTTGATAATAAACATGCCCAGGGTCAGAGTTACGATTATGTAGCTGGACATAGGTAGTGACCTATGTCCAGTACACATATAAAATGGCGACCCGCACTCGCGAAGTCCAGTAAAATGGGGCTTGATTTGTGGGGGCACTTCTGCTAGTGCAGGGGTGCCCTCACACACAGGTACCTGCACTGCCCTCTGGGCTGAGAGGGCCTACCATAGGGGTGACTTACAGTGACCTGTAGTGAACATGGGTGCGTGCACCCGGTTCATGCAGAATGCAACGGCAGGCCTGCAGAACCCTTTGCATGTGCTCCCTATGGGTGGCAGAATAACTGCTGCAGCCCATAGGGATCTCCTGGAACCCCAACAACCTGGGTACCTAGGTACCATATACTAGGTACTTATATGGGGGCAACAGTATGCCAATTGTGGAGAGAAAAGGTTACCAGCAACCACATGACCACACTGACAAACAGGCCAAAAGTGGGGGTAATCAAGCTAGAAAGAGGATACTTTCCTACGCTCAGCATTTAATTGTTGACTGGTCATAGGAATATGTATTGATGTTTGCTATGTGAGGTTTTATGTTTGACTTGTGTTTAGTGTTTTTTGACTAATTTGGGTGTGGTTCAATGGATAGGTTTATGTGTTCAAAATATTTTAGAACATTATGAAATAACAAGTGAATAAATATACAGGTCAAGAAAATGTATGTACTTGCCTGTTAATGTTAAGTTGATAATAGTAGACTACAACCAGGGTAATTTGTGTTTTATGTACTTTCTAAAAGTGGCATTTCTGAAATATTAATGTAGAATCCAACTCCACCAGTAAGTAGGATTTCTCACTACCATTCCAACCAGTTCACACATGACAAGTCTATTCCTCTCAGATAAGAAATTACCACTTAAAAGCATATAAGGGAATTTCTAACGCTGGACTATGAGGGGAGTAGGCCTCACAGTAGTGAAAAATGACTTTGGGAGTTTTTTACTACCAAGACATCTAAAACTTGAACATTATGAAATAACAAGTGAATAAATATACAGGTCAAGAAAATGTATTTACTTGCCTGTTAATGTTAAGTTGATCATAGTAGACTACAACCAGGGTAATTTGTGTTTTATGTACTTTCTAAAAGTGGCATTTCTGAAATATTAATGTAGAATCCAACTCCACCAGTAAGTAGGATTTCTCACTACCATTCCAACCAGTTCACACATGACAAGTCTATTCCTCTCAGATAAGAAATTACCACTTAAAAGCATATAAGGGAATTTCTAATGCTGGACTATGAGGGGAGCAGGCCTCACAGTAGTGAAAAATGACTGGGAGTTTTTTACTACCAGGACATCTAAAACTTACAAGTATATGTCCTGCCTTATACTTGCATAGCACCCTGCCCTATGGGTTACCTAGGGCCTACCTTAGGGGTGACTTATATGGAAGAAAAGGGGAAATTAAGGCTTGGCAAGTAGTTTTGAATGCCAAGTCAAAGAGGCAGTGAAAACATATGCACAGGCCTAACAATGGCAGACCTGAGACACTGAGACATGGTTAAGGGGCTACTTGTGTGGGTGGCACAATCAGTGCTGCAGGCCCACTAGTGGCATTTAATTTACAGGTCCTGGGCACATCTAGTGCACTTTACTAGGGACTTAGAGGTAAATGAAATATGACAACTGGGTATGAGCCAATGTTACCATGTTTAGGGGAGCGAGCACAAGCACTTTAGCACTGGGCAGCAGTGGTAAAGTGTGCAGAGTCCTAGAACCAGCAAAAAGGAGATCAGAACAAATGAGGGAGGCAGGCAGGCAAAAAGTTGGGGGAAGACCACCCTAAGGCTGTCAGGTCTAACAAAGGTCAAAGGTCATTTTTGTCTTCTTACAATTACTTTTCCTTCTGACTGCAGAGTTCCAGGATTTGGTAAGGTGAACTGTCTGACCTGCTGTACCGTGAAATGAAAGGCTGTAGGGTGGCAGGTTTTTCCTAACAGAATTTAAATAACTAATTCAACTGTACAAACACTTCAAAATATATTTGAGTAGTTGTGAAAACCCATTTTTTGTACTTCTGTCTAATGAAAAAAATATTTTAATAGGATGAAAACAAATCAGAACACTTTAACTTGGTGATGTGCAAAGGGTAAATATGTTTTCTGAAACCCATTTTTCACAGATTATTGTTAATACACTATATAGTTCTATCAATAAAGCTGGAAGTTAGTGTGAAGGTTTTTGGGCATTTCTTGGAAATTTACTGTCTATAATAGACAGTGTGCTACCGCATCATGCTTTAGTAATATATTGTATACAGTGATTGTTCAAACATAAACTGAGAAACACTCCTACCCTCATGGCCGGCTTTAAGAAAGTGCGACCGGTGTGGCCGCACCGGGCGCTGACCTGAAGTAGGTGCACTGACCTCAAGGGCAGCTGCTGTCTGTAGCAATAACTTACGATTTAAAGGGCTGCTGAGTTCCTTGGGCATCCAACTTTCATGCAGCAATAAAAATGTCAAGATAACTCTTATGATTAATGTTCCCCCTAGAAAGAGGGATCAGAGTTTTGTCTAGTGGCAGTTTTGACTCGCCATAAAACAGTGCAGAGGATTAATACACCTGCTGCAAACAACAGGTCTGTATTTTATGTGGATAGCTGAGTGAATTAGTAAAGCCAGCCTTTACCAGCTTTTTTAAACAAATGAAATGTATAAGAGTGAGGGGCTATGGAGAAATGTGGGTGCTTTTTTCGGGTGTTAGTGAGGTAATCCAAGGAGGTGGTCATGGGGTGGGTCGCCACAAAAATATTTTTGCACCAGGTGCCACCTGCGCTAAAGCCAGCCCTGCCTGCGCTGATTGCAATGCTATTAGTAAACTATGAAGCAGAACAAATCAGAACACTTTACTTGGTGATGCGCAAATGATAAATATGCATTCTGAAAACCAATTTTCATAGACTGCTAGTACACTATATAGTTTTATCAGTAAAGCTGCATGTTAGTGGGAAGGTTTTTGGACATTTCTTGGAAATTTACTATTTGTAAATGATGGTGCACTACCACATCATGCGTTAGTGACATATTTATTAACAGTGAATGTTTAAGCATAAACTAAGAAACACTCACCCTGATGCCAATGCTATTAGTAAACTAAGAGGCAAATCATGGATCATGTGTACCCAATATGTGGGCTTGATTCCTTTTATACACAGAGCATACATTTAGTCTATTTAATCAAACAAAATAGTTTTTTTTGTACAGCAGAAATGCTGAATTCACATGTTTGAAGGTGCACTCATATGTGAAAATGATGAAAAAGGTGACTCAGTAAAATAAAATATTTGTCTAGGATCACACAATTTGAGACCTGTTTTTGGGTGAAGTAAATTACAGTAAGGTCAAGTAGATTAGTCAACGTACTCGATCTGCAGGCCTAGTAAAAATGTTATGATTTTTTCTAGGCCTGAGTTACGTTAGATCAGGGTTGTCCAAGCGAGAGGCAATTGGAAATTCTGATCGAATGGTGTCCCAGTAAGAGGCTATTGGGTACTTGCGGAGCCCCAGGGTGTCTTCCCTATGCAACGCTATACTCTCCTCTTGGGCCCATGTGAGTACAGAGGCACATCAGGCCTTCAGTGGCAGAGGTTCAGGCGATTTTCACCATCTGGTAATTATAATGCTTAGCTGTTATGAAGTCCAAGTCCAAAAAGCAAGTGGTGGCTTTATTCTTCTTCTGTGTATGGTATAGTCCTAAGAGACACACCTCCCAGGTATGTAGGCGCGGTCGGTCGGTACACTCTGACAGACAGGCCGTTATTCTCTGCCAGTAGGTCTGCAGACATGGACAGTTCTGTAACATGTGAAGTAAGCCAGCATCTACATAATGGCAGAGGCCTGGCTGCGTCTGTTCGGTGGAAGTATCAATTGATTTTGGCTGGGGTGAGGTAGGCCCTGTGTACAATGTATAACCGAACTAATTTATATCGGGCACTGTGGGGGACATGTGTCAGACCCTCTAATAAGGCAGTCCATTCTTAATCTGAACAAGGTTGAGGTAGATCAGTCTCTCATCTATGGCGAAGAGCTGTTAATGGCGAGGCAGTATGGATGCACAATGAATCTGTAAACCAACGTATTAGATGTCGGCCTGCTCCCATCACTTGTAGGTACAGAATTGTGAGGTGTGTGGGGAGTTCGTGTGACATGTCCTCTTAATATTTTCCTAATTAGGTCAATAAGGAGTTGTGCCGTAAGAATTGCCCTGGGGGTTTAAAACCGCTGTCTGATATTAGTGATGTGTATGGGAGAACAGTGCTTTTCAGGTACAGGTCACCCAGTGTTTGAATTCCAGCAGTATGCCATGTGGTCAGCTCTGCCATCGATGCAAGGGTGTCACCTCTGGGAGTGCCAAGGATAGCTACTGCTGGTGCATAGGGGACTAGGGAATCAGATAAGGTAGAGGCACCTACGGTAGCAATGACAGGCTACACTTAACAAGAGGGGATCAGGGACCCCTGTTTTATAGCATGGGTGGAATAAGCAGAGGAGAGCAGACAGACTCCAGGCAGGGTTGTGGCACTGTCTGAAAGCTGTTGATTGGCCAACCATATGGCCACCCATTGGATCTGGGAAGCAATATAGTAATGTCCCAGATGCAGCACCACAAGGCTGCCCAGGCTAAGGGGTGAGTTAATGTCTTTCAGGCTACCCTACAACTGGAACTGTGCCATATGAACTCCTGTGTATGATGCTCAAAGGAGTGAAAAAATGATGCTGGGATATAGATGAGTAAATTAGCAAAGTAGTATAGAAAGCGGGGAAGCACCACCATCTTCAGGAGTACAATGTGCCCTGGCATGGTTATAGGTAAAGTGTGCCAAAAGGTCATTTGTGACCGCAAGGACGTGGAAACTCATGTGATGTTACCATCAAGTAGGTCAGTCAGGGAGTGGCATATGTGCACCCCTAAATATCTAAACATTGAGGGTTGCCAAGGGATCCTAGCGTTTCCAAGGGTAAAGTGTGGGTCAGGCACTTATGGTGTGAAGAGGAATAGGCAGGATTTTGTCCAGTTAGCACGCAGTCGCGAAAGGATTGCAAAGTATTAAGGGTCAGTGCTATGGTTTCAGGACTAGTGTGTGTCCTTAAAAAAAAGTAATGTGTCATCTGCTTAAAGGGAAATAATGTGAGTCCTGTCCCCTAGTGGTATGCCCCATGATTCGCCCTGCTTCTGGATCGCTACCACAAGCAGCTTGATGGCCAGAGGAAAAAGAAGAGGGGGACAACAGGCAACCTTTTCTGGTGCCTCGATGTATAGAAATGGGGTCGGATACGATGAAGCCAGTTTTGACCTTCACCGTTGATTGGGTGTATGGCCTTACCAGTGGTATGGCCAATGCCATAACGAGGTAGTGTATTAAGTTAAAAAGGCCATTCCAACGAGTCAAAAGACTTTTCAAAGTCTTAAATCAGGCAACTGGCGTTAGGCCTTTCGAGTGCATGTCATGACATGAAAAAAATAGCCGCAGGTTTAGTGAAGTATTGAGGGCGGGGACAAACCCATTCTGGGGTGTATCAGAGACGGAACCAATGGGGCCAGGTGATGCGCTAGGATTTTGGCTAGAACCTTATAATCTGCATTGAGTAGGGGAGTGGTCGATAGGCTCCCATTAATGCAGGGTCTTTATCAGGCATAGGGAGGGAGATGAGGAGTGCCTTGTGTTGGGAGGCTGGGAGACAGGTAGACAGTTAGCCGATAGAGCTTCAGTGTATAATGACAGCAATTGGTAAGCAAGGAGGGGGGCATAGGTTTTATAAAACATAGCAGGGAGTCTGTCTGGACCCAGGGATCTACGGGAGGCAAGACAACGTATTGCTTTCTGGATTTTAAATTGCGTGATGGGGCCATCAGGTTCGGTGCTCTGTTCCGGCGTGATATGGGGCAATATTATCACTGAGAAAAAAATAATTAAAAGTCGGGGCCTCCAGGTGAGACCAACTGGCATAAGTGTGTGCAGAAGTCAGTCAGTTCGTTGTGTATTTCAAAGTGAGTATAAATTAACACATCCTTGCCAGACCGCATCACCACTATTGGGTGCCAGGATTGGTCTTTTTGAATAAGCCACGCCAGTAGCCGGTCTGATTTATCCGCTGCTGCACGCGTACAAGCAGAGTGAGCTGTATAGATCAGGCAGTGCAATCTTCCAGCAGGGAAGAGTGTTCTTGTCTGGCCTCCACTAGTCAGGGCATATTGCCTGGACGCTGTATACTCTGGGGGTCGAGAGCCATGAGAGTGCGTTCAAGTTTGGAAATGTCTCTGTAAAGTCTTTGGCACATGGCCCGTTGAATCACAAGACAGAGTGTCCTCATCATAACTTTGAACGCATTCCACTCTATTGATTTGGTGGGTGCTGTGCCAGTGTTGGTATTGAAGTAGTCGGTAATTACCATACTGAGGGAGGTTCAGAGGGGTGGGTCCTCCAGAAACTATGGTTGTAGGCACCAGCTAGGGATGGGAGAGGTATAAGTATCCCATGCTAATTGTAAGCTTTGAGGTTTGTGGTCCGAATAGGTTCAACCCAAGTAATCTGTGCTAGAGTGTTTTGGAGTAAGGCGAAGGAGTCAATAATTCTATCGATGTGAATGTGTAACCGGTGTGGGGATGAAAAGAACAAGTTACTTACCTTAATTAACACATTATCTGGTAAAGACTATGTAGCTGCAAATTTCCTACCTTTAGAATTTCCATGCGTCAGTCGGATGGCGTCGTTAGGATCCGCATGGGGTCGTCGTTGGAGCCGTCTGTCACGTCACAGTCACCTAAAAAGGCACCGCCCAGGTGTGCATACGTCAGTTACTTTTCCACAAACTTCCACGCCAGAAGAACGAGTTACTTACCTTCGGTAACGACTTTTCTGGTGGATACATTAGCTACCTGTGGATTCCTCACCTAATGAATACTCCCATGGCGCCAGCATTCGACGGAAATCTTCTTACTAGTCTCTGCACGTCGACGAGGACGTCACTCTAGCCCACGCGACGCCGTCTGACGTCATACAGGCAATAAGAGGTCCTCGACGACGTGCGGACGTCAGTACCAATCATTTTTTACGTGCATGAGAACAACCAGGCAATGCAATGAAAGAGCAAGGCAACATCCCATTACATTGTAAAAATACACAACATTGCATGAATAACTTTAAATCTTTTATATATATATATATATATATATATATATATATATATATATAACTCTCTCTTTTTTTTTCTTTTTTTTTTAAATATATACACATCAAGTATATACACAAAGATATATACATATATATAAATATAATATATACAACATCTATTGCACCCTCAAAGACCAAGAGGAGCGTACTCAAGGATTACTTGGTAAGACCAGAAAGGCAACGGGGAGGCGGGTGGGACCGTGAGGAATCCACAGGTAGCTAATGTATCCACCAGAAAAGTTGTTACCGAAGGTAAGTAACTCGTTCTTCTGATGGATACAACTACCTGTGGATTCCTCACCTAATGAATAGAGTCCCAAAGCAGTACCACGCCCGGCGGTGGGTGCCTAAATGGTCAAACCAAGAAATCCTGCAGCACTGACCGTGCAAAATGGCCGTCCCTTCTAACCTCAGAATCCAAACAGTAATGTTTTGCAAAAGTGTGAAGGGACGACCAAGTTGCGGCCTTGCAGATGTCGACCACAGGAACACCTCTGGCCAAGGCCGAAGTGGCCGACTTAGCTCTGGTGGAATGAGCTCTAATGCCCTCAGGAGGATCCTTCTTTGCCAAAGAGTAACAGATTTTAATGCAAAGAACAACCCACCTGGATAGTGTTCTCTTGTGGACTGCCTTTCCTCTCCTCTTGCCCACGTATCCAATAAACAGCTGATCCTCCAGCCTGAAATCCTTTGTTCTATCAATAAAGAAGCTCAACGCTCTCTTTGGGTCCAGACGGTGCAGTCTTTCTTCCTCTTTGGAAGGATGAGGCGGAGGATAGAACGTGGACAAAGTAATTGCCTGAGCCAAATGGAAGGGTGAAACAACCTTCGGGAGGAAAGCAGCCTTGGTCCTCAACACCACCTTATCCCCATAAAAAGTTGTATAAGGGGGCTTTACTGATAAGGCCTGCAACTCACTCACTCTCCTTGCTGATGTTATAGCTATCAGGAAGACTGTTTTTAAAACCAAATACCTTAAGGGGCAAGAATGCATAGGTTCAAAAGGGGACCCCATAAGGAAAGTCAGGACCAAGGACAAATCCCATTGCGGCATAACGAATGGCTTTGGAGGATATTTATTTAGAAGACCTTTCAGGAATCTGATAACAATAGGGGATTTAAATAAAGATGGTTGGTCTGGAAGACATATGAAGGCTGACAAGGCTGATAAATAACCCTTAATGGTAGCCACTGCACAACCTTTCTGCGCTAGAGACAGAGCAAAAGACAAAACGTCCGATAGATGAGAATGCAAAGGATCAATCTGCCTCTCTCCACACCACGCAACAAATTTAGACCATCTATTAGCGTAGATAGATTTAGTGGAGTGTCGCCTGGCCGCTAATATAACATCCACTACCTCAGGCGGGAGAGAGAAGGAACTCAGGTTGCCCCGTTCAATCTCCAGGCATGTAGGTGCAGACTCTGGAGGTTGGGGTGTAGAACCTGCCCCTGCGACTGCGAGAGGAGGTCTGCCCTGAAAGGGAGACGGAGCGGTGGGCACATTGAGAGTTGGAGAAGGTCGGAGTACCATACCCTCCTTGGCCAATCCGGAGCTATTAGGATGACTAGAGCCCGGTCCTGGCGAATCTTCCTCAATACTCGAAGAATCAAGGGTATGGGAGGAAACGCGTAAAGCAACTGGCCGCACCAGGTTATTTGAAACGCGTCCCCCAACGCTCCCTGCATCGGATACTGGAGGCTGCAGAACAACGGACAATGCGCGTTCTCTCGAGTGGCAAACAGATCTACCCGAGGAAACCCCCACCTCTGGAAGATTAAACGGACTTGATCTGGATGGAGACGCCACTCGTGGTCTGCCGAGAAATGGCGACTGAGACTGTCCGCACGCACGTTCAAGACTCCGGCCAGATGGTTTGCTATCAAGCAAATCTGATGGTCCTTTGCCCAGGACCATAGTCGAAGAGCTTCTCTGCAGAGAAGGTACGACCCCACTCCTCCCTGCTTGTTTATGTACCACATTGTGGTAGTATTGTCCGTTAGGACCTGTACCGACTGACCACGAAGGGAAGGGAGGAAGGCCTTGAGAGCCAGACGTACAGCCCGTAACTCTAACAGATTGATGTGAAACATCTGTTCCTCTGGAGACCAAAGACCTTTGATCTCCAGATCCCCCAGATGAGCTCCCCACCCTAGAGTGGAAGCATCCGTTATAACTGTGGCCACTGGTGGCGACTGCTGGAACGGCTTTCCTTGTGAAAGATTGTTGCTTGCAATCCACCACTTCAAATCCACAGCAGCATCTCTGGAGATCTTGACAGTACCCTCTAGATCCCCTTTGTGTTGAGACCACTGCCTTCGGAGGCACCACTGAAGAGCCCTCATGTGCCAGCGAGCATGCGTGACCAACAGAATGCAGGAGGCAAAAAGACCGAGCAGACGAAGGACCTTGAGGACTGGAACTACCGCTCCATTTTGAAACATTGGAACCAAATCCTGAATATCTTGAATCCGCTGAGGCGGAGGAAAGGCCCGACCCAATGTTGTATCCAGTACTGCCCCTATGAACAGGAGGCGCTGAGAGGGCTCTAGGTGAGATTTGGGCTCGTTCACCGAAAAACCCAGGTCGAACAACAACTGGGTTGTTGACTGCAGATGATGCGACACAAGCTCCGGGGACTTGGCTTTGATCAACCAGTCGTCCAAGTAAGGGAATACTGCTATCCCCTTCCTTCTGAGTTCTGCCGCAACCACCGACATCACCTTCGTGAAGACTCGAGGTGCTGAAGTAAGACCAAACGGAAGGACCGCAAACTGATAGTGTTGCGATCCCACCACAAACCGGAGATACTTCCTGTGTGACTTGAGTATCGGGATATGAAAGTAAGCATCCTGCAAGTCGACAGACACCATCCAGTCTTCCTTGTTCAACGCCAAAAGCACCTGTGCTAGGGTCAGCATCTTGAATTTTTCCTGCTTGAGGAACCAATTCAAGATCCTCAGGTCCAGAATTGGTCTCAAACGACCATCCTTCTTGGGAATCAGGAAATACCTTGAGTAACATCCTCGACCCCTTTCCTGCTCTGGGACCAACTCCACCGCGCCCTTGGAAAGGAGGGCTTGTACCTCCTGTTCTAGCAACAGGAGGTGTTCTTCTGAACAATAAGAAGGGCGGGGCGGGATGAGGGGCGGGAACCGAAGGGTGTAGCCTTTTCCCACAATACTGAGAACCCAAGTGTCCGTTGTAACAGTCTTCCATTTGGTGAGAAAATGCTGTAATCTTCCCCCTACAGGAGAGGAGTGAGTGGGAAATGGTGGAAGCCTAAGGCTGCTTCCCCTGCTGCACCCGCCAGAGGATGAGGAAGAGGCAGAGTGCTGCTGAGAGGCTCCTCTGGTGCGGACCCTACCTCTCCCCCTGAAAGATCTATAGGGATGGGAAGAGGCAGGTTGCTGATATCTTCCCCGAAAGGAAGAGGAGGAAGAGCCACGCCCAAATCCACGAAACCTCCTGAAAAATCTGGAAGAGGCCGTGGAAGAAGGAGCTTGGAGCCCTAACGACTTAGCCGTGGCCCTGCTTTCCTTAAAACGTTCCAAGGCCGAATCAGCCTTGGCTCCAAACAGTTTGTCCCCATCAAACGGGAGATCCAACAATGTGGACTGTACATCTGCAGAAAAGCCCGAGTTACGGAGCCAGGCCTGTCTCCTTGCCACCACAGTTGTGCCCATTGCTCTGGCTACCGAGTCGGTGGTATCCAGTCCCTTCTGGATAATCTGGGTCGCAGCAGCCTGGGCATTTGAGACAAGATCCATAAGACCCTGGGGAAGCTCTGTAAACGATGAGGAAATGTCATCCATCAGAGCATGAATATACCTCCCCAGGATACAGGTTGCATTGGTGGCTTTTAACGCCAGACTACAGGACGAAAAAATCTTCTTCGACTGCGCCTCTAGCTTCTTTGAATCTCTGTCCCCAGGCACCGTCGGGAAAGAACCAGGCGCTGACTTGGATGAACAGGAGGCCTGCACCACCAAGCTCTCCGGCGTAGGGTGCCTAGATAGAAACCCAGGGTCAGTCGGAGCCGCCCGATACCTCCTGGCCACGGCTCTGTGAACTGCTGGGGAAGATACCGGCCTCTTCCACACCTCTAACACCGGATCCAGCAGAGCGTCATTAAATGGCAACAGAGGCTCCGCCGCAGCTGAGGCCGGATGTAGCACCTCTGTTAAAAGGTTTTGTTTAGCCTCCACCACCGGCAAAGGCAGGTCCAAAAAACTAGCTGCCTTCCGTACCACTGCATGAAAGGAAGCAGCCTCCTCAGTATATTCTCCCGGGGACGAAAGATCCCACTCAGGGGAAGTGTCCAGCCCACTGGCCGACTCCAGTCCACGCAGCCCATCACCCGAGTCCTCTAGCTCTCCTTCCTCCAGGGCTCGTTGGTACTCCTGCTCTTCTAATACACGGAGAGCACGTCTCCTGGAATGAAGTCGTTGTTCAATACGCAGAGTCGACAATGCCTCCGCCGAAGTCGAAGATCGGCGCCGATCTTCAGAAGCCACCGACGCCGCGTCCGGCGCCACAGGTAACTTCGGCGCCGACAAAAGAGCAGCTGAAGCAGATGGACCCACCGGAGTCACAGGCCGAAATCCCGACGTCGACGGAATGGAAATCCCCGGGGCCAATCCTTCTGAAGCCACCGGAGCGGCCACCGGCGCCGACACTGGCGCCGAGCCCACGTTCCCAAAAGGGAGAAAGGGCATAAAGGGTGCCGGCTGAAGAGGCGCAGGATCACCCAAAGAAAAGGCCAAAGGCCCAGCCGGAGCACCCCCTGGAGCCATCTGTTGGAAGATGGCATACATCGCATTCAAGAATGCGGAACTATCGGCTCCAGGGGTGGGAAAAGCCGGATACTGAGGTGCCTGTCTCGGAGGCGACCCCGACGCCGGCCTCGACGTCTGCGCCGGAGAAAACACCTGAGGCTCCAATACCTCAATCACCGACGCCTGTCCAGGTGAAGTTGGAGACGCCGGAGAGGGCAACGGCGTCGAAGGATGCGGCGTAACCGTGGGACTGATCTCCCATGTCCTTCGGCGCCGATCCGAAGACCTGGAACGAGTCTCCTTCGAATGACGCCGAGATTCTCTACGGCGCCGGGAGTCTCGATGACGCCGATGTCCTGGAGAAGAAGACTTCTTGTGATGCTTCTCCTTCGATTTAGCCATAAACAGCTTCGCCTCACGTTCCTTGAGGGCCTTTGGATTCATGTGCTGGCATGAATCACAAGTCGAGACGTCGTGGTCGGAGCTCAAACACCAAAGGCAATCGGAATGAGGATCCGTCACCGACATCTTGCCTCCAGACTCACGACAAGGCTTAAATCCAGACTTTCTCTGCGACATTATTACCACAGCGAAAGACTACGCAGCAAAAATACACTGTAACCAAAAAAGTAACAGTTGCTCCCTCGAAGATAACCATTTCGAATGCACGGAAAAAAGGGAACTGACGTCCGCACGTCGTCGAGGACCTCTTATTGCCTGTATGACGTCAGACGGCGTCGCATGGGCTAGAGTGACGTCCTCGTCGACGTGCAGAGACTAGTAAGAAGATTTCCGTCGAATGCTGGCGCCATGGGAGTATTCATTAGGTGAGGAATCCACAGGTAGTTGTATCCATCAGAAGCTCAGATCAATGAAAAGAACCGACAGTTATGCCTGTGCAAAAAAGCTAGGGCCTTGAAAGGGATAATCCTTAACCCTAGGAAATGAGTACGCAGAGAGGGGAGGCATGGATGGATGTAGGGAATCTGCAGCTAGATAGAGACTCTACCAGATAATGCGTTACAAAAGGGAAGTAACTTGTTCATCTGATAGAGACTTCTAGCTGTAGATTCCTTACCTTTAGAATAGATACCAAGCCATAACCTCCTTGGGGTGGGCTGTGGACAAATTCACCTCAAACTAACAAGTCCTGCAGGACCAAATGGGCAAAGTGCCCATCTCTGGGGACCTGAATGTCCAGGTAGTAGTGTTTGGCAAACATGTGCAGAGATACCCACATTGCAGCCTGACAGATGTCCAGGACTGGTTCACCTCTTTCTAATGCAGTGGTAGCAGCTTTGCCCCTGGTGGAATGAGCTCTCCAGAGGATGCTTTTTGGCAAAAGCATAGCAGATGCTTATGCAGAGAACGACCAAGTGCAAAATGGTTTGTTTCTGCAATGTCCAACCTTTCTTTCCTCCCAAAGGTTGGTTGACGTTTTGGCCCAGGTGAACTTGGGTAACCACGATAGGGAGAAAAGAGGCACAACCGTAAAGCACTACTCTGTCTGAAAACATGGTGAGATACGGAGGTTTTGACGAGTGAGTCTGCACCTCACTCATCCTCCTAGCAGATGTTACTGCCACTAAAAACGCGGTCTTGATGGTGAGCAGCCGGAGGGGACAGTTGTGAAGTGGCTCGAAGGGAGCGCACATAAGATATGTGAGAACTAGATTTAAGTCCCACTGAGGCATGATAAAGGGTGAAGGAGGAAACATACGTACAAGCCCTTTAAGGAATACATTTACAATAAGAGATTTGAATAAAGAAGGTTGATCGGGCAGCCGAAGAAAAGCTGATAAGGCAGAAAGATATCCCTTGAGTGTGACTAAATGCAGAGCCCTGCTGGGCAAGAGACACGATAAAGAGAAGAATATCAGAAAGAGGATCAATAGATATTTCTGTAAAATAATATACAAAGTGTTTCCAATGGCAGGCGTATATCGTCTTGGTGGAGGGACACCTGGCTGCCAGAATAACTTTACAGACTTCTGGAGGAAGGTCGAAGGCTGTCAACTGGCACCGCTCAATCTCCACGCATGAAGGCACAGAGTTGACAGTTTCAGGTGGAGAACCTTCCACGGCTGCTGCGACAGAAGATCTTCCCGAAGGACCAGCCTGATTGGAGGACCCATGCTCATTTTGAAAGCTTGAGATACCAGACATTCCGTGCCTAGTCCGGAGCCACCAGAATTACTTGGGCCCAGTTGTTCCTGCTCTTCTTGAGAACTCTGGGCGTAAATGGTATGGGTGGAAAGGCGTACAGGAGGCCTGAGCTCCACTTGTGACGAAAAGCGTTGCTGAGCGACTGCCGCCTTATAGACTCCAATGTTAAATACTGCTGACATTGCGCGTTCTCTTCAGAGGAGACCAGATCTAACCAAGGCTCTCCCCACTGCTGAAAGAGTCCTTGTGCCACCTCCAGATGGAGACGCCACTCGTGATCCACTAAGGTTCGATGGCTGAGTTTGTCCGCCCAGACATTCAGTGAACGAGGGTTATGCCCTGCTGTTCCAGCTATGTCCAGAAGTGCATGGCCTCTTGACAAAGGGCCTACTGCCCTGCTTGTTGCAGTATCACATTGCGGTAGTGTTGACCATGAATACCTGCACTATCTTCCCTTTGAAAACAGGAAGAAATGCCTTAAATGCTAGTCGGATCGCCCAGGGCTCTAGTAAGTTCATATGGAGTTTGGATTTTGCTGGAAACCAGAGACCTCTGATCTCCACCTCTCCCAGATGCCCCCTCCCCATCCCAGAAGTGATGCATCTGTCGCTACTGTAAAATCTTTTAGGGAAAGGGAGAGAAACCTACCTCTGACCCAATAGGGGTTAAATACATACCACTGCAGATCTTTCGCAGTTCCCGTTTATATCTGAACACCCGATAGAGCATGCAAGGGTATTGCTCAGCAAACGTTCTGGGTTCCTAGCTGACTCCTGGAAATTCTAAGTGTAAGGAATCTGCAGCTAGAAGTCTCTTTCAGATGTAGGAATACACCCTCATGTCTGGATTACGGGATTGCTAGATGTCGGCCAGTGCCAGTTTTGGATCCAGGAAACAAAATATATTTGTAAACAAAACATCAGAAGTCATTTGATGTTTTAGTTATTGACATTCTCTATTCAAGTGCATACAGGTCTCAGGAAGACAGCAGTGAGGATGGTTTAAGAGTTGGTGTCGAATAATAATTTAGCATCAAAGGAATGATCAAATGACCCATATAAAACAGTTCGGAGCACAGAAATCTTTATTTTCTGTTTCGCAATAAAAAAATCACAACACTTGTTTTATCTAAAGGAAAAGGAATTTGCAGATGATGAGTAGCTTCTCACCACATGGTGTGGGAGCTGAAGTGCTAAACAGACAGGGGAATGGTCTTTGAATCCCTGAGGGACAGATAATGTTCTGCAGCCCAACAGTAGCTGTTTTTGTGAAAAAAGCCAAAATAGTGATGTAGATACCTTTTACTTCCAAAGACTGATTTAAATGTATACAGCATTAAACTCATGTTGTAATAATCCCTGCCATCAGATTCTCATTGGCGTCATTTTGATCCAATTTTGTTGGCCAGGCAACTTGAACTTGTGTAGTCAGTAACTGTAATGTTTTTTTTTCCTGTTATTGTAACACATGCAATTTCCTGTGGGGAACTCTTGTTTCTCAGGTCAACCAAAATATTATGCTAGGGATTACTCAAAGAAATCTGTTTATTTATTGAGATCTAGATTTGTTTGACTCTATGAAAGCCCAGTCACAACTCACATCAAGAGAGCGGTCTCACCATCACCTCAACATACCAAGATAACAATATGTTTACTGCTTTTTAAACTGATCTTCTGAATTTGTGCCCCCTAGCTTCTTAGGCAGACCTTTCCATTGCTTTGCCACTAGAAGGGAAAAAGAATGACCACCTCTTCTGACCAGCCACACTCTAGGAATGAAAAGAAAGAAGTCCCTCATTAGAGGAACTCATATCTCTCTTGGCAAAATATTCGCTGAATCTGCTGCAAAGGTAGAGAGGACCCTTTTAGTGGATGGCTCTGAAGGTGATTAACGAGGCCTTAAAAATAACCCTTTTATTCATGGGTAACCAGTGGAGCTTTTTTTAGTCCAGGTCATATAGATTTGTTTTTTATTGACTTGATTGGCGAGCTGCTTTGTGGGTCTGCCCACTGTGGCCTGAGGGTCACAGTGTGCCCACCCTGTCCCATATATGGCTTTTAAGGGGAGCATGCACTATGTCCTGAAATGACTGCCGCAACAGAATGTTTACTCAAATCTGTGGTTCCATGAAGGAAGGAAAGGCTCCCTCATTCAATTTTGTTCCATTTATTCTTGGGTTCTTGACTTTGCAAGGACTTATGGATCACAAATTGTGAAGATATCAAAAACTGTTAACCCACTCAGTGGGTTCACGCCAAACCAACAAAGGCATGCTTTCTGGAGTAAACGCTTACTTTAATGCCAAGTTTGGTGTAAATCTGTGCAGCAGTTTGACCTGAAGGCACAAGCAAAATTTCCTATTGGAATTAAAATGGGAAATACAACTGTTTTTAACCCCGGTAGCTTTTTATCCCCTGCAAGGATCTGCATGAAATTGGCATACATGATCTCTGCTGACTATGCCAAATGACTGCCAAATTTGGTGTAACTTTATCCAAGGAGTCAAAAGTTATAGGTAAAATATCAAATAGGTTTTCAATGGAAACTGCAGCTGCATCGTAAGTACAAAAAGGCTACTACCTCTGCATAATTTTAAATATATATGTATATACACGAAAACCCACCCAATACTAACTTGCCCAACAAATGCTGTGATCATGATGTTACTCTTGACGCAGTAGATGAAATCACTGGTGACATTATACATCAATTATTTTTTATATTATGAGTGATATCTTTAGGGATAAACTATGATTTATTTGACTGAATATGTGTTATTATTTAATGATGTGCTGTTTTGTTAAAATTTTTATTGCTCTATCGGCTGAGAATATTTAACATTAATAACCAGAAGAGCGTATATTCAACAAAGACAATAAACATTACTTGCAAACAAACCTAACATATGCTATTTACCAAATACTTTACCTGTGAAGTGTGTGACTGTGCAAAAGGAGATGTTAAAGCCTGCTGAAACTGTTCTTCACTAATTCCAACATCTAGAAGATAACTTTCTAGTAGCTTCTCAACCTAAACAAAGATAACAGTATTATATTTTACTATTACAGTAAGTTGATACAGTTCTGAAACAATCTTCCTTTCTAACTACATTTTACATAACTGGAGACATGCAAAATATAAGAAGTATAAAACAAACAATACATTTATTATGGATAGTTCCTTATTTGATTTCGTCGTCATAATCCACTTGGTAAATATGCTCACATTGTCCACAATGCATTGTCTAAATGCAGTGACCCATCCTCAGTGGAAGCAAGTGCCACTATAAAAGGCAAATATACAAACAGTGGGTAGTAAATTCATGTAGTAAAAATATGACTTTTCTAAGGTAGATTTCATCTCTCTTTTTTCTGAAACTGCTCAATGGCTGATAACATCAACAATGCTTTGTTATTAGCAGTAGGGCTGGTATCTCCTTAAGATAATGTTTGCTTCTTCCCTTGCCTAAACGTGCTTCCCTGGTTTTCTTCATTGCTTAACAATGCATAAAACAAGGTCGAAGAACAGCAGGGGAACCTGCAGCACAAAAACTGATATACCACAGTTTAGAACAGGTTACCACACATTTGTAAATACTAAAAATACAATATATATTAATATTCATCTCAAAACTTAGTAAGGGAAAGAGGAGAAATGTATTTTGTGCTTACTTTTTTGTTAATCGAATGGTAAAATACACAAGCCAACACACGCCATAGTGTACTGTATTGCGGAGTGTTGGACTTGGACTTTTTACAGGGTCATCCCCAAACGTTTTGCCCTCCTCCTCCTATTTTCTGACCTCTTTTTGTTGGCTTTATGGCTCTGAGCACTTTATCACTGCTGATCAGTGCTAAAGTGCATGTGCTCTCCCTTCTAAACTAGGTATGACTGGCTTACACATGAGTTGCACATTTTATTTACCTATAAGTCCCTTGTTCAGTGGTATCCCTTATACACAGGGCTTGTAAATTAAATGCTACTAGTGGGCCTGCAGCACAGCTTGCGCCACCCACAGAAGTAACCTTTCAAACTTATCTCAGGCCTGCCACTGCAGGGTCTGGAACTCCACTTTTACTACGTGACCCCTAAGGTAGGCCCTAGATAGCCCTACGGGCAAGGTGCTGTGTATGTAAAAGGTAGGACATATGTCTTTATGTACTTCATGTCCTAGTGGTGACAAACAGCCCATGTAGTTTCTCACTACTGTGGGCACTGCTCCTCTCATAAGATTGTATTGGAAATGCCCTAACATATGTCTAAGTGGTATTGTCTGATCTATGAGGGGTGGCATAGGCATGTTTGGTATGGCTGGAATGGAAGTGGGAAATGTTGCTTACTGCTGTAGGCGGATTTTTTTTTATTACCATTATAGAAATGCCACTTTTACAAAAAGTGAACATTTCTCTGTGCTTATGACTTTGGTGTTTGGCAGCTTGCCTCCAATCCACGTCTGGGAACACAGTAGCCTATATATTTACCTGACTACAGCTAGCTTTTGCAGAGTACTTATAACCTGTGTGATGTTCTGACAACTGCTTGTGTAGCAGGGTATTACTGATACATGTTGTGTTTGCTCGAATGATGTTTTATGAAAGACAGTTTATTTTTATATAACTTTTTGTTGTGTCTCCTTTGTGGTGTATTTATTGTGTCACATGTGCTGTGCTAACACTTTACACATTGCCTCTGGGATAAGCTTGACTGCTCGTGCCAAACTACTAAGGCGGTAGGCAGGGGTTATCTTGGGTGTGTAACTCCCTTGCCCTGACTAGGTTGGTGGTCCCTGCCTGGCTGAGGTACCTACCCAAGCTAACCAGTAACCCAATTTTTAACACCGAGGTAATACGTTTTCTATTATAAAAATATATTAGTAGTAAGAATTATGAAGACTAGGAGAAAGGGACAAGTAGAGGTGTGGTTCACAGAGGTTGTGACCAAATACAATAAAGAGGTAAAGGCCCCGATTAAAAACCAAAAGGTCTAATAGGGGAAAAATGATGGGGCTCAGAGTGCCTAGTGAATAGCAACATACCGAAAAAAATGAAAGAAAAAAAGTCAGAGCAATGGGTGGCTAAGTGAAGAACGTAGGAGCTGATCTTATCTCAGTGCCAGGAGCAGCAACAAAAGAGTCTGTTTCTAGTGAGCTGCTGCCAATAATAAATGAGTAACAGTGTTGTAATAACATTGTTGGTGCTTTCTTTATGGACGCTGAAAGTCAGTAATCAGATGGAATATGTATATTGTCCTACCTATGTGTCTTGTCTACAAATAGTACATTTTGATAGTTTAGAGTAGAGTTAATCATAAGGTTCATTGTGCTCACTTGTACTGGACACACAAGTATTTTGACTAATTTGTAATAAAGAATTGCCACAATACCAAAACGTTTCACCTGATCATGTAATACATATACTACCTCCTCCATTGCCACCAGATGTCAATTTACCAATTGTGTTTCCATTTTTGCCACTTTGGCCTTTCAATATGATTCGTTTTTTTGTTTTTTTAAAACAGAAAAAAATACAAAAAAGAGCAAGAGAAAAGCACACCAGGGAAAAGAAGTTTGAATGGAAAGCACGGTTATGTGGAAACAATCTAGTATACAATGAAGTTGAACCTAGGGTCTTTGCAGTGTTGACTCGCAATCAACAGTCTTTACCAAGTGTTCTTCATTGTTTTATCAGAATCTCTTAACTTTATGGTGATCTAACTATGTGCTGCCAGAAAGGAACCCATGGAAAAGGTGATTCTCCAAAATCAAGGAAACATTGATCAGACTTAGTACCTGATTTAGATCTTGGCAGAGGGGAGTACTCCATCACAAATGTGACGGATATCCAATCCGCCATTTTACGATCCCATTACATTCTATTGGGATCGTAATATAGTGGACAGGATATCGATCACGTTTGTGACAGAGTAATCTGTCCGCCAGACTCTAAATCAGGCCCTTAATTACTACCAAGTGAACAAGTTGTCATCATTTTAGTTTCCGGGTTCCTCAGTAACTTTCCTCGTGATCAAACTTTTCAGGTGAAAAATTGTCCTCTGCTTCAGGTTTGTGTGTCTGAAGCTTTTAACCTCTTTGTATGATAGAGTAGAAGTCATAAATTATAAAAAATAAAAGTGTACAAAATGAGGAGGTTCAGGATCTATCCAAAATTTTGCAATGTACAAACGAGCTACCATGACTGCAATGAAGCGTAATTCAGTATGACATTTATCATCAATTTCCAGTGAACCTAGTATTATATTTGGGATGCTTTGAGTAATATCGCTTTGGGTGATATTGCCCCGCTTTTTGGTAAGCAAGGTCCAAAATCTATTGAGTTTCTGGCAACTGATAGACCATCTGCTTCTGCTAACCCACACCTGGGCAATTCGAATAGCTCCATTATCACCATTTAAATAATTGTCTGGGTGCGTAATATAACATATTTAAAGAATGTTGTAGCAACAAATGTACAACCATTCGAAACTCAGACGCAGCACACAAAAAAAAAAAACTATTTAAAAGTAGTTACTGTCACATTAAGATGTTTACATGTTTAGTTTGCTATTCCACTGAGTGACCAGATCTTCCTTGTTATTGACCATTAGAGCTTGCAATTCCAAAACCTTTTTCAATCGTTGAGGTATGATGGACCCTAGAACATACTATAAACCATATTATTTTCTGATCTGAACATGCATACCCTTCAGAGATGTGTAGAACACATTTTACCACATTAAAGAAAAGAGGCATAATATGATTTAGGCTGGAGGTAGTCAATTTTAATAGGGGTGAAGAATTTCTTGAAATGTGAGCACGGCGAACAGATGCTCATACGTAAACTGTTTTGATCAGATTATTTACTGAACTGAACATGCATAACCCTCAGAGATGTGAAGAACACATTTTACCACATTGAGCAAGAAAGGCATAATATGATCTTGGCTGGAGATAGCCATTGTTAATAGGAGTGCAGAATCTGTTGAAATGTGAGCACAGAGAACAGAAGCTCACATGTAAACTTGAAATGTGTGAATTGGGGACAGAATCTGGTATCTGTGGATTTTTATGTGCCTGAAAACATTTTTGAAGGCTACTGAAGTAATGACTTTGGTTCCCATGGTTTGTGTAGCAATTGATGTTCAGCCTTGAACCACACAGATGTAAGTTCAGCCATGGTTTTTTTTTGGTTTGCATAAATATACCACCTACTTCTGGTATAAAATTTCCCAAATCATGGACAGGTATTTGGATTTTCCTGACAGCAATGGTCCATAACATGATATGATTTTTAGTTTCAACACATCACATTGTGACATTTGTTAAGGTGTAAATACTACTTCTGTTAGAGGTGCTGGGTAGAAAATGACTGAAAATTAACCATATAAATCAATCAATGCTCTAGGACAAACTGAGTTTATCTTGCAGGAAATTTACCTTTTCAAGAGAATTTTTGATGACAGGTTAAAGAGTCTAGGTTTTGTGCTATCCCCCAAGGATGTACAGATCTCTCTCCTTTATCACACATATTTTATTATCTGTTTGTCTCTTAACATACATGTAATGCTATCTGTATTTAACCACCGACTCCATTTTGACCACTGACTCCATTTTGTGCTTAGCTTAGCTTCAAACGCTGTCACATTGGTGGCACAGGTATTTTCCCAGGCACAGTTTGTTGACGTGTTTCCACTTTTCTCGCCAGGGAAGGGAACATAATATGTGGGATGAAACCATGATAAGACTGTGCAAGGCTGAGAATGTTTATGGTAGAGAAGGGTACAGCTCAGTCTTGGAAATACACATTGGGATCTGGCCAGTCTCTAGCGTGTTTTTTTCAACACTGATCTGGCACAGCCAGCGCTTGAATTTCACAATTGCTCGACTGGAGGGGGGTTTCTAGAACCTTCCTCCTCAGTTTTTTTAAAGTATATAAGGCGTGGAAGCTTGACACTCAGAGAGAAGGAACTCATCTCTGAGTAATCCTATTGGGGTTGTTCTCTTTTGTCTCGGTTATCGCGGGTTCCGCAGCTTGACATTGGCAGACAAAGGATGATGTTGGGTTCAAGCCCCATGGTGATGCATTTTTAATTCTTAATATTTAGCTTTACTGTTTGTATGCATAAATATACATTGGGGGTCATCATGACCCTGGCGGTCTTTTGACCACCAGGGTTAATGTGGCGGTACATACCACCACATTATGAGTGTGGCGTTACTGCACATGGCAGTATGAGCCACCGGGCCGGAGATATCAATCTCCGACCCTGCAGCCCACAGAGTACGGCAGGCGGCATTATGAGCCTGCTTTCCGCCATGGTTTCTGTGGCGTTAGCATCGCCACGAAAACCGTGGCGGTAGGCCCTACCTGTGAGAGGGAATTCCTTCCCTGTCACCGGTAGCCGGCTTCCCCACCACCCCCCCACAACACACCTGACACCCCCGACCCCACTCCATCCAAACACCCATCCCCACCACATCTCCCGATTCAAATACCCCCCCACCCCCTATGATACACGCATTCACCCCCACCCCCTAAACGCACACATATGGGATGGAAGCAGTGTATTACTATATTTATCAGACAACTCTACGCTGATGCTAATGCGACTATCTGCTTTGGCAGGGAGGGCGAATGCACTGAACATTTTACAGTAAGAAGGGTCTTAAGACAAGGTTGTGTTCTTGCCCCTTTTCTGTTTTCCATGTGTATAAACAGACTGGAAACAGTTTTGAGGAAAATCACAAAGGATATATCCCATTCTTTTGTACTCCAATGATGTGGTTTTAGTGGCCAGAACAGAGAGAGAGAGCTCCAAGGACTAATTGATGATTATATTGCTTTCCTGTCAGACTTAGACTTAAGGGTTAATGAGAGCAAAACATTCACCATGATCTGTGGGGCGAGACCGTTGAAAAGACCCTCCCATTTTACCAAGAGTGTTAAGGTCTCAGAGGCTGCTTCTTTCTCCTATCTAGGTATCCTATTTCACAGAAACTATATAAAGAAAGGTATGCTGTTAAATAAGAGAGCAACTTATGAGAAATCCTTCATTGGCCTGTATTTTCTGTTAGAAATTAGGCTTCAAACATGTTAAAGAGCCATTACCTATTTATGCAAGTAAAAGCTTGGGTATAGCCACCTAGGGAGCAAGCGTTTGTGTCATGGTGGATATTGATGGGATTCAAATGGCTGAAAATATATTTATGAAAAATGTAGTGGCTGTGCCGTACAGTTGCGCCAAAGTGATTTCCTGTGCTGAAATGGGGATGCCTTTTGTAACTGACAGAATCAAACTAGCACCACTGCTACTTTGGCATTCCATTTGAACTAGGGATGAAGCAGGCCTTAAACTGGTTGTAAACGACTGCCTTAGATTAGATGCTGCTCTTGATATTCCATGGTTTGCTTATCTGAAATTTGTCTGAGAGGAGATAGGGCATCCAGACTTATTTAGTTCTCCTGACCTCTCATGTTCATGTATTAAAAAGACTAGACAAAGACAAATATTTTAGGACAAGGCAAAATCGAAAAGATGGGAGGTGGATAAGATTAAGCCAACAGTGATTACGTTCAACTTGGTCCACATGCACAAGGGTTTTCAATATTATTCATCCTTCATTCAGAATAGACATTGCTTGGTCCTCACAAGATTTCGCTTTAATTTATCACCCCTCATGGTTGGATCCCCAGCTAATTGCCACACTTTATAGGATCTGACCCCTTCCCCATGTGATGGTTTATCCACACAGATAAACCTACATATAATGATCTTTTGCACCTTTTATCAGATTTTTAGAAGGACATTTTTAAAGCCATTATTTAAAGTTTTTGAGTTTCAACAGTGCAGACCTGAACTGCTGTTTTTGCAACAGCTACAGAAGCCCTTTGATATGCTGCTCTGTGGCTTCCTTTATTTGGCAGATTTAAAAAATAAAGGAAAAGTGCATTAGCATAAATGCTGTGTTCAAGAAAAGGATTATAGTTGTACAGATTTACTTGTTGGACGGGGCTATTACATGTGTTATTTTCATCTGACACAAGTCTGTGCCTCTGTTTTTCTCCTTCCTAGTTGGGTGAGATCGATTTATGTGTCATTTTAAATTTGTGTTATGTTTGCATTTTCTTAGTGTGCTTTTATGCTACAGAAATATAGCAAATAAAGATATTTGACTAACTGATTAAGAATAATAATCTGAGCCCTGGCGACTGTGCGGTCTATTTGGGGCTCTTTCAGAACTTGCGAAGAAATACGCTTTGTAACGTCTCTATTATACTTTTTCTTCCATAAACATTCCAATAAGTCTTAGATTCGACCTGCATGGCTGGATTTTTAAATCTACTATTTTGATTTCGCTTACACTTATTTTTTAAGTGTGGTTGTAAAATTTTGCTGAGAACCCTGCACATCTTCTATAGTCAAAATTTGTGCTTCTAGTTCTTCAAATCTTTTATTTAATCCCAAAAGCTTTGTGTCTATGGCCTCTAACTTTTGCTCAATTTTCAGTGTTACATCCATGTGAGCAATTTTCAAATCCTTAACTTCTAACCATCAGTTGTTGGAGCAACGTGTAAACTGACTGTGTGGTTGGGGTAGGAGTATGGGTAGGTATGAAATCATTTTGTAAATTGCTCTCTCGTAACTTTCTTATATCTTGAATTGGGAATGGGTCTTGAGAATGAGGTACGGTGTCTTCGGAGCTACTATTCAGATCTTCACTTATATCTCTCAGTTGCCCAGAATTCTTAGCAACATTTATGTCTTCTACATTCTTGAATTGTACTTTTGCTATGTCAGACTGTTCAATCCAATCCTTTTTATCAAATATTTATTTGCATACCAGAGGTACACATAACAGCAGAGATAAAAACACAATACATATACAGAAATCCATTAAAATTAATTAACAATAAACAGCCCATTAAGATAAATATTTATAACATACTTTTCCTTGAATAAAAGGCTAACCTTGCATTAACCAACATGATGTATCCTAAAGCGATAATACAATAGGATTAGACTATTACCTATAGAATTTGCAAAAAAAGACAAAATGAAGCAGAGTTTGCTCCGAGACACCTTCACAAGGGCAGGTGCCCTAAAATGTGAGATCAGAATAACTTAAGTTAAACCGGAGTAGGTGGTGGGCTGTACGTGCCATAAAGCAAAAGAGAAGTGAACTATTCCATCACACCAATTTCCAAGTTACATTGGGTTTCATACCAACTGTTTCAGTCAGAGCACAATAATTGAGAACTGTCACCTTGCAACATTCTAAAATAAAACAAACAAAAAAAATAAACACCTTTTTATCTAGAGAGTTCATCTGAGCAAAAACATAAAATAACTCCGGGTGGCCAAGATCTTTTAGAGCTGAGGCAACATAAGTCTAACCAGGTATTTGATGGCCCCTATCCTGCTGGAGGAATTAATCAATAACTTCTTTAGTCAGCCAACCTCAGGGTGGCCCAAACTGATATCCATAATAAGATAGATGCCAATTAAATGCAATCCTTCAGATAAGCCTAGCTCGCTATGACAAATTAAATTAGAGCTAGCCGGGGGTTGACTCATAAGTCGCCTGCATACATGATTCTCCTCAACATGTAAGGTAAAAGCACTGGAATAGCCCCAAATCCCTGTGCCATAATAGGCAGCAGGGACATGGAGGGAATTGTAAATAGTGATTAAGGGGAGTCAGATCCTTGCGACCTACAGGCCAGGGGAGATTCAAAAGGTCCTGTGCGGTTCATGATAGCTTCAATTTATTCACGGAGATATGAGAACCACATGCACCCGAATGATCAAACACGATGCCCAAATTAAGAAAGGTATGCACTCTAATTAATCACTTTCCACCATATACTACAGAGGGCACACTGCGAGTCTTTAGGCCACATGCCATAATGTGAGACTTTGTGATATTTGTGGTCAAATCTAAATTGGCCAAAAAGTCAACCAGCCTCCAAAGTGTAATAATGGTGCGAGCCATGAGAACCACATCAGCTGCGTAAAGTAATGCGGGGATGGCCACACTGCCTATTCTTGTTACAAAAAGTTTAAGGCACAGTGCTTCTGTTGGGTCCTTCCATTCTGCCTGCATTTTGGACTTTGCTGTGGAACTAAATATTGAATATTGCAGAGCCCTTGTATTCTGTGTTGTCACTTTTAAGGTATCCCCTTTTCCACTGACCTTGTCCGTTGATCTGTATGTAGAATGTTTAATGGGGCTTGGTTTGTGTTGTGCTGGGTAGGCATTAGGAGTTCAAAAGTCTCTGTAACCTCCCATCGATCCTTCTCTATTGAACTTCTTCCAGCAGCACTATGACAATCAATTGTGTCTATCAAATGGGTGTGGATGGAGATGAAGGTATCTGACGTGTTCCCCAATGACTCCATAGGCAAATTTTCTGACAATATCTGACTTAAATTACGTATTTCTGTTTAACCTTAAGATTGACTTTTTCCTATAGTATCCTGCCTTTAATTATCTCTTTAAACCCCCCTTGTTTCTCTGTTGGGCAGGATGAAGGTGGCCTTGCTGCACCCTTTAGATAGTTGCAGCCTTGAAAAGTAGCCTGACTTTTTGATGACTGGTCTGAGTAATTATGACCTTTATAAGCACGATCTGCTTCCTAATTCTTTCTCAAAAGGCAGCTTCCAGTGATTTATTCCAAATTGTTGATCTAAACTTGGTGCGGAGGCTTATTTTTTTTTTTTTACATCCACTGCCGCCACTCATCAAACCTCAAACACATATTTAATTTTCATAATCCCTGCTGCAGAAGAAAAAAGCCAGCATTTACTTTCACTCTCCTAATGGTGCTTATCTCAACATGTGTGACTGGTCAGCTCCCCACAGAATCCGCCAAGGAGAAGACAAATGGGAAATTTCTCACTGAGGTGCTGCACCATTAATCAATCAATCAATCTATCAGAGATTTGTAAAGCGCATTACTCACCCGTGAGGGTCTCAAGGCGCTGAGGAGGGAAGGGGGGAGAAGGTGTGGGGGAGAGGGAGGTGCTGCTACTGCTCGAACAGCCAGATCTTGAGAAGTTCCTGAAGGTAAGGAGGTCTGTGGTCTGACGCAGGTGGGTGGGAAGTGTTCCACGTTTTGGCGGTGAGGTGCAGGTTTTTGAGGTTGTCTGTGATGTGGCGGGGGATGTCCAGGATGAGGTGTGCTGAGGCGTTCTGGATGCGTTGCAGCCTCTTCTGGAATTTGGCCGTGATTCCTGCGTAGAAGGCATTGCCGTAGTCCAGCTTGCTGCTTATGAGGGCTTGGTGGGTATCCATTTGTAGATCTTTCGGAGCATGCGGAGGGTGTTGCAGCAGGAGGAGGAGATGGCGTTGAATTGCTGGGTCATGGATAGTGAGGGGTCCAAGATGAATCCTAGGTTGCGTGCGTGGCTGGTGGGAGTCGGAGTGGTTCAGAGAGTGGCATGTCACCAGGAGTCATCCCATGCGGAGGGGGTGGAGCCGAAGATGAGGACTTCCATCTTGTCAGAATTTAGTTTGAGGCAGCTGCTCTTCATCCATTCGGCGATGGCCTTCATTCCTTCGTGGAGGTAGGTCTTGGCAAAGTCCTTGGTGAGGGAGAGGATCAGCTGGGTGTCGTCGGCATATGAGACGATGTTGAGGATAGTGGGATCGGACGATGTTAGTGAGCGGGCCATGTAGACATTGAAGAGGGTTGGGCTGAGGGACGAACCCTGGGGTACGCCGCAGATGATTTTAGTGGTTCTACCATAGTTCTGGAGTTCCATAATAGTTGTGGGGGCACAAGCAGAGACGACTTTAACAGAACCACACCATCAGCTCAATTTGTTCCATCTCCGCTCCTTAATCATTTATCTCTGTATCCAGCAACGCAGTACCTGCTTGAGCTTCAGCGCAGTGGCGTCCGTGACTTGTAGCGTCCGTCCTTGAGGATTTCCTCTGAAAGTACATCAGAGAATGAGTGGAATGTGGCTGCAAACCACACCTAGCGGCTTTCTCCCCACCTATGTTTCTCAATGGCGGTCAGTGCAAGCTCGGGATCCCAGCTCTCGCGTGAAGCCAATGTGCTGCTCAGGTTTTGAATCCTGCTGTGCTGCAGCAAGAGACTGTGGACATGGAGAAGGAACTCCCAGCAGCTTTAGGGGAGAGCTCCAGAATACCATGATAGATTTAGGTGCCATGACAAGCGGTAGGAGCAAAGCCTATCGGGAACCTCCATCATCATCCCATAGTAAGTTGTTACCAATGCTGCAACGCCTATTGGGAACCTCTGTTTTCATCTCTCAGAGGGCTGCTTCTGAGGGGAATTAATTTAGAAACTAAAAACTACTTTACACATAATGAGTCTATGTCTGTGAAAGCCTCAATATGGGAGGCTTTAAGACTAAAATTAGAGGAGTGCTTATATCACTAAAAGAACACAAATGTAAAAGCAGCAATACAGTCTATTCAGGTAGGGTAAGACGCAGCAGCATATCAACAAGTGATTTTTAAATAGATCTGATTCTTCACTAAAGACCTGGTGACATATGAAGACAAAAATTAGGAATTGTTATCTTCAGCAGTAACTGTTAACATCCAGACATTAGAACTTTTTATTTAGCTAGGCGCTCAAAGGGAAAAATGAATTAACATATGATATCTTGTATTTCGGATCCAAAACTTGAGTCGATTTATAGAGGACATTGAGGGAATGAAAAATTTATTTATATGATTCTGTACCACATTATACCATGAGCCTCAGATAGGTGGATTACATTTCAAGCACCAGATAAATCAGCTTCCCCAGGTGTTAGACTTCCGGCGCTGACACCAGAGGCTGCAGCACTTTCAACCAATTAATCAACCGATTTGTATAGCGCATCTAATTACCCCAGAGGGTATCCAGGCACTTGCAGGGTCGTAGGGACCGAAACTGAGAGTAAAGCGGTAATAAAACAGCCACCCAGTTATAAAACCCCTGAAGCCGATGTTTTTTCTTTGAATTTTATAAAACATTTACATTCTTTCTCATCAAACCTCCTATCCATTCTTTTCAATTTCATAATGGAAGGTGGACTAGTTCCTGGTTCGTTATGTAAGGGCGTGATGATTAACCTCCTGAAAATGGGAAAATCACTTGCAAAGCCCACATCATACCGGCCAAAAACACTACATAACTCAGGTTACAAGATATTTACGAACGTTTTGGCAACTCGCATAAACATTATTGCTCTTTACCCTATTTCAAAAGACAAAAATTATTTTTAATACTGATAGGAACCTAAGCACTGTCACTCACTTCATGTCTGAATAACTTGATGTGGTCACCACTGAATCAATTCCAGCAGGAGTCACTCTGCTAGACCTGTAAAAAACCTGTTCCTCACAAGTTGGAGATTTTTGCTTAAAATATTGGGGACATTTCACTTTCCTCCCCTTCTTGCGCGGTCAGTATCTACACCATATCAAAGGGCATCGGCACAAGTGATTGTCAATAGTCAATCTGCTGGACAAATATGTCTTTGAAGGGGGACAAGTCAGGATTGCCCTTTTCACCTAACCATTGGCTCAATAAATTTATCTGAACAGCACTATTTCAACAACCCTTCGCAGAATTTCCACCCCCCCCATTCGTATATTTTTGCCATTTGTAAAATTTTGCGGGCCAGGTATACTGGGCATGTTTAATTCCCTGATTGTTGCTAAGCCTAAACAACTTGTTTGTTGCACTGTTTCATTTAAAAAGATCATTTGTACAGAAATGAGGCATGCTCTAAACAATGTTTCTTTTCCCTTAATTTGCCAATTTTTTGTTCCCCAGACACTTTTCAGATCAATTGATTTGGACCAATATCCATAGCCTTCTATCGATAACCAGGAAACAAAGGATTCCGAATATATAAATTTCGTATTGGTCAATAACGTGTATATCCTTAGTAGGTGGTACCTTAAAATAATATGACTCAGCATTCTTTTGATTGTGCCCAGAAAAATATGCAAACTTTTCAGAATATGTTTTGGAACTCCCTTGCGGTGGAGTTGGGCAATGTTCCCATTGCGTGTAATTAAATACAGTTTTGGAACTGCTCGCTCTATGTATGAAATGGTGCCCATAATAATTATAGCAAAACATATCACCATAATTTTCTTTAAATTGGTAAACATCTTCGTTTTCAAAGACAGTATAATATTGCAATTCAGTCATCATAGAATCAACTGTTTTCACATCCCAATCATCTGAAACAATGCCTGGTATCACTCCATCATTCATTGATAATTTGAACACATACAGTATTTGAATAACTTCTGTGGGACCATATATATCAAACATTACTTTGTCCCAAACAATCCCATCAGGTATTGGCACTGCGGAAATGTTCACAAAGGATAAGTCTCTTCGGACTTTATGTGAAGAAAAATGTGGTTTCAAAACCTCTTCCACCAGTTCAACTGTTGATCTTTCAGGTAAAAAATGACCATGTATTAACAAAAAAAAGGTAATGACAAAACCAATCCAAAGTAGAAAGGCTAGGACAGTCAAAGAGAGACATAGATAATTCCATGGAAAAATGAAATATGTTTCTTTAAGCCAGTTTGTTAGCTTACGTGTACTTGACAAATCAGCTGTCGAAGAGGCGAATGAGTCTGAGAAATCATTGTTGAAGTCGCCAAAATAACCAGAGGCAGTTCGTGCAAATGGCAGAGCCGTTGTCAGTGGTTGAGTTGGTGTTTCCTGCAGTGGCACACTATAGACAGCACCATCCGCTTGACTTGAAGTCGAGTTGACTTGGTCAAATGTTTCTAAATTTGTTGACGTTAGTGGAACTAATGGAAGATCATCTTTCACCCTCCCCATGCTCGGAGAGTTGTTGGTGTAAACAACTTGTAGAGGAACTTCTTTGCCAGTAGTGAGAGGGATTCGGGAACTACTGGATGTTGCACTTGGTCAGCTGTGCAGGATCGGCCACATGGTGTACTCTGACATTGTCAATAGAGACAAAACGATTTTCTTTGGCATCTGCCAATGGCGGTAGAATAACAGTTCTGGTACCGTGTATCCCTAGTACAGGGACTGGTGCTCGATAAGAAGGGCCAAATTCCTTTTTCACTGCGACTTTTTCACATACAAGATCCCCAACTCTGGGGATCCAGCTGGTAGATGTTACAGGCACATCCTTAATTCCTGTGGAGGCGGAACTTTTGGAAGAATTATCATCACAGAACTGTTGCAATTCCTGTAAGACAGTGACACGTTCATTTATGTCAAAAGGTGTTTCTGCTGCCTCCACGCCAGGACCATCAAGATCCGGGACATACATTTGAGTTCCGAACTGGCACTCATTTGAAGTACGACCCCCCAGGGACCTTCTAGGCAGGTTATTTAGTGCTCTCTGGACTCCATACAGGTGATTAAGCCAGCTACACCCCGTACCTAAGACTCTGGCTGTTAAGGATTGCTTTAAATCACAGTTTAATCGCTCCACAACACCATTTCCCTCAGGATAAAATGGAGACGAGTACTGGAGTTGGACCCCCAAGGAAGCCATGGTGTCCCTGAATGCCCTTGAGGCTAAAGCAGGGCCCTGGTCCAAATGGAAAGCCGCAACTGCATATGTACCAATAAAGATTCGCAAATCTTTAATAACAGTCCGAGCGTCAGCCGAGCGTTGTAGCCACACCCATACAAATCTAGAGCATGAATCAACAGCGACTAAGATATATTTGTATGCACTATCAGGTGTTAAGGGACCACAGTGGTCCAAGTACACACATTGTAATGGTTTGTTTGAAATTAAGAGGGGTGTCTGCGGCGGGCGCCTGGCAGTGGAAACTTTGATTTGTTGACAGATGTCACAACAAAGGACATACTGCTTAGTCTCTTTGTAGAGACCTGGCCACCAATAGCAGGCCTGCAAGATCAAAATTGTAGCCACCGCACCAGCATGGGGAGATGCCATCCTCTCATGCGCTGCATTAATCAATTGTGATCTTATGTCTTTGCTGGGGATATCTCGTACACCTACGCCTGGTATCTTAACCTCAGCATTCAGCATACCTCTCATACGATAGTGATATTTGTTAGGAAATCCTTTAGGATAGGGCGTACCATCAGCCGTAGCTGTCACGGCAGCCCAGATGTCTGCGTCCGGTTTTGAACTCAAACGAGTCACTGCAGCTACAGCGGCCACAGCCACTGCTGACTTTGCAGCTTCATCGGCCAGTGTATTTCTAGCAACGTGTATTCCAACGCGCTGGTGTCCAAGTGTGTGTACAACATGGGCATTCGGTAGCGTCTCTTTCAGGTCAACTACTTTCCCCCACAGTAGTCTGTGTTTAATAGTGTTGCCTTTGGAATCTCTTAACCCATTCTGGCACCAATAATGAAGGTATTCATTAAAGGGCTGGACACAATAATATGAATCACAAACAATCAGCATAGGCTGTGCAGGATCCATGTGTTCCAGTGCCATCAGTAGAGCTTTTAGCTCAGCCAATTGTGCTGTACAATCCCCTAGGGTCTGTGTAAAGGTATGTAGAGCACAACATTTATCGCCCTCCATGTAGCCACTTACGACTGCGCAAGCAGAATATTGATGTTTAGTTCCAATTGCAGGTTGTGCAGAGCCATCGGATACATGACTATGATACTGATCAATAGCAAATTATTTGCTGGAACTGGATATTCTATTTCATATTGTAAGAATTCCTGAGTTTGTAGCTTTGGGTAAAAAACGTAGTCTACATCAGTGGCTGTCAGAGACGTAGCCCATTGTATCCAACATGGATGTAATGCTTTTGCGTTTGGAACGCTAGCTTTTGTAACAGCCTCTAGGGCTGGGATTGGAGAAACGACAATAATGCTTTTTACTTGGGCAAGAGGTCTTTCTTTAATGACAGCCATCTGTACAGCAGTGAGAATTTTCTCTGTGGGAACAAAGCGTTGTTCTGCTGCTGAGTACAAATGCGATTTGTATGCAATCGGGACTGTCTCACCTTCATTAAGCGTCACATAGGTGAAACCGATGGCCCCAGCTATTACTCTGATGACCAAATGGGTTTTGTTGTCCCTTGTGTGTAAATGTTGTGCTGCAAGCATGTCTGTCTGCAACTCTCGAAGAATGCGTGTATGTTCAATTGTCCAGAATTTACTTGAAAAATCGGGACGTATTAAGTCATATAAAGGTTTTATGCGTGTAGCATAATCTGGAATGTAGGTTCTGCCAAAATGTAAGAAACCCAATAATGATTGGAGTTTTTTTAATCGTATTCGGTGGTTGTAACTCTGCACACTTCTCTAAGAATTGTGGCGCTAGGCTCTTCCCTTCACTTGACAGCTCATATCCTAGGAACAGGAGGCTGAGGAATTGTTTTTTTTAAGGTTTAATTTGTAGTCAAATTTTGCAAACCCTACAACAATGCGGGCTACCTGTCTTAAATGTTGTAGTAGTTCATCATCTGTGAGATATATATCATCTACATAGGACAATGCTTTAGGGTCAATCTCGTGCAATATAGCAGTGACACGAGCTGCGAACAGTCCTGGGCTGTTCTTATACCCTTGATGTAAACAACAGAATTTTTTCTGGGAGCCTAGAGCGCTAAAACTTGTTAAGTCTCTACTCTCAGGCACTATATTCTGGCAGAAAAACCCACTGGAAATGTCTAGTGTTGTTTTGTATTTTTTACGCACTATGATGCTCATTAGTGCTGTGCTATGCAAATTTTGGATAGCATAGGTACGTGTATGACTGTTTAAATGTCTGTACTCTAAGACTATTCTGTACGAATGGTCGGGTTTAGCTACAGGGAATAATGGGTTATTCATTGGTGAGACACACGTTTCAATCACACCCTGGTACTCTAATTGCGTTAGTATTTCTCTCACTGGTGCTTTTGCTTCATGTTTTATAGGATACTGCAGTTGTGGCTGAGGTTTGTTTTTAATTGGGATTACATGGTAGGGGGATTCTTTATCCCATCCCACATGATTTCTGTATAATGCAGGTGCTTGTGCCAAAGCCCATTCAATGGAATAGGATTCAGCGAGTTCCTCTGGAACAAGGGGCGAGAAAGAAGGCTTAATCACATCTTCTCCATATGAGCAGGTACGGACAAAGTCAGGCGGCCAATCTTGTTCGGCCAACAAGACATCATATACTTTTACTATGTGATCCCAAAAGATTGCGTCTATTGTGCGTTCAGTGTCTCCTTCTAACTGTAGCGTTACTTTGTACACCCTATCAGGCATGGAGCCACGCATGTCTGCAGTTTCTACTTGTAAAAAGTCATCAGTTGCTTTCACCTTCAGATGCTCTAGAAGATTCCGGCAAATTATTGTGACCTCTGCCGCGCTGTCTAGGAAGGCTAGAGCCCAATTCTTGTTCTTCAAGAGGACCCTCTTCCTTTGTGGCACGCCGGACTGCGACTGCTGCCACTTGTTTCTTTTTAAATTGTTGTTTTTGTTGGCCCGGTTTCTCTTCCTTTCTAACAGAAACCTCTGAAGAGCGTTGTGATTCCTGTCTCAGTTTCACGTACTCTGTTCTTCGCTCTGATCGCCCACCTCTCTCATTTCTTTTTTCCGATGAGTCCTGAAAGGAACGAGATTGGCGTGTATCAGTATATTGATATCTATCAGGCGTTTTTATATTACCTCTTGTTTCTGAGATTACACCTATTTTGTGGGGTCTCCATACGCAGAGATTCTCCCCTCTCTTTCTTAGGAGTTTGTTTCTTTTTATCCCAGCGTTTCTTATTACCCTCAGGTGTTTGCTTGGTGGTATCTTTGTTTGATTTACCCTGAAATTGAGGTTTTTGTGGTCTGGCCCCTAAGCTATCTCGACCAATAATTGAATAGGTCTCTGCTATTATTTTAGGCAGCTCTCGTTCTTGATCCTGCTGTGGAACGTCACAAAGCCGCATGCACACTGCAAGTGTGACTGCTTCCCCTTTAAGGTTACTTGAAATGATTGAGGATACTGTGGCAAAATTACCCATCAATTGCATCCCCAAATCTAGGGCTGGGGCAGCCCCATATTCATCTTGAATTTGTTTCAACACTTCCGGTAAACTGGCAAGTGTCGGTGTACCGTGTGCGGTTGTGTAGAGCGTGGCAAATACCGTGCCCCAAGTATTACAGTTTTCTACTGTAGGGACCATCCCAAAGGGCAAGCACATCGTTAATATTCTATGTTTATCCTGAGGTC
The DNA here is from genome assembly GCF_031143425.1 of Pleurodeles waltl. Classification (NCBI taxonomy): domain Eukaryota; kingdom Metazoa; phylum Chordata; class Amphibia; order Caudata; family Salamandridae; genus Pleurodeles; species Pleurodeles waltl. The sequence continues at coordinate 536,754,627 of NC_090444.1, read as the reverse complement.
CCTTATAGGGAAACACTGCCTCAAGCGTATTCATTTTCTGTGCTAACCAAAACAGAGTTTCCTCTTGTTTGGCGGGTACTTTACCCATAATCGAATGTACAGTCGCAGGATTTATACCTGGCGTTACTGCATGTGGATGTGCTGGAGCAGCACGTGCTGGGTTTGTATTTAGTGTTTGCATCACAAATTGTACTAATCGTCTATATATTGCTTTTAATTCAATATATAAGCGACGAACCTCAGCTACTGCTAAATTTTCAACCGCAGGATGTGGTGTATAGGTGGCCAATAAAGGCCAGGTAGGACCGTCATTACTTAGTGGACCTAACCTTACTGGTAATATTGTGTGGGGTAGGGCGCCATCAAGCCAATTATTATGTTCTTGAAAAGATAGAGGTATCTCTAAATATGCATATACTCTGTATTGTCCAGGCGCATTCACAGGTGTATATTGGTGAAATGTATTTGGGTTCCCATCAACTGCTGGAAATGTGACCCAAGAGTAAAAAAAAGTTCTGTTCTATAAGCTGCATGGGCATCCACCACGAATGCGACTGGACCTCCCTGGGCCGTTAGGCCAATTGCTAGTAAGTGTGCTGTTAGAGGTAGTCTCATATTAACAGCTATTTGGACCTGTTGAGGAATCGCCATAATAGTAACACTATGAATTCAGAGAAGGCACACCAAAATGGGGTTTCCTTTTAAGGTTCCAGCTTGAACAACCGCCAGTTGTAGTAGGATTACCTACACAGCTGTGGTGGAAATCCTCAACACCACGGACGTCACCGCATACGGCATTGAGGTGTCATTATATATAATGAAACAGAGATACTCCGGAGGACCCGAAAATTAGAGCCTCACCAAACTTTGGCGGCGCCATGTCACGTAGGCTCTCATTATTCTAATGAGACTACTGTATTTTGAGCAGCAAGATAGTCCACGGTGTGGGAGACTGAGTCTGACCCACTGTGGGTGACACATGTCGCCCTAAATCCGGGTTTTGCTCCGGCTAACTAGCAGTGCCTCATCTCTACCAGAAGATAGGGATGATTGGGCAGCCGAGCGCATGACAATTTAGGCTTCTCAGGGAAGTCGTGGTCACTCAGGTCGCATCCGGTTCTCTCATTCACAAGTCGGTCTCATAAATGACAATAAGAAACAGTATAAGTTTTAATGACTGGTTTAATAAAACAACTGCATTTTAGATAGCAAAGCGTGAGCTGCAATAACCAGGACGAAACAACATGACAATGTTAAAATGGTGACGAGGAGAGTGAAGCATAAGAATAATGCTATCATATTGTCACTAGGATTTATGGACTATTTCCTATCTAAGTCATAATCTGAGCACAGCATGTTAAACTCTAATTCTGCCTTTCAGGTTCCCCGGGGAGGACATCAACCCTCATACCTGAGCAAAGGCCTGTAGTCTGCGTTAGCTTCTGCAGCGAAGCATTCAGCAATCAGCATACAGTCGTGGTTCCCTGGCTGGAATCTCCCTCTTAACGTGTAATGGGACTAGGAAGTGTTTTTATAATAACACAGCTGATGTTCTAAGAAAATGTCCCTACGTAAGGATGTGTATTTTCTATGAATGTTGGAGACTAAACTTCTACCACGTTCACTGGCAATGTACCAAACTGTAGCCTTGACTGAAGCACAAAGTGATCAAGAATGTCTTGTTTGAGAACACAGTGCTGGGCTAAGCAAAAACAGTTAGGTAGATTAAATAAAACAAGACCGTAAAACTGGTTATTGTAAAGATAAGAATGCGAAGCCGAATAAAATATATCTAGGTCAAAGTGCATAGCGGCCTAGTGTGTTAAACTAACATGCATGGAGCTATAACTAAAATGGCTACACAACAATAACAACTCACTGAAAATCTCAAGCTTGTCCCAGATATGATGAATGAGCACCTAAAATGAGGAAATGAGTCAGCATGAATGTTAGTAACATGCGAGCCTACTGAAGGACTGACAAATTAAGCACTATTATTTTATGTGTTATACTAAATTCTTGGACAGCCGTTAGCATGAAGAACATAGTTAACTATGAGCATGCATTGTCACTTTATGTGAAATGGAGATTTTTACACCTTTATACTTGAATTGTGACTGCTGCTCAGAGATGACTGATTAATTGGATGCTTTTCATTCTAGTGCATTTGATTACGTATTACCATTTTAGTGCAAAATGTCCAAGGTATTGTACTATTCTTTCTAATAATTTTGATAAGGCATGTACTTTGCCACAAAAAAAAGTGATGCAGGCAATACATTTACACTGTCTTGGAACACTATCCTCATCCACCATCTTGTGCCATGCTAAATCAGGGACATCAAAAATGGGTCCGAGTATGAACATACATACATACACACACACACACACACACACACACACACGCGTTATGTCAGTGTAGGGTTCTGGATTTCATAGGGCATGCTATCATACATGTGCTACAAATGCACAACAAAGACATGCACAAGGGATGTCAGTACAAAATGCTAGGTTTTACATGACAGTGGAACTTTATGAGGGGTCAGTAGACCACAGTCTAACTGACACAGAAAATGGTGTGGTCACTCTACAAATTCACAAAACACGGTATGCTGCCACCGCCACTTTACAGGATGTACACAGGGTAAGGATAGTAGCCAATTAGTGCCCAATATGAGAGCACGCTTGCTGCCCCTCCAAGTGACATAGCAGGTTTTTGACCTTGCATTGTCCGCAGCAGGCCAAGACAGGTGCTCACATGCTACGTTAGTATGATGCCACAGACAAAATAAAAGTCAGGATACACGTTTCACACACAGTTGGGCACTCTGGGGAAAGGTGATAACACACCAATTTGTCATCCTGGGGTCGTTCATGTCCCCACAGTGTCCTCAGCTTCATTTGTGACAGCAGAGCAAGTACAACAAACATCATCTAACATTAAGAACTTGTGGTCTAAATTGAACCACTGATATACACCAATAAAAAGAGAACGTTTTAAGATCAAAAAATGGAAGGAACATGCTAGAGTCTAGCATATAGCTTCCACTTCTAGAAATAAAAACACATTTTGAAAAGCTCCAACCTTCACAATAAAATATAAATTGTGTTTTTGTATCATTTTCTGTCTGTGAATTTAATACAAATATTTCATGATGTGTACTTCTCTGATGTATACTCATTTCTGAATATGGTTTTGTGGTTCAAATCTTAGAACTTGCTGAGGCCAGAGTACCCAGCTCCCAGAGTGTTTCAGTAGGAGTCCACATGAATCAAAAGGTTAACAACTGCTGACTTATTTAACACGCTTGTGGAACCAGTTCAGCTTTATATATTAAGCGATAAATCAACATACAAATGAACAACCTGTTTCAACTACAGATTATTGCATCTTCAAAATTTAAGGTGCACAGATCCTTCTTATAAACCATACTTATGGCTACCAGAAGAAATGCAATATACAAATGCTTAAAGTGAAAACATATTTGCGCATGCATTATTTTACTAAGGCAGGCAAAAAAAAGAACACGCTAACTAAACTCACCAGCTTTTTATACTCCTGATGAATTTCAGTGTATGATAGCTTGTTTTCTTCCTCGTCATCGAAAACTGGAGAAAGGAAAGCATTTTAATACAACCATGGAGAATTAAACATTTATGTGTTAAATTCTTTTTTTGGGAAGATAAAAAAAAAACCTGAATTAACTTAAGGCATGTTTTAAAGGTCACTAAGAAAATATACAACACTACAATAATTTCCAGTTTGGTCGTTTTAATTTCCAAAACTCTCTGGGCTGCAGTTTGTCCCCAAGTTACCGATAACCTTTGTGAAATGTCGCAGAGCTTCCTTCTAGTGTTACAACACTAGTTTCAAGATAAAATAATTGTCAAGCCATCTGTATCTTGCATTCAATTATTGTTTCGGGGTGAAAGAACCTGCCAATTACCTAAGGGACACACTCATACAATTCCTAGATGTTGTCTTCCTAGCACACACGCAACAGCCCTACAAGCTACTCTAGTGAAAAACACAAAGTTGGGAAACTACAAACCCAAGACATGTATATCAAAGGGGCCTCTATAGTTTCAGGATATGACAAAACACTTTAAGGAAATGCCTCCTTGGCATGGTTACCCCCTAACGTTTTGCCTTTGCTGATGCTAAGTTATGATTTGAAAGTGTGCTGGGACCCTGCTAACCAGGCCCCAGCACCAGTGTTCTTTCCCTAAACTGTACCTTTGTCTCCACAATTGGCACAACCCTGGCACTCAGGTAAGTCCCTTGTAGCTGGTACCCCTGGTACCAAGGGCCCTGATGCCAGAGAAGGTCTCTAAGGGCTGCAGCATGTCTTATGCAACCCTAGGGACCCCTCACTCAGCACATGCACACTGCTTCACAGCTTATGTGTGCTGGTGGGGAGAAAATGACTAAGTCGACATGGCACTCCCCTCAGGGTGCCATGCCAACCTCACACTGCCTGTGGCATAGGTAAGTCACCCCTCTAGCAAGCCTTACAGCCCTAAGGCAGGGTGCACTATACCACAGGTGAGGGCATAAGTGCATGAGCACTATGCCCCTACAGTGTCTAAGCCAAACCTTAGACATTGTAAGTGCAGGGTAGCCATAAGAGTATATGGTCTGGGAGTCTGTCAAACACGAACTCCACAGCACCATAATGGCTACACTGAAAACTGGGAAGTTTGGTATCAAACTTCTCAGCACAATAAATGCACACTGATGCCAATGTGCAATTTATTGTAAAATAAACCCAGAGGGCATCTTAGAGATGCCCCCTGAAAACATACCCGACTTCCAGTGTAGGCTGACTAGTTTTTGCCAGCCTGCCACACACCAGACATGTTGCTGGCCACATGGGGAGAGTGCCTTTGTCACTCTGTGGCCAGGAACAAAGCCTGTACTGGTTGGAGGTGCTTCTCACCCCCCCCTGCAGGAACTATAACACCTGGCGGTGAGCCTCAACAGCTCACCCCTTTTGTTACAGCACCCCAGGGCATCCCAGCTAGTGGAGATGCCCGCCCCTCCGGCCACTGCCCCCACTTATGGAGGCAAGGCTGGAGGAGATAATAAGAAAAACAAGGAGTCACCACCCACCAGTCAGGACAGCCCCTAAGGCGTCCTGAGCTGAGGTGACCCTTACTTTTAGAAATCCTCCATCTTGTAGAAGGAGGATTCCACCAATAGGATTAGGGATGCGCCCCCCCTCCCCACAGGGAGGAGGCACAAAGAGGGTGTAGCCACCCTCAAGGACATTAGCCATTGGCTACTGCCCTCCCAGACCTAAAACACACCCCTAAATTCAGTATTTAGGGGCTCCCCAGAACCTAGGAAACTAGATTCCTGCAACCTAAAGAAGAAGGACTGCTGACCTGAAGCCCTGCAGTGAAAACGGAGACGACAACTGCTTTGGCCCCAGCCCTACCGGCCTGTCTCCCAACTTCGAAGAAAACTGCAACAGCGACGCATCCAACAGGGACCAGCGACCTCTGAAGCCTCAGAGGACTGCCCTGCAACCAAGGACCAAGAAACTCCCATGAACAGCGGCTCTGTTGAACCATCTGCAACTTTCTTGCAACAAAGTAACAACTTCAAGAACTTCACGTTTCCCGCTGGAAGCGTGAGACTTTCTACTCTGCACCTGAAGCCCCCGGCTCGACCTGCGGAAAAACCAACACTACAGGGAGGACTCCCTGGCGACTGCGAGCCCGTGAGTAGCCAGAGTTGACCCCCCACAGCGATGCCTGCAGAGGAAATCCAGAGGCTCCCCCTGACCGCGACTTCCTATCACAAGGGACCCGACGCCTGGAACCAACACTGCACCCGCAGCTCCCAGGACTAGAAGAAACCGAACTCCAGGTAGCTACCCCGAGGAGCCCCCCGTGCCTGCCTGCATCGTTGAAGAGACCCCCGGGTCTCCCCATTGCTTTCAATACAAAACCTGATGCCTGTTTGCACTCTGCACCCGGCCGCCCCTGTGCCGCTGAGGGTGTACTTTCTGTGCCTGCTTGTGTCCCCCCTGGTGCCCTACAAAACCCCCCTGGTCTGCCTTCCGAGGACGCGGGTACTTACCTGCTGGCAGACTGGAACCGGGGCACCCATGTTCTCCATTGAAGCCTATGTGTTTTGGGCACCTCTTTGACCGTTGCACCTGACCGGCCCTCAGCTGCTGGTGTGGTAACTTTGGGGTTGCCTTGAACCCCCAACGGTGGGATACCTTGGACCCGACTTTGAACCCTGTAAGTGTTTTACTTACCTGTGAACTTAACAATTACTTACCTACCCCAGGAACTGTTGATTTTGCAGTGTCCACTTTTAAAATAGCTTATTGCCATTTTTGTCAAAACTGTACATGCTATTGTGTTTATTAAAAGTTCCTAGAATACCTGAGTGAAATACCTTTCATTTGAAGTATTACTTGTAAATCTTGAACCAGTTGTTCTTAAAATAAACTAAGAAAATATATTTTTCTATATAAAAACCTATTAGCCTGGAGTAAGTCTTTGAGTGTGTGTTCCTCATTTATTGCCTGTGCGTGTACAACAAATGCTTAACACAACCCTCTGATAAGCCTACTGCTCGACCATACTACCACAAAATAGAGCATTTGAATTATCTCTTTTTGCCACTCTCTTACCTCTAAGGGGAACCTTTGGACTCTGTGCACACTATTTCTTACTTTGAAATAGTATATACAGAGCCAACTTCCTACACACACCTTCTGGTAAAAAGAACAAGTTACTTACCTTCAGTAACGCTTTTTCTGGTGGATACAATAGCTACCTGTGCATTCCTCACCTTATGAATTCTCCCATGTGCCAGCATCTGACGGAAAATCTTCTTCCCAGCTCTCCACGTCGACGAGGACGTCACAATTGCACGGCTCCACGCGACATTCATCTGAGGTCACTGTGCCAATAAGAGGTCCTCGCCGGCATGCTGACGTCAGTTTCACCCATTTTTACGTGCCTTTGAGGCGAACAGGTGAAAACCGACCTCACAATAGCTCAATGAATACATATATAAATAAAACCACAATGATGCAATAGAATCAAAACCATCATGTATATATACACATAAACACCAAAATGTATATGCACTTGTAAAACAAACATCTTAGTGTAACAAGACAGGCAACGGGGAGGCGGGTGGGACTGTGAGGAATCCACAGGTAGCTATTGTATCCACCACAAAAAGCGTTACCGAAGGTAAGTAACTTGTTCTTCTGATGGATACAACTACCTGTGGATTCCTCACCTTATAGATAGAGTCCCAAAGCAGTACCTCACTCGGAGGTGGGTGCCTGACTGGTTACACCAAGAAATCCTGCAATACAGATCATGCAAAATGGCCGTCCCTCCTAACCTCAGAGTCCAAGCAGTAATGCTTTGCGAAGGTGTGGAGCGACACCCAAGTTGCTGCCTTGCAAATATCCACCACCGGAACCCCCCTCACCAGGGCCGAAGTGGCGGACTTAGCCCTGGTGGAATGGGCTTTAATACCCTCAGGGAGAACCTTCTTTGCCAACGAGTAGCAAACCTTGATACAGAGAATGACTCACCCGGAGATCGTTCTTTTATGGACTGCTTTGCCCTTCCTCTGTCCAATATACCCCACAAACAGCTGGTCCTCTAGGCGAAAGTCTTTCATCCTCTCAATATAAAAACTGAGAGCCCATTTGGGGTCCAAACGGTGAAGCCTCTCTTCCTCCTTCGAGGGGTGAGGAGGAGGGTAGAAAGATGGAAGGGTAATGGTTTGCCCCATATGAAAAGGGGTGACAACTTTTGGTAGGAAAGCCGCTCTGGTTTTCAGCACCACTTTATCCGGAAAGAATAAGGTAAAGGGGGGTTTAACAGAAAGAGCCTGAAGCTCACCAACCCGCCTAGCCGAGGTTATAGCTATCAGAAAAAGCGTCTTAAGAACTAGAAATCTTAGCGGGCAAGAATGCATGGGTTCGAACGGTGACCCTATTAAAAAAGTTAAAACGAGATTCAGATCCCACTGATGCATATGAAAAGGAGTGGGAGGAAACCTATTAATTAAACCTTTTAAGAACCTAATAACAATAGGTGATTTAAACAAGGATGGCTGATCCAGGAGGCAAAGAAAGGCTGACAGTGCCGCCGAATAGCTCTTAACAGTAGCAACTGCACACCTCTGCTGTGCTACACAGCGAGAGTTGGAGAAGGTCTGTGTATCACACCCTTCTTGGCCAATCCAGGGCTATTAAAATGACCTGAGCCCGATCTTGGCGAATCTTCCTCAGAACCCGAGGAATTAAGGGTATGGCGGGAAATGCGTAAAGCAACTGGTTGCACCAAGAGATTTGAAACGCATCCCCCAAAGCTCCTTGCACCGGATACTGGAGGCTGCAGAATGACGGCCAGTGCGCGTTCTCCCGAATGGCAAACAGATCTATCCTTGGAAAACTCCACATCTGAAAGATGTGCAGGACCAGATCCGGATGGAGACGCCACTCGTGATTGACCGAAAAATTACTGAGAGTGTCCGCACGTACGTTGAGCAATTAGACCAGATGATTCGCTACCAAGCAAATCCGATGGTCCCGAAGCCAGGACCAGAGTCGCAGAGCTTCTCTGCAGAGAAGATACAACCCTACTCCTCCCTGCTTGTTTATATACCACATCGTGGTAGTGTTGTTCGTCAGGACCTGAACTGACTGACAGCGAAGGGACAGGAGGAAGGCCTTGAGAGCCAGACTTATCGCCCGCAATTCTAACAGATTGATATGAAAAGTCTGCTCCACTGGAGACCAACGACCCTTGATCTCCAGGTCCCCCAGATGAGCTCCCCACCCTAGAGTGGAAGCATCCGTCATGACGATGGCCACCGGAGGTGGCAGTGAAAACGGCCTAAACTTGTGAAAGGTTGCCGTCCACAGCCCACCATCGTAGATCCGCTGCAGCGTCACTGGAGATCGTTATTGACTCTTCGAGATCCCCTTTGTCTTGAAACCAGTGCTTGCGGAGGCACCACTGGAGAGCCCTCATGTGTCAATGTGCATGAGTGACCAACGGAATGCAAGAAGCGAACAGACCGAGCAGGCGTAGGACCTTGAGGACTGGAACAACTGCTCCATTTTGAAACATTGGAATCAACGCCTGGATGTCCTGAATTCGCTGAGGCGGAGGATAGGCCCGATTCAATGTAGTATTCAGTACTCCCCCTATGAACAGGAGGCGTTGAGAGGGCTCCAGGTGAGACTGGGGCACATTTATCGTAAAACCCAGACTGAACAACAACTGAGCGGTCATCTGCAAGTGACGCAACACAAGCTCTTGAGACTTGGCTGTTATCAACCAATCGTCCAGGTAAGGTAATACCGAGATCCCTTTCTTTCTAAGACTTGCTGCCACCACTGCCATCACCTTTGTGAAGACTCGAGGTGCTGAAGTAAGACCAAACGGAAGGACCGCAAACTGGTAGTGTTGCGACCCCGCCACAAACCAGAGATACTTCCTGTGCGACTTGAGTATAGGGATATGAAAGTAAGCATCCTGCAAGTCGACAGACACCATCCAATCCTCTTTGTTCAACGCCAGAAGTACCTGTGCCAGAGTCAGCATCTTGAATTTTTCCTGTTTGAGGAACCAATTAAAAATCCTTAGGTCTAGGATTGGTCTCAAACGACAGTCCTTCTTGGGGATCAGGAAGTATCTTGAATAACAACCCTGACTCCTTTCCTGCTCTGGAACCAACTCCACTGCACCTTTTAACAACAGGATCTGAACCTCCTGCTGCAACAACAGGAGATGGTCTTCTGAACAAAACGAGGGGCGGGGAGGTATGGGAGGGGGGAAACTCCTGAAAAGGGAAAGCATATCCTTTCCTCACAATGTTCAGAACCCAGGAGTCGGATGTAATTAACTCCCACTCACAGAGAAAAATACGTCATCTTCCACCTACAGGAGAAGTGTGGTTGAAAATGGGCAGAAAACTAGGGCTGCTTCCCCTTGTTGTTGTCCTCCAGAGGAAGAGGATGATGCAGGGTGCTGCTGGGTGGCCCCTCTTGTCCGAATCCTACCCCGTCCTCTAAAGGATCTATAAGGGAGGCTGGTGGGCTGTTGAACTGTGGACTGGGGTCTCCTACGGTAAACGGCTCCACGCCCAAACCCTCTAAACCTCTGAAAGGACCCGAAAGGGGTAACAGAGGAGGCTTGCAGACCCAAAGACTTTGCTGTGGCCCGACTGTCTTTAAAGCGCTCTAGGGCAGAGTCAGCTTTATCACCAAAATGTTTTCCACCTCAAAGGGCAAGTCCAGGAGACCAATCTGTACATCAGAGGAAAAGCCAGAGGACCTCAACCATGCATGCCTCCTGGTAGCAATAGAGTTACCCATCGCCCTGGCCACTGAGTCTGTAGAATCCAGGCCAGACTGAATTATCTGTTTTGCTGCAGCCTGAGCATCCGGTAGGAGTTCTCCAAATTGTCCCTGAATCTCCTGCGGCAGGTCAGGAACCATGGCCCTAGCTGAATCCATCAGAGCGTGGACATATCTGCCGAGAACACAGGTAGCATTTGCTGCCTTGAGGGCCATACTGCAAGAAGAAAACGTTTTCTTCGAGACTGCTCCATCCTTTTGGATTACCTGTCTGATGGAATCACAGGGAAGGAGCCTGGTGCAGACCGTGTGGAACAAGAGGCCTGAACAACCAGACTCTCCGGGATAGGATGTTTTGATAAGAACCCCGGATCCCCAGGCGCCACTCTATACCTCCTTGCCACAGACCTATTGACAGCAGGTGACGACACAGGCTTCCACCATAGCTCTAAGATAGGCTCTATAAGAGCATCATTAAACGGAAGCAATGGATCTGCCAAAGTAGAAGGGTGCAGGACTTCAGTCAGAATATTTTTTTTGATCTCTGCAGCAGGCAAAGGAAGATCCAAAAAATTAGCTGCCTTCCTAATCACAGTATGGCAAGAGGCCGCCTCCTCCGTAAACTCCCCTGGTGAAGAAAGGTCCCATTCCGGGGAAGTGTCAAGACCACTAGCTGAATCCAGCCCTTGATATTCTCCCAAGGGCTCCACAATCTCCCCTTCTTCCAACAACTGCCGCTGGTACACTTCCTCTTCCAAAAGTCTCAAAGCCTTTCTACTCGACCTCAGCCTGGCCTCTAACCTCAGTGTCAACATAGAATCAGCCGACGTCGATGACACTGTGTAGGAAGTTGGCTCTGTATGCACTATTTCAAAGTAAGGAATAGTATGCACGGAGCCCAAGGGTTCCCCTTAGAGGTAAGATAGTGGCAAAAAGAGATAATACTAATGCTCTATTTTGTGGTAGTGTGGTTGAGCAGTAGGCTTATCAAAGGAGTAGTGTTAAGCATTTGTTGTACATACACACAGGCAATAAATAAGGAACACACACTCAGAGACAATTCCAGGCCAATAGGTTTTTGTATAGAAAAATATATTTTCTTAGTTTATTTTAAGAACCACAGGTTCAAATTCTACATGTAATACTTTCCAAGAAAGGTATTGCAGGTAAGTACTTTAGGAACTTTGAATAATCACAATAGCATATATACTTTTCAAATAAAACACAAATAGCTATTTTAAAACTAGACACTGCAATTTTCACAGTTCCTAGGGGGAGGTAAGTTATTGTTAGTTCTTGCAGGTAAGTAAACCACCTACGGGGTTCAAGTTTGGGTCCAAGGTAGCCCACCGTTGGGGGTTCAGAGAAACCCCAAAGTTACCACACCAGCAGCTCAGGGCCGGTCGGGTGCAGAGGTCAAAGTGGTGCCCAAAAGGAATAGGCTTCAATGGAGAAGGGGGTGCCCCGGTTCCAGTCTGCCAGCAGGTAAGTACCCGCGTCTTCGGAGGGCAGACCAGGGGGGTTTTGTAGGGCACCGGGGGGGGACACAAGTTAGCACAGAAAGTACACCCTCAGCAGCACGGGGCGGCCGGGTGCAGTGTGCAAACACACGTCGGGTTTTCAATTGGAATCAATGGGAGACCAAGGGGTCTCTTCAGCGATGCAGGCAGGCAAGGGGGGGGGCTCCTCGAGGTAGCCACCACCTGGGCAAGGGAGAGGGCCTCCTGGGGGTCACTCCTGCACTGGAGTTCCGATCCTTCAGGTCCTGGGGGCTGCGGGTGCAGGGTCTTTTCCAGGCGTCGGAATCTGGGAGTCAGGCAGTCGCGGTCAGGGGGAGCCTCGGGATTCCCTCTGCAGGCGTCGCTGTGGGGGCTCAGGGGGGACAACTTTGGTTACTCAAAGTCTCGGAGTCGCCGGGGAGTCCTCCCTGAAGTGTTGTTTCTCCACAAGTCGAGCCGGGGGCGTCGGGTGCAGAGTTGCAAGTCTCACGCTTCTGGCGGGAAACGCAGTTGTTTTAAAGTTGCTCCTTTGGAAACAAAGTTGCAGTCTTGGGTGAACAGGGCCGCTGTTCTCTGGAGTTTCTTGGTCCTTCTAGAGCAGGGCAGTCCTCTGAGGATTCAGAGGTCGCTGGTCCTGGGGAAAGCGTCGCTGGAGCAGTGTCTTTTCGAAGTGGGGAGACAGGCCGGTAGAGCTGGGGCCAAAGCAGTTGGTGTCTCCGTCTTCTCTGCAGGGTTTTTCAGCTCAGCAGTCCTCTTCTTCTTAGGTTGCAGGAATCTGAGTTCCTAGGTTCAGGGGAGCCCTTAAATACTAAATTTAAGGGCGTGTTTAGGTCTGGGGGGTTAGTAGCCAATGGCTACTAGCCCTGAGGGTGGGTACACCCTCTTTGTGCCTCCTCCCAAGGGGAGGGGGCCACATTCCTATCCCTATTGGGGGAATCCTCCATCTGCAAGATGGAGGATTTCTAAAAGTTAGAGTCACCTCAGGTCAGGACACCTTAGGGGCTGTCCTGACTGGCCAGTGACTCCTCCTTGTTATTCTCATTATTTCCTCCGGCCTTGCCGCCAAAAGTGGGGCAGTGGCCGGAGGGGGCGGGCAACTCCACTAGCTGGAGTGCCCTGTGGTGCTGGAACAAAGGGGGTGAACCTTTGAGGCTCACCGCCAGGTGTTACAGCTCCTGCCTGGGGGAGGTGATAGCATCTCCACCCAGTGCAGGCTTTGTTACTAGCCACAGAGTGACAAAGGCACTCTCCCCATGTGGCCAGCAACATGTCTCGAGTGTGGCAGGCTGCTAAAACCAGTCAGCCTACACGGGTAGTTGGTTAAGGTTTCAGGGGGCACCTCTAAGGTGCCCTCTGGGGTGTATTTTACAATAAAATGTACACTGGCATCAGTGTGCATTTATTGTGCTGAGAAGTTTGATACCAAACTTCCCAGTTTTCAGTGTAGCCATTATGGTGCTGTGGAGTTCGTGTTTGACAGACTCCCAGACCATATACTCTTATGGCTACCCTGCACTTACAATGTCTAAGGTTTTGCTTAGACACTGTAGGGGCACAGTGCTCATGCACTGGTGCCCTCACCTATGGTATAGTGCACCCTGCCTTAGGGCTGTAAGGCCTGCTAGAGGGGTGACTTATCTATACTGCATAGGCAGTGTGAGGTTGGCATGGCACCCTGAGGGGAGTGCCATGTCGACTTACTCGTTTTGTCCTCACCAGCACACACAAGCTGGCAAGCAGTGTGTCTGTGCTGAGTGAGGGGTCCCCAGGGTAGCATAAGATATGCTGCAGCCCTTAGAGACCTTCCCTGGCATCAGGGCCCTTGGTACCAGGGGTACCAGTTACAAGGGACTTACCTGGATGCCAGGGTGTGCCAATTGTGAAAACAAAAGTACAGGTTAGGGAAAGAACACTGGTGCTAGGGCCTGGTTAGCAGGCCTCAGCACACTTTCAATTCAAAACATAGCATCAGCAAAGGCAAAAAGTCAGGGGGTAACCATGCCAAGGAGGCATTTCCTTACACACCGGCTTCAAAACTGTAAGGCGCGGAACAGGAGAAGAAGGCTGACTTTGGTCTAATCTGGCATCCGGATCCGGCACCGGAGGGTATCCCAACGGCGCCGTGGACACCTGATGTTCCATCATCAGCATCGACTGACGGGGCGATGAGATCGGCGCCATAGGTCTAGAAGGAGACGCCATCGAGACGTCATCGGTGCTGAACTGGCACCCTCAGCCGGATAGAAGGGCATAAACGGCGCAGACTTGTAAGGGGCCAGGGAGCCCAACTAAAATGCTAACGGACCCGTGGGACCAGCCGGTGCACCAGCAGGGGCCATAGCATTAAACATAGAAAACATGGCATTTAAAAATGCCTCCGGACCCGCTCCCCGAGCCGGGAAGGCAGGATACCGCTGGTCTCCATGTTGCACCTGCGCTTACTGAACATCTGAATCCTGTGAAGCAGGTGAAAAATCGAGGACTCTCCGGAGGTGCAACTACCTCGAAGACCGACGGCACCGGAGAAGCCCGAGGGCTCTGAGGTTGTCGATTCACAGTCGGACTAACCTCCCATGTCGTACGGCGCAGCTGAGATGGAAACCTTGATCTTGAACGGCTCTGAGCCGAACGACGCTGAGAGTCATGACGACGACGCCTCTTGTGTTTCATCGACGAAGTGTGAGAAGAGGACCTGTGATGACGCTAATGTACCTTCTTCGCCTTGGCCAAAAAGAGTTTGGCCTCCCTCTCCTTCAGAGCCTTAGAATTCATGCTCTGGCAGGATACACACTATTCAACGTCATGCTCTGAGCTCAAACACCAAAGGCAATCATCATGAGGGTCAGTAACCGACCTGCGACCCCCGCACTCTCGACATGGCTTAAATACAGACTTCCTAGGAGGAGACATTGTAACCAGAAACAGGATTGTAACTAGTAACAAGATGCAACACCTTCAACAGTAGCGAGAGCTAGGAGAAAACAGTTAGCGTCGAAGGCACGGAAAAAAGGGAAATGACGTCAGCACGCCGGCGAGGACCTCTTATTGGTGCGGTGATGTCAGACAGAGTCGCGTGGAGCCGTGCAACTGTGAAGTCCTCGGCGACGTGGAGAGCTGGGAAGAAGATTTTCCGTCGGATGCTGGCGCATGGGAGAATTCATAAGGTGAGTAATCCAGAGGTTATTGTATCCATCAGAAACGGCACAGTTTTAATGAATCTACATTCTATGGCTGAATGTCTCAACAGGAGGACATCCTTGCCAAACAACAAAGTTACTCTGTTATACTCTTGAGCACACTTATGACTGAACTCAGACATGCTTCCGTATCGTTAGTGTGAATCTGCAGGGTCAGATTACAAGTTCCATGGTGCCAAGGGTTGACATATAAAAAAGGAACTCTGGCAGTACCTGTCCTCAAATTGTATTATTATATAGTACAGGTCCATTATGAGTTATTCTGGTTTGCTGACCAGATTAATCAAAAGCACATCAGACAGTGTTGCCGGCATCAGTCGTACATTAAATTATTGGGGCCTCCCACCCAGCAAAGGAGACCAAAATGTGGGAAATGGCTAGACAAGTCTGGAAACTATTTATGGAATTGGTAGGTATGGCGGAAGCATTCTCTTCTTCCATCACATTCTGTAATATGCCTCAGATGTACTTCACTTTTTAACCCAACTCGGAGAATTTGAAGGATAAACTGAAACTCATTGAGATGGGTGTATTCCAGGACACATTTCCCATCATGGAATATTTTATGAGCTTGGAAGACATAGCTGCCCTGGACAGCTTTCTATATTGTTGTCTCACAGCATGAGCGAATACACATTTTGAGAAGATGCAAAGTCAGCTCGAAACGTTAGCATTTGAACACGTGAACATGTCTGGAAATGTGACAATGGACAAGAGGTTGGTCTCATGTTTGCAAGAGGTGGGAGTGGCTTGTCAGGAGATGGAGACCACGGAAAGTTCATAAGGGATCAACATACCTGCTGAGCACAGATGTACACCTGGGTAAGGAAATAAGCTAATATTCAGTTAAAGTTTTTACTTCAGTTATATAAGTCCATAGAAAAGTTGCACACAAATCTGGGTAATACATAGATGTGGGGTGATGACGGTGAATTTTCTTCCCCTCACATGGCACTGCCCTGGAATACATCAGTACTGACTGGGGAAATGCACCGTTATAGAGAATATTATGGATATCAACGTACTAAGAGCAGCCTACAGCAACAGGGACATTCATACAAATAGCACTGATCGCAAACAAATGACTGCAGCCAGGAACAGGTTTAAGGGATCTGTAGCTGCTGAAAATGAAAGTCTAATGGATTGTGCCAGATGTCAAGGAACAGAGAAAACCTATGGCTTAGAGAGCAAGTGCTTGCATAACATAATGCCACGGGACAAAGCACAAAACTTACTTTCTACGTAGGACAGACAAAAAGCTCCAATGTAGTATTATGCTTAAATTCTAAATTCTAAATATATAATAAGGTGGTCAGAAGCCACTGCTGACAAAGGATCATGAATTGGAAATGTGACTGAAAAACCTAAGGTCAGGAGGAAAATTATATTAACAACAGGGGCATTTATGTTATAAAATTCCAACATGTCTTACATGAAGATGAACTAAGTTACATTTGGGTTAAACTCATAGATCAATTTTATTTGTATCAATTTAGGACGTGTAACATAATCAAGAGTATAACAGATGCCTACTACGTCTGGTCTTGAAGGTGTTAGGGAAATGCAACCCGTGACAAGAACCTTGCAGGCTGCCAGCGAGGAGCTGTGAGATTGCCCTTAAGTAGTAAATGTGTTCACTCAGTGTAGGCCAGACAAAATATTGGCACGAATCCTTGTATGCCATATCCAAGTATAAATCTCTGAACTCTGGCAGGCATTGCTGTAAACCATGGAAGAGTGCATTAAAGGTGACAATGAGGAGGAAAAACACTACACATTGCGGCAGAAAGTAAAGAGAAAATGCCTACATTAATAAAGATAGAAGTGGAGCACTAGGCAGATGAACAACCTCACTGAAATAATATCAAAAGGATTCATATCAGTGATTCCAGAGGTCAATCAGAGCTGAGGGAAGCGACTCAGCAGTAACACAGTAACAAATGGGTCTAATCAAGAGTTTCTGCATCAGAAAACAATGTACTTAGATGTATCCAAAAAAGCTGATGCAGAAACTGCCAGTTTGCGTTTGAAAACCGCTAACATTCTAGTCAAGTATTACTCAACTGGGTAGTAAAGATGCTGAAGTGTAAAAAGGAGATGACTGAATATTATACAGTTAATAAATGAATCAGCAAGTAATCTGAGGGGCAGATAAAGTACTAAAACAGAAGGGAAATGCATGTAATAAGGACTATGGATAATAACAAGCGGCTAGTGTGCCATCCGAATCTTATAATGCGTTTCTGGAGACTTATAGTACTGAAACTGACAAAAAAGGGAAGAATCTATAATACTGTGGCCCAGCTACCACATTTTTCTCTCGATGGGAGAGAGGTCACTTATTAACAAACCCAAAGTTTAGTTTTAAAAAAGAAGATTCACATAAATAGAACAATACCGGGAAAGAAAACATGACTTAAATCATTTGGCAAAGTAGCACCACTGAGTAGATGAAGGCAATACTTACATCCCTGCTTCAATAAATACATCAGGGCAGAGCAAGATCTTACTTCAACTTGTACAAAGATTTAAACAGTCTTTTTTAACATTAGAGATGGAAGAGCATAGTATGCATACTAATGCATTCACAGTTTTGTGAAGAAGTCTCAAACAATCTA
The DNA here is from genome assembly GCF_031143425.1 of Pleurodeles waltl. Taxonomy (NCBI): domain Eukaryota; kingdom Metazoa; phylum Chordata; class Amphibia; order Caudata; family Salamandridae; genus Pleurodeles; species Pleurodeles waltl. Next base: position 536,736,955 of record NC_090444.1, on the reverse strand, counting down.
CAAACTAATCAAGCACTGTCTCAACGAATAAATTCCCCTATAGGACTCTGTGAGTGGTGGTGCATGTCTTGGGTTTGAGGAAACTTCACAATATCTTGCTAGTGTAATGGACATACACGTCATGCGCTGAGTTGTTTGTGCAAAGTGTTCATTGCAGACATGCAAGACATTACATCTGTCCAACACATTTCGGCCTGTCAGGGCTCTGGTGCATGACGTCCATGTAGATGGGTTACACTGGAAAGTTTTTGTGAAAAATGTATGAAGTCTTTTTACCATTAATATTGGGAGCTTGCAGTATATGAATCTAAACCTAAGGAGCATATATAATTAGAACAAGTAAGTTAATTAAACAGCGTTTTTGAACACTACAAATAAGCTATCCCCTGTCAGACTTTTCACTCAACCACACTTGTCAGGTGTACCCAGAGCCTTTATTCAAGTACACAATAATTAAGTGTCTTCGATTTTTACAATGAAATATATTAAACCAAACAAAATCATCTTGAAGTGCCTTCAACATCATATGAAAGTTCGATCATTTTTTGTTATCACCAACCACACTGCAATTAGACAATTTTATATAATTCTCTTAAAATGCATTAGCCTAAGCTATTTTAATGCAAAACCAATCTAGACATTATTAATCAAATTCCTGGTATTCCTAATGATATCTCAATTGTCCATGTACGCAAAGCGTTCAAATGGCAAATAGAATTTTATCCTTTGCACACACCAGAGGTTGGTACTTCATGTGTTGATCAATTTCCACAGCATTTGATAGACCCAAGCAACCCATGCAAATGTTTTGTAAAATCATTTAAAGAGAAGCAATGCTACAATACTCTAATACCATTTATCATTTTCTGATAATTCCAATGGGATTTACACTAAAACGGTGGCCTCTAGATATGAAAATGATCAACATTTTGAAGTTCTCACATGTTCAACTTCCAAATTGTTTCCTTTCTCCCCATGTATAGTTTCCAAAAATCGAAATTTCAATTTTTCATAACTGAAAGACTATTTTCCATTATTGCACCAAAGATTCGATCCAGCATTAGTGACACATTAAGTTTAAGCCCAATGAAAGTCTACTGTCAACATACACAATAGTAGGTAACTTCAGACTTTATAGCTTTTTGCAGAAAAGGGGTAACATTTTCTAGATGCAATAAATCAGCTCTGTAAAAATACTGAAAATGGAAATGGTATCATTCAAGCAGGCATCTGATTGGAGAGAAATGATGGATGAGGGTTTGCAAATATTTAGGTCCGTATTTCAATAAAGCAATGTGCATCTGGCAAGGGCTCCGATTAGACAATTGGCAGCTGTGCCTATTTAAGGTGCTGTGGATAGCTCATTTTCTATTCTGTGGCAATGAAAGGTACAGGCTGCTGCTGTTGGAAAAGCAGATTTGGTTGGAGCCTCTACCCATCAAAATAGGTGACCAAAGATGGATTTGCATAGGTGTGTGCCACTTGCAACTCCAGTCCTACTTGCATTTACTGGTTACATAAAGATAAATATACAAATAACATTAACAGACCGACAGAAAAAAGCACGACTCAGAATTGCCTAACATTATTGTTGGTCTAATCTTCAGTGGTGTTTGTGCTGAACGCTGGTGGTTGTCTACAAGATCTGCCACTGTGGAAGTCTCAGAAGAACTCAAGATACCTATGGGGAGGTAAAGTAACCATACAGCCCACATCTGCTGAGTGGAGCCTTTTCTTCAGCAGTCCACAAAACCAGTGTTGAAGTGAGGTGGTGGGCAGACATATAGCCCGCTAGGCCAGCACAGTCACCAAGTGAAGATAGATTACTAATTATAACCATCTCTAGCAAGGCACGAATGTACAGAATATAGTTAAACAAGCATTTGCAATGCAATGGGTCTCACGTTCTCGAGTTTAGCATTGTAAACTCCTAATCGGATTTTTCTTGCCACATAGACTGAAAAGTAAAAGTAAAACAGTTTCACATAAGCGAGCAGACGGCCGACCATGAGCGCAAAGCACACACACACAAAAGGAAACAGAAATTTGTTCGCAGTAAAACGAAATCGGCAAAAGAGCAATTATCCATGTAACCGCAAAAGTGCAACTATCCATGTAAAAGGGTCGATGTCATGCAAAGCACTAGACTACGCCCAGCGAGACTGCACTACCTACATTTTAAAAAGAAAAGGTAGTCCAGAAACCATACCAAAAACATGGAACCTCGTATGTTTTCAGTAGCTGGCCGGTGCGCTCGAGGCGGGCTAAACACTGGAAAAGGCATGAAGTATGCATGCCTTTCACTAATTAAATGAAGCGAATTTCAAAAGGCAAGCCCACGAACCAGCCAAACTGATGGGCATGGTTAAAAGCCCACAGAAAGATGACACCAGCGACAGAGTGCTTTGTGCTCGACCCTACAAATGGGGGTGGGGCTAACATGGTCTTGTTACTGGTCAAAATGGCCATGTTAGTTAAAGATCCCTGCGAGAAACTCTATATGCTGTTTAAAATAAATCAGCAAATGTCAAATTGCCCATCATGTTCTAGCCTGAGGGGCGGGGATTCTAAATATTTCTATCTTGCCTGTGCTTTCTATATGAGTGCTCGCTGTAGCAGAGGTGTGTGGAGTCCCCTCTAATTGCTCCTATTCTGATGGGTCTGTATGGGAAAGCTCCAGTAGTAGAGAACTGAAAGCGATGTGAACTGCAAGAGGGTATGAAATCTGCAGAGTAATAGGCTGACAATCTGGCTGGTGGAGGAAGAAAATAAACAGTGGCTGTGAGTACTGACAGCGGACGGATCGTGAAACCTTGGAGACAGACTACAGAAGGAGAGGCCCAACACTGAGCAGGCATCCGCTGTCTGTGAGGTGCGACGACAAGGGGAAGGTGTCTGTAAGAGACAAGTACACACTGTTGAGGCATTCGCTATGGGGGGGGAAGGTGGCAGCAGCTAAACCGTGAAAATTATGTATGGCCTAAGGGTAGTAGAGAGAGGTGACGGCTACACCATATATTATGGCATTGCCCAAAAATACAGACTTTTTGGAAATATATATTGGTTCAGGTCACAAATGTTACTATCATGGACTGTACAAATTAAATCTACTGGGTTTAATGGATGAACAGACTTGAGAAATGATGGATAGTTGTATAGAGACATTGCACAAAAACGGTGCATTGCTGAAACCCCTGAATTGAATGCCTAGGGTGGAAACATTGATCCGTGTATGGCAACCAAGAAATCAGTTTATCAGTGGATGAAATGTTCAAAGAAAATAGAAAAATATATGGGGGAAACTAATCAGACATCACAGACTAATGTATGGACAGTAGGGTTGGGGGAAGGACAATGGATGAATGCAGTTGAACTTATTTGTAACTAGAAGGGAAACTATATTACCACATGGTGTGCTACGTATTTCACATTGCGTATCACATGGACCAAGATGGTACAGAAGCGAGAGGACATGATGCTGAGACAATTCAAAACACAGTTATTTGTTTATAGTCCATAGCTATGGATCTTATTATAAGAGAAAAACAATACAAAATTTTGTTCTAGAAAATACAAAGAATTTACATTTCCTTTTACATCTTTATTTTGTATAGCCAAGCATGCACCATATATATATATATATATCTATATATATATATATATATATATATATACATACATACATACATACATACACACACACACACACACATATACCTATCTATAGTAGCTTGTCTGTGACGAGAAGAAGTGTTCGCTAAAAGGTTTGTAAAGCAACTATAGAAATATCTGGTACTGGCTAGCAGTATGTAAGGCTATAGTGAGAGCGGTAAAATATGCAACTGTCAGATTTTAAAGGGGACAAACCTGTATTGTTTCTATTTCTGACAAGCCAACAACCAACATGGGTTATCGAAGGAGAGCACTGCGTATTATTTATTTCTCTTTTTTATTTTGTTTACATGAACAATGTAACTCAATTTCAAGTAGTGAAACCTCTTTAAAGTGGAGGAGATGAAGGAGGTAAGGAAGACAGGAAGAGTCAGTGGGGGTGGGCCAACGCACAAACAAAGCGAAATCATCATAACTCCACATCCAGCAGGCAGAAAGTTTGCTGCCACAGGATGTCCTCTGCACAATAGGGTGGATGTTCTATCAAGTCTATCTGTTGTGTTTTATTAACACTCTCTAATTACATATGGAATTAGGAATGGGTAACAGTGAATAACTGGGATTTTTTCGCAGAGAGGGTCTGAGTAATATCAAATAGATGCAAGCGAAGCGCAAGTTGACTATGTTATTACTTAACATCTCGGTGAAAAACATCCTTGTTATTCACTTTCTACCCAGCTATAATTTTGTTTTCTGTAAGGCCCCGACATTATCTGCCCCTGCTTTCAACCGCAAAGCAAGATCAGGGTAGTAATGGGAGCTGTACTTAACATGACTTCACCCTGTCTGAAACATAAACAAGCAATGGTAAAGCCAATAGGCTTCGATCTATGGGCTTTGCCACTCGAGTTGGGGTGGAGAACGGGAGGGCGGGTGAGAAGAGGTAATGGGATGGTTTAAAAAAGTGTTATGAAGCAGCCAGCACTAGTGATTTTTTTCCCCCCGTATGGTGGTTGGAGGGAGAATAAACTAAAGGAGCAACAAGGAGGTGGGTGGGGAATAAGCAACACGACCTGGGGACGGGATAAGAAACAGGCTGGGGGTTGGGGGTTAGGAAGGGAATTGGATAAGCAACATGGAGGTGAGGTGGGAGGGGAAGAAAGAATGCAGACGTGGGTGGGAGGGGAAGAAGCAACTGAGACACGGAAGAGGTTGGGTGGGAAGAGAATAAGTAACAAAGCCAGAAGAAGCAACAAAGACTTGGGGTGGGAGGTGAAGAAGCCATACAGACGGAAGGAAAAGGAGAAAGAAAATACATTACAAAAAACAGTACCTTAATCACAGCACCAGCAGCGGAAGGATAATAATCCAGATGAAGCAATCAGTACTGACAAGACCTAAAAAAAAAAAAAAAACCTGGCCTATTTCCACCTAACACACCACCCTCTGTGCCATCTAAACACCCCTACCCTCGTGAAACTGTGGCTTTTGCATTTCACCAGACGAGGGCAGGCACTAAGCTGACAGGATTTGGTAAATACGTTAGATTTTGCCTATGTGATTAACAATAAGCTATTTTTTGTTGTAAGTTGTAGCTTGCTAAGAAGTTGTACAATATGAGTTACAGAAAGACTGTTAAAGTGTTATGGCTGGTTTGTGTACAAAAATGCAACATGTTGTGCTGTTGCTAGTGGTGGGGGGTGGTAAGTAATACCAAAATTTTGAAAAATTACATGTAAGCGGGAAATAATGTAATTAATTGATGTAATAGCAATATTATGTGTTCAAATCATAACCCTAGTGCCTACAAGATAACTGCATTGGCAACTGCCTGTTTAGTAGTAAAATATATCAATATTTGGTATTTAGTGGAGTTATGACAATTTTTGGCCATGGTGCCATGGTGCCATTGCACCTGCTGTGCCATTCAAATCAAGTCCCTTTTTTAACTGCAAGGTAACTGCAATTGTGACTGCCTGTTTAGTAGTAAAAAATAGCAATAATCAGTGTTTAGTGGAGTTCAGACAACTTTAGGACCCCGTGCCACTGCACCTGCTGCACCATTCAAACCATGACCCTAGTCCCTGCAAGATAACTGCATTTGTGACTGCCTGTTTAGTAGTAAAATACAGCAATAATTGGTGTTTATACAGATGTGACATTAATTTACAGTTTATATACAAAATGTTTCTAGTAAAAAATGATTGGTGAATTGTAAAGTTTTTTGAGTGAGAGGTGCGTTATTACATTTAAATTTACACCTATTACACAGCTCATGCACTGTCGGTTGCAAGACCTATTGACAGCTTAGAGCCTGCCCATTGCTCATATTTGTTTGACTTTATCGTCACTCATTTCGTTGCCTCTTACTTGTCAGCTCCTGTAGGAGTTACTTCCTGTTCCTGTCCCTCCCCTGGAGCATAGCCAAAGTACTTGTGCGATTCCACAGTTCACTTTTGGATTTTTTTTCTGTCCCTGCTCCCACTCGGGCATATGTGCCCCCGATGCTCTCCTGCATGCTGTGCTCTCACCCATGAGCTTCTGAGTTCCCTTGAATGTTGCTCATCAGTGAATTCTCCTGTAGATGCGCCACCTTGCTGTTGCACACTGGTGTGCTTCTCTGAACCGTGTGTTGTCCCAGTCCCACTATGTACCACTTTTTGTATGGCTCTCTCTTTTGAGTTTTGATGCCACGGTATTCTTGATATTATCATAAGCGTTGGGGATTATTTTACAGTGGTGGTGGTTTGGAGGGGAGGGGCTGTGCCAGCAAACACAAAGAAAAAAATGCAGCCTTGTTCCATTTGTTTCAGTCTCCCTTTTTGTTTGTTATGCACTCGCATTGGGAAATGAGAAGTGTCACTCTAGCTTTAAATGGCCATGCTGTTAGCAGAGACAGATTTCTTTCTCGTCCATCTTAATTGTTCCATTTTCTTTTTTTAAATGTGTCTGCCTTGATCAGTAACCTGCTGACTCTCTTAATAGTGTATTCTTTCAGCCTAGGGTCAGCTGTGTGGAGCGAGTTTTGTAATCCATACTTCTATAGGCCCACTAGGAACTGAGGGCTTGCATTGCTCTTTCTCAATCATGAGTAATCTTATCGTGAGTTTACAGACTGTGGGATTACTGTAGGAAAAGGGAAAGGTGTGCGACTCTGGCCCTGTTCACTTTTTTACTCTGCTCAAAGGTGGCTGCACCCAGTGCAATCATTTTAGTGTGCATCAATGACCTCCTTCTCTACAGATTCACTTGAAAGGCATCTCTGTGACGAAAGCGGTAACCCACTAGGGGCCAGATGTAGCAAAGGTTTTTACCCATTCTGTGTCTATGGGAAAAGGTGTTCGTACATATGGCCCTTAGTGCCTACATTTAATACAACTCTGTGATTTGGACGTTGTGCTTTGCAGCAAACACATTACCCTCATGTGCTACTTTATTTATAGCAGCACTCAGGCTGTCAGTAAATATCTTAAATTGTATCCCTTAATGCTGACCACACTTTGTAAAAAAAAAAAACACACACACACAGTGGCGTAGCGTGGGGGGTGCAGGGGGGCCCGGCCGCACCGGGCGCAACATCTGGGGGGGGGGCGCGCTCGCACTCGCGAATGCTAAAATCCACGGGTTAGGGGGCGCAAATTACTTGCCTTGCCCCCGGTGCTGACAACCCACGCTACGCCACTGCACACACACACACTTTTTGTGTTTTCTTTTTAAGCCTTGCCTGCAGGGAGCGCGTATGCGCTATTGCTGAGTGACGATCTACTGTGTATTAAAAAACAAAATCCTTGTCATTTGAGTTTCTTTATGTGGTGCATGGACCAAGTACACATTGATTTTGCTTTGTGTCCGCCCGTGCTCGCGCTGTGATTGAGTCACTATTTCTTCTTTCTTTTTTTGCGTTCTATATAGCGCAACTCTGCCCTCTAGTGAACGAACCTGATTATTTCAAACCAAAGCATTTCAAAGTCAAATAATGGAGCTTGTCTGTGTCAATGTTTTCTTTGCAATGCTGTACAGCTGTGTGGTTGCCGTGCAACACTGTTGAAAGTAAAAAAAAAAAAAAAGTGATATAAAGCGCCCCGCTTTTGATCGCGTTATAGAATTATTTTACTTTTATCCATGATGCCCAGCAGCTGCGTTGCTATAGAATATGCCTAAAAACCATTTAAAAAGCCCATACATCTCGCATAGGCAAGACCTATTGGTTTTGCCAATTCTTGTTTTCATTATTTACTGATCGAACCTTGATTGGTAAATAACAAGAAAAAAAAACACATCATTTTGTAGGCGAGTCCATGCAATGTGCGCGCGTCTACAAAATGGAACAGGCAGGTCCCCATAGGCTTTTTTTTCCTGTTCTTTGAACCATGCTGTACAACATCCGGGATACTATTTAGCAGTGCTGAAAACCACTGGTAAAGTCAATAGGCCCCGAAAGCTCGTTTACGGGTGTTGTTTTTCAATTCAGACCTCGTCAACAGAGCAAAGTACGTTGAAGAACCAGCACATAATTACAAAAGAGCATACTAAGGGACCAGAAACCTCAAGTTTGTCAGGCGAGGTTAGCTCGTCCTATCATGTCTTTTTTGTCTATCTTCTTATAGGTCTTGCTTTTGGATTTCACGTCATAGACAGAGCACTCCGTCTACTGGGGTTAAAAAAAACAGGAAATAGGAAATAGGCAAATATCACCAGACATCGCAACTCTTGCCACCAGTGGCTTGATGATTAAAACGGTAATCAATGGCTATAGACCAGAAATCTGTCGGTATAAGGTTGGGGGGTAAGTGGTTAGCTTTTTAGGGTCAAATTGCAGCATTTGGAAGGGGAAAAACAGAAAGTTTTACAGATCAGTGGACCAGAGAAAGAATAACATTAATTTTGTGTCGGTCACCTTTTGTGCTGGCTTGGTGCTGGTAACATTTTGAGAGTAGGAGCCCTAATTTAGACCGTCATCTTTCTCCATACGAACAAAACACCAGTTCCGGGCCTGTGCTTTCCTTTCCAAATTATAATTTATGGGCTCGCTAGTCCAATTGGTTCAAAGGAACTAAACCAAGACTACATTTTACAGCGTGCATTGGACTTTCACATGAAACCTGAGAACCTCGGCAAGGAAAATTGCCTTTCCCTGGAAACTGTAGTATATTTGCCATCTGTCATTCCTACTTGACGCCTCAGCCTCTTTGCTGGTTGCCGGCCTTGTTAGCGGCCACCTAGAATTGGCTCATCTTAAAAACTGTATTTATTAAAGGACATGATTGTATCAATAAAAATGTTTTCAACCTTAAAGAGCAGGATTTAAAATATGGTGGCATGTTAAACACTGCAAGCTTGGAAACATCTGACAGCCACAAACTGGAGATGGCACTATCATGACTTTTATAGAAGTACTTTGGTGGACCTCTAGACAACCACTTTAATGGCCTTATTTATCCCAAGCTGGAGTTGAATATGGCGCCCCAACTGGAACGACTCCTGTTTACTCGGAGCGAGAAGGCAACACCAATAGGAATTGCGACATAAGGTGTTAATTATATTTATTTCCCTAGAGGACTTGGTACGTGGAATTGTGGGTATTTTAACAAGGCAAATAAATAAAATACTTCCTCTCCACATGTAAATGACAGAAGCCTTGTCCTTTTACTACAAAATTGCAGTAGATATACTTTCACCGTTGTCTTTTAAGAAAATCAATGTACACATATTTTTTAGGGTTGAGGACGCAAAGCACTTTGTCCCTGGTGTAATCTCTCTGTGGGCTTTTAACCACACCCATCAGTTTGGTTTGTTTGTGGGCTTACCTTTTAAAATTTTGCTTGATTTAATTAGTGAAAGGCATGCACACGTCATGCCTTTTCTGGTGTTTAGCCCTCCTCAAGTGCACCAGCCAACTACTGAAAACATATGAGGCTCTGTATTTCTGAATGGCTTCTGGACTACCTTTTCTTTTTTTCTTTTTATTTTGTAGGCAGCGCGATCTCACTGGGCAGTAGTCGAGCGCTTTGCATGACATCGACCCTGTTACATGGATGATTGCACTTTTGCCAATACGTTTCACTTCAAGCGAACTTCTGTTTCCTTTTGAGTGTTTGCTTCGCGCTCATGGTGGCCATCGAGTCACTTATGTTTTCTATTCCTCTGTTAATTTAAGCAAGACTGCTCGGTTTTGTGAAGAATGCAGTGAAGGTGGCTCTGTTTTGGAGATGTCTTTCGCTCTCTCTTTGCCACAACTCACCCGCAGGATAGTGCCACGAAGCAGCCCGATGTGAAGCGCTATGTGTGTGTTAAATTACGCACCTGCACGTTTCTCCACATTCTGAAAGTGCGGTGTGTGTTAGGAATGAGGATGCAAGGTGTAGACCAGTACAGGGGGTGACAGGTCTGGACATTGTTACATCCCAAAGACACACCCTCTGACTGAGGTCCGTATGCCACTGAGATGCCTGTTAAGCAGTCATTTATTTTCATTACAGAAAAAAAGTTATCACCTCTGCAGTTTCAGCACATACCGGCTTGTCTGTTGGCAGTCCACATGGGATGTTATTGTACAAAGACTGTACTCAGACTGTATTAAGTATCTTATGTCATTGACCTGTGCTTTCTAGTGCTGTCTGGCAGCCTCAAAGCACTAGCATCCAGTCGGTGAGCCAACGTTGCCTGTGGTATTTCATGCAGTGACTCCTGGTCGCCTTTCATGTGCTTCACAGATTAAAGGCAGATTTGATCCTGCAGGGATTGTCTGTCCTGCAACCCCTGTCCTGCAACCACTGCAGCAGATGCAAAACCCACTGATCTGTCAGCCTAACGAGCTCTCACCCCCCAAGCCATTTAACACAAAGATGTTTTAAGACATGGGCAACATGGGCTCTGGCCCCAGCCTTTCAGGGGCCACCTGATAGAGCCAGCTCTGTTCTCCACACAGTCCTGCCCTGATGACCTTGAATGGTTCTTAAACATTGCTGTTTTACATACAATTTCCTTTAATTTATGTTTAATATTGGTGACATGTGGAAGTCCATTGCAGACAGATTGCAGGAAAATGCTGTTTTTCAACACCAGCCCACATCCACAAAATTTCTTCTTACATCAAAAGAGTCAGACCTCATATAGGAGAAATGGCAGTCTGTCGCATGGATTATTTACAGTAATGTTAGTGAGCTGCTGTTACAAGAATGAAAACACACATCACTGTCCGTGAATATTAGATGGAAACACATTTAGAATTTGAGGCAGTGTGCCTGTGCATCACCTGTGACCTGGCCAGAGATCCCACCTGCAGCTCCATCAGTGCACCTCAGTTCACACACTCCAAGCCTTCAGCTGTGCCAGTGCCAGGAACCCCACACACGCTGTCTGCCAGAGCACCTCAGTTCTTGCAGTCAGTACACTCTGCTGGTCAAGTACTGAGACCTCGGGCGCAGCTCCATCAGTGCACCTTAGTTCACACACCCCAAGCCCTCAGCCGTGCCCTTGCCAGAACCCCACACACACTGTCTGCCAGAGCACCTCAGTTCTTACAATCAGTACACCCTGCTGTTTCAGTACTAGGACTTTGGGTGCAGCTCCATCAGTGCATCTCAGTTCTACCCCTGCAAGGTCACTTCCTTTCCTATGCTGGGACCCCACTCACATGCAGTTCCATTACAGCAGCTCAATTCTAATATTCTATCCCACTGCCAAGCCAATATTGGACACAAAAGAGCAATACAGAACTCAGCCAGTGCACCTAAAGTCTAAAATACAATGCCACTGTTGATGGCAAACACCACAGCTCTGCCAGAATCCATCAATTCTAACACTCAGTGCACATTTCTTCTCAGTACTAAGGCTCACACATGCCCTTCAGGACTCCTCTCTTCTGTGGTTCAGAGGTAATGCCATTCCCATACTGGGCCCCACTCGCAGCTTCACCAGGGCACCTCCAGGCTAACACTCGGCAACACTGGCACACCAGTAATAGGTGCAATACATAGGTCCATTAACATAGCTCACTTCTGACCTTGTGTGGCCGTTACTATTCCCGTATTGCAGCTCACATACAACTGTCAGTGCACCTCAACCATAACCTGCAGTGCCCCATTATTATAATACCAGAAATTACACCACACTCCATTTCTCATTCTTCACCTGATGCCTTTCTGTTATTCCAGCACTGGGCTGGCACACATCTCTATCTATACCCCCAATCCTGATCTGAACCGCCCCAATTTTGCTGTATTGGGGTTCACACACAACTCTACTAATGCACCTCCTGCTGTTCTGCAGTGCCCCCTGCTGTTCCACACTCTTGACTTCTGTTTGAAGACGTGGGGGAACCAATTAAATATATTCTTAGCTGCCAACTTTAGTTGGGAGGGTCTGTTTCCTTTACTCTGTTTACTCTCAATGTTTTCTTTCTCCCCCACTTTTCTCTTTTCAGCTCTTAAAATCCACACATTAACAGTTTTGCTTTCTTTCAACTGTTTTTCTACTCCTCTCCCTTTTTTTTTATTTCCCCTCTTCCTCTTGCTACCGCCTCTTTCAAACTCGCAAAAACATGGTTATTTCTTCCCTTATTTTGTTACTCTCTTTTCTTCACCAGGTGTTTATTCTTTCATTATTTTTTTCTCTTCCCTTCATTCTTTCCTTGTTTTTTTTTATTTGCTCTTTCCTTTGACTCAGTATGCGACCTTTCACTTTAAAAAAAAAAAATAATAAATCTTTCTTCCTTCCTTGCTCTGGTGTTTTTCTTATCTTTATCTGTCAATTCATGTTTTACTATAAATCCCTCTTTTTCCAGTCTGTATGTGGAAGCCACAAGTTACTTGTCAGGACCTGAAGTGTCACAGTGGTTTCCCCATTCTGTGTTTGTGGGGAATGTGTCAGTACGTACTTGCCCTGGTTCCTTCGCTGCTTGTTTCTCTCACCATCTCTCTTTTTTCTATAATGTTCATTTTTCTCTTTCTTTCCACAATTCTTTCATTATTTTTCCTCTTTACCTTTCCTTCGCCAGCTTCCTTCCTTTTTTCTTGTCTCACACGTGTGCTCTATTTCTTCTCTTAGTTGTGTTTTCAGTTTCTCGTTCTTCCTTTCTCTTCTTTCTTTTATTTCTTTGCGACCCCTTCTCTTTCTTCCTTTTGTCTGATGAATTCCTTTCGCTTCTCTTTTCCTGCCCCATCCGCTTTCTCTCCTGAGGCTTAGTTATCAAAGGAGCAACAGGTGCAGTGGCACCGGGGCCTAGAGACCTTTGGACCTCACTCAAATCTTATTACTGCTGTATTTTCCTACTGAAATTGCAGTCAACCATTTTCCTTTCTTACTCGAAAGTGCGGTGTGTGTTAGGAATGAGGATGCAAGGTGTAGACCAGTACAGGGGGTGACAGGTCTGGACATTGTTACATCCCAAAGACACACCCTCTGACTGAGGTCCGTATGCCACTGAGATGCCTGTTAAGCAGTCATTTATTTTCATTACAGAAAAAAAGTTATCACCTCTGCAGTTTCAGCACATACCGGCTTGTCTGTTGGCAGTCCACATGGGATGTTATTGTACAAAGACTGTACTCAGACTGTATTAAGTATCTCATGTCATTGACCTGTGCTTTCTAGTGCTGTCTGGCAGCCTCAAACACAGCTACTACACCATGTGCCCTCTCCATCTTTTCTTCTGACTCCCTCTTTCCTTTCACCCTCTAATCTGCCACAAATTATATTTTTGTTATGGTGTTTTGAGGATTACCATTTAATGCCAAAAGTTTATTTCTGATAAAGCTTTATATGATAATTGTATCTGTTTTATATAGAGGAACAAGGTAAATTGAAGTGCTTTAGTTAAATGCTGGGCCAATGGAATTATATGGCGGGAAAAGACGAAACTATGAGGTAGGGTGGACCAATTTATGTGGCAAGAAGAGTCCAGTTATGAATTTACAACGCCAGTCGCTCTAACTCGAGAAAACGCGAGACCTATTGCATTGCAAATGCTTGTTTCTTTCTGCTGTAAATCACTCAGGAGTACACCCAAGAGTTAACATCTAAAGAAAGTAAAGAAGCGTCGATTTAAATAGCTAAAATATGCACATTCGATTTTAAAGAAGAGTTGGAATCTAAATTGTGAGCGACTTATAAAAGATGGAAAGAAAGTTGCCTGTAGCTCGTTACAAATGTCTGACCGGTTCCTTACTGCGCCAGGGACAGTTCTGGGAAAAATCCTAATAAAAGAGCACAAGATGTTCAGTGATTGATGGATGAGGCCTACTTAACACCACTGAGTCTCCCCTACACGCAGAGACTCACCCCCCGCATCCCGCACCAGAGGTCCCCTCGAAGGGGCGACGTCTTCCGCCTCACCTGAACATCTCTGCTCCAGGAAGTCCAGCACTGGCGCGGCCCAAAGGGGGCTCCGCAGGAATCCGAAGACGCTCTCCACCACCCATTCTTCGACCTCCGCCATGGTTGTTACTCCAGGGACCGGGCCAAGTCCTCCACGTCTAAGGAGGCGCAGGGACGGGAGGTAAACAAACCCCGCACGCGCCTAAGCACACAACCACTTCAGCCCGGATGGACTACAAACGCTTGATTGGGTCGCTACGGCAACGGACGTCATCCGAGGGTTCACGCGTCACCGAAACGGTTTATTGGCTGAGAAAGTGCAGACTGCTGTGCATCATGTTAGCGCATGCGCGCGCCACTCTACTGCGGCAGTATTTCAAGTTTTGATCTGTTAGGTGTGGTGTGTCTAGCGCGGTTTGTGACGCCTGAACGATATTTGCGTGCTACGTTATTTTGCTGCAGGGCTTAACGATAGCTACATAGATAGGTTTTCAAGAATCTGCACTTTGAAATGCCCGTGGGTCTGACGAACACGAGTTTCGGTTCGGGCACCTCTATTTTAGACACCAGAGAATCTTCCAAATAAGAGCAACAATTAAAGTTGGGTATCATTGGCTCTAATGGATACTGACTGTACTGCAGATTTTGTTGTTAAGATTGGTGGCCTGTGATGGTGATCACATGTTACTAATACATTAGTGGCATAGAAGTTAGCATGCTGTGACAAATACACCTTAATTTAAAAGCCCAGCAGAAAAAAATAACATGAAATGTAAAATGTGCACATTTGAAATAGGATGGACAGTGTGGCCTGCATTCGTATTTGACATAGCGTTTTGCCAGAAAAGATGTTGTGCATTCATATTTGAGTGAGCTACTGACATGAATTAATATTAAAAGTATTATTATTAAATTAATATTGAAAATTAAAAGTATATTATGAGTATTAAATGAACATGGATTTATCATACTTAAATTGATTTGAATGGATAATGTTAATGTGGATAGAGAAATAAATGCACGTTCAAATTGTGTTTCTAATGTTGTGAATAATGATTGCAATTAAATATTTTGCTTTGCATATTTGATTCAAACTTTAAGGTGCGCAATAGGATTTATGTGTATTAACTGTATTAATGTGTACTTAGGCTTTCTTAGCTAGACTAGACCTGAAGATCACTTTTGCAGCAGTAAAGGAAATTACATGTTCCCTCTACCCTGAATTAATTCCTAGGTTGCTGACGTGGTGGTGAATAACATTTTTTCTAGCAATCGCGTCAAGAATTTTCAATTCTTTTAAAGACATGGAGGCGAGGATTATGCTTCTCTTCCTTTGCTGAACAAACACAGCAGCCAAGGAGTTAACAAAATGAAAACTACAACTCCCATAAACATTTGTAGCCCAGGCTACCCAATCCCAGGTCAGCCCCAACTATAAGAGTCCCCATAGCAACGGATCGTCCTCTTTCTTTGCGATAAACGAACCACACTCCGTCTCTTCATAACTTGCATCGGAACCTGCTGACGAATTCACCGAAACAACTGGTCTTTGATGGACCAATGACCGAAACCTCATTCACCCATGGTAATTGCACCTAAAGGTAAAGAAAATATACTAATAATATCCTAGGAAAGGAATAAATCTTAGGGGGGGGGAAATTATTTTAAATACATTTCATCATCACAAATATGCATTTCAAACAAATCATGCAGAAGACCTTACAATTTGTCAACAGTATATGGGTGGGATAATCCTCGCCTCCGTGTCCTTAATAGAACTGAAAATTCTTGACGCGATAGCAGGATTTTTTTTTATTCTATGTCAGGACCGGAGGCTTCGGATTATGCTAGTTTAAAGCTGATCCACCACAGTAGTTGCTATATTAACAATAGGTTTATAATAAAATATTTTGAACGTATTGTCTGATGACCAATCCGCCGCTGCCATAATATCCTCTAATCTGGAACCCGCTCCAGAGGATTTTGAAGCCATAGCACCTCGAATGGAGTGAGCTCCAAACACAGAAGTGTCAATACCTGCTTGTCTCAAAAGCCACTTAACCCATCTAGCCAAAGTGGCCGCTGAAACAGGACCGTAAGGTTTTTGCAGAGAAATTAATAATTGACCTCCTACATCTCTGCGAGATTCTCTGGTGCAGCTTTCATAAGCTTTCAAGCATTGCACCACACACAATTTCTGATTATGTGGAAAAGCTGGGCAAGAAATACATAGAGATGCAGTTTTTGTACGTTTAGAAATTGTGAATGAAACTCCTGTAGGAGTGAATACTCTACCTGTCAAATCCAGAGCCTTTACGTCCGATACACATCTGCATGAAATAAGACACAACAGGACAGTCAATTTGGCGGACAATTGTTTGCGAGACAGGTCGTCATTGCATGGCCAAGATCTAATAAAACGAAGGACAACATTAACGTCCCACAAGACTGAATAACGTGTCTGAATCATTGAAAAAGGGGGGAAGGCAGAAAGAAGGTGTTGAGACCAATTCTGAAGAAAGGCGTCCGTTCCCATTGCTAACGGATCCGGCCTCCAACTGAAAAATCTCAGCAGTTGGGCATTGAGGCGGGATGCAAATAGATCCAAACCCGGGAGACCCCATCTCTCTGTGAGCTTCTGGAAGATCGACCGATGCAACATTCAAATGCTGCTGTCTCTCAAAAAGCGTGAGTTCCAATCCGCCACCACATTGGAGCGGCCCGGAATGTACTCCGCTATTACATGGATCTGATTCTGAAGGCAAAAATGCAAAAATTCCCTGGCAATCTTCGCTAACAGGTGAGATCTGGTCCCCCCCAGTCGGTTGATGTATCTCACAGCTGAAATGTTGTCCATTCTCAAAAGAATGCAACAACTGGCTTTGATGGGGGAAAGCAAACGAATTGTGAAGGCTCCTGCTAGTAGCTCCAAACAGTTGATGTGGAGATTCAGCTCCTCCGAGGACCATCGTCCCCCCGTCTCCACCGAGCCACAACGCGCTCCCCTGCCCCAGTGGCTGGCATCCGATTCTATGACAATCTCCGGAGAGGGTGCAAAAATGGCCCTGCCATTCCATGCTTCCATATGATTCAACCACCAGACAATCTCTGTCTTGGCGTCCTCTGATAACGGAATGTGATTCGTATAGGAGAGACCCTTGCGAAGATGCAATATCTTTAGGCGTTGGAGAGCCCTGTAATGCAAGGGACCCGAAAAAATCGCTTGAATGGAGGAGGAAAGAAGCCCCAACAACCGTGCCAAAATCCGCAACGATAAAGTCGGAGAGGCAAGGGCTTTCCGTAACTCTCTCTTGATGGATGTCCTTTTCGCTAAGGGTAACTTCAGTTGAGCCTGCACTGAATCCACTTGGAAACCTAAGAATTCTATACATTGCGAGGGAGTCGTTATTGATTTCTAGCTGTTGATTAAGAATCCCAGGTCCTGAAGGATCTGAATTGCCCAGGCGAGGTGAAGAAGGACTAGCTCTCTGGAATGAGCCATGATCAAAAGATCGTCGAGATAAATAATGAGGCAAACGCCTCTTTCTCGAAGAAACTAAGCTACAGGCCGAAGCAGCTTTGTGAAGCACCATGGGGCAGAGGAAAGACCAAAGGGAAGAACCTTGAATTCGTACCATTGGTGTCTCCATTGAAAATGAAGGAAACAACGGTGAGGGGAGAAAATTGGGACTGAAAGATAGGCGTCTTTGACGTCTAAACGCACTAACCAGTCTTTTTCTTGAAGAAGATCTTGCAACATATGGATACCCTCCATCTTGAAATGACGGTAGACTATCCAATGGTTGAAATCTTTCAGGTTTAAAACTAGACGAAAACCCTTTCCTTTCTTTGGAACGAGGAAAATAGTACTGACAAAGCCGTTTGGATGGGGACTTGAAGGGACAATCGCCTGTTTGCGAAGAAGGTTGTCGATTTCTGAGTCTATAAAGTTGCTCTCTGCTAGGGAAAAAAGGAGAGGAAGAGGGGGAATGATCTGACTCGGAGTGGAATACAATTCTAGCTTGTAGCCCCGGATAGTTTGCAGTACCCACGGGTCTTGAGAAATGCAATCCCATGCTTGCACATGACTCTCTAATCTCCCCCCAAAGAACTACCTCTGAAAAATTAATAATTCTCACCTGAAGTGGAGGTGTCTTGGGAACAGTCGGAGCCCCGACCTCTGAAACCACGACCACAGGCTCTTCTACCTCTGGAGGGGTAGAATCCTGAAGATTGATAATATCCTTGACTTCTAGGGGCGTTGTTGGGAGAGGTCTGCTGGAAACCTCGGCCCGATGCTCGACCTCTATAACGTCCGGCCCTGGTAAAAAGGCCACCAGTGAACATCCGCTTCATGGAGGATTGGGCTTTGTCAAGAGCTGTAAAGGTGTAGACTTATTTTCCTAAATCTTTCACAAATTTGTCTCCAAAAAGGAGTCCATTGGCCAAGGATCCTGGTACAGAGAGGGCACGTTCTGCCAACTTAGGGTCTATTCACATAAGAAATTACTTTCTGCGCTCGGCGGACATGGCGCAGTTTGCGTTTCTGAGGAAACAAATGGCTCTTTGGGCCCATTCAAGCACTGTTTGAGGGTCTAAAGGCATATTTGTCTCTTTAGCATGAACCGCTAATTCAAGAATTTTTGTAATGGGGCTGGACAGGTCCAGCATCTTGTCCTGGCATCCTTTCCAGGCGCGGTCCAGTCCCTTTTTGGGATCTTTGGTAAATTTCTTTAGAAAAGTTGCTACACTGGGGTCAAGCTCCGGGGTGTCCGCCACCTTGCCTTGCAGAGAAGGGCGAGGGCATTCCGAACGCAGGGTACTGTGTACATCTTTATCGAAGCCCTTACGCAATCTGTCTTGAATATAATGGGCCACCTCTGCACAAGGAACCCATTCTGTTGATCTGGGGTGAATAATGTTCACCGGGTCAAAGAGTAAATTCCCCTGAGGGGTTATATCATCAGGGGCATAATGTTTGGTCTTACGTTTACGTTTGCCCGCTTGCTTGGGTTCCGAAATATCTGAATCTAAATGAGACTCGAATGATTGTGACAGATCTTTATGCGCCCCTGAAGCAGGAGGAAAGTTTTCAGATGTACTTCCTCGCACGCTGCACGCGTCTGAGCCTAGGGGAAAGACGCAGCTCCGAACGTGTGCAGGCGCGGTGAAGAAAAAACTAGAAATAGAGAGCGGACTGCTCTCTTAACCAGCACTCGCTCGGTCTCCCTTGGAGACCGAGTAATCACCCTGCAAGCCGAGCCGCGGGCGTTTAGGCTAACACTGGCGGTCAAGAATGCCTCAGAGGGAAACTGATCGGCGCGCTATCGGAGGAGAAGAGATTCCCCCGAATGCGCACTAGGGTGATAAAAGACGGGCGGGTCGTCGACCGTAGCCCTTGCAAGCGCCGCTCACCCCCGCTCCCACTCCATGGGCCGAACAGAACTAATTAGATTACACAATAAGTAAAATGACATTAAAATAACGCAATTTGCAATAAAGATAAAAGGGACTCAACTTCGGCTGCGCAGCAGCAAAGACAGAGGAGGATCCGTTGCTATGGGGACTCCTATAGTTGGGGCTGGCTTGGGATTGGGTAGCCTGGACTAGAAATGTTTATGGGAGTTGTAGTTTTCATTTTGTTAATTCCTTGGCTGCTGTGTTTGTTCAGTAAAGGAAGAGAAGCATAATCCGAAGCCTCCGGTCCTGACATAGAATTTCCTATTGTATTAAAGACCAATAACATGTTTCAATGTTAATAAATGTAACAGTAGTTGTTCTTGCTGTCAAACAAGGTAGGAAGCCTTATTAATTGTTCATCTCATCCTGTGTACTGTGAGAAAGGATTGTGAGTTGTCAATGACAAATAAATAATATTTTGGCTGAACTGTATGAATTCATCAAGATGACAACACATCTTCCCTGAGAAAATCCGTAATAGTTGCAAACTTGATGGTGTCAGCGGTTACCATTAGATGATGGTGGATGTGCTCATGATGAGCCCACCTGGAGGACCAATGAGAAATGTGTGGACAGTTCTATTTAGGGAGAGAATTTTTAAACTGTTAGTCAGTCTGTCAGAGCACTTCTTGGGTGTTCATGCTGTCACCACCTGGCCCTCTCCAAGTCTTCTGCCATTTAGTCTTTATGTTATGAATTTCCTTTTACTACCACATGCCCCGTTTGCTTATGCTGTTCAGTACTAATATGCCCAATACATTTTGAACTGCTGACCTGCCCTATGTGCAGCCAGTGCTCTGCACTGTCCTGATTCTGCTTTCTATTGGTTCTGTGAAACGGTGACGCTCTGCTTGATGAAACTTTCCAGTCTGCTGTTCTATGAGGCTAGGTATAATTCATAATGTGGTTTCTTGTCTCCTTTTTATCTTAGATGATTACACCAGTGTATTTATATAGTGAGTTACCCTAGTTAAATATTTTTTTCAAATTATTTTTGTCTTTTCTTTGATTTGCCGTCATGTGTTAGCCCGTTCCCACACATGCAAGACCAAATTCGTATTAGTGATGAGGATCACCCAGCATTGAAAACTGATTGTTATTAACTACATTTTAATGATTTACTGATGTCACCGTCATCTGCTTTGAAATCTGAATTTAATGTGCATCTCATAGTTTTGTTAATTTGTGTTATTCCTCTGGAGTGCTTAATAGTATTGATATTAGGTAGGCTTAATCTCTTTAGACGTTTTGGTCAGCCTATGGTTTTCATGTATGTTTACAATTTAGTCTTGGGCACCTTTTACGTTACAGTAGTTCTGTGGATATAGTGAAGCTTTAAAACTTTATTCTGTTTTTGGGTTTTGTTTTAAGGTTAAATTGGTCATGTTGTTTACGTATCTCATTTGGTTAGTTCAGATTGAATGAATCCATTTACCCAATTACTGGCTGAGTCCGAAGATCGAGTCGACTTCTAGTACGTGGAATAAAGTGTGGTGTCTCACCAGAGTGATTGCGGTTTCTGAACTTGAGGTGGGAAGAAGACCTTCGTGGGCACTCCAGCACCTGCAGCACCATGAAAGGGATGAAGGAGGGCTTCTACTCAACTGTTGGCTGGGGAATGGCACAACTGTCTCTCTTAATGTTAGGCTTTTATATATGTGTGATTACACTCATAGCTGTATAAGTATCTCACTTACCAATAAGTATTCCAATAAGTATTCGCAACCTAAAGGAATCCGTTTTAACTGCCATATAAATTACAAACGATTGGGGAAAAAACATGAACGGATATACTATTAGAATTTTGATCTGTGACCAATGAATAATTAAAGTATCTCTGTAACAAAAGCATGAATCCACTGACTTATCACACATAAAAGACACATGTGAGCTGCCTGTTCCGGTGTACAGACACAGTAACTCTATGCTATTTATGAGTCAGTCTCTGAGCAGATTTCACACAGATCTCTCCAGCAAATGCCAGCAAACGTATTGCACACATAAATTTAATAACCATTTTTATATTTTGAAACTTACTGCATATAGACAACTGTCTAAAGCAGGTGCATTATCTCCATAAGAAGTCTTGAAATGCATTCTATTTGTCAGAAATTAAGTAGGGTAGAATAGCTTTACTTGCATTTCTCCTTGTTGCCAATTTCTTTTTGTGCAACATTAAGCTGGTTGCCCTTCATGACACTCCTCTTTAACACATCATGTGCCCCCTACCCTGTGAACCCCTCATTTATGGGATCCCAGATTATACCATTTCCAGCACAGGGCACAGCCTTACATGTCTGAAGTACAGATAGTGATGCTAGTGGTGGCTTGGTGAGGAAGGGGTGTCTGCCGTTGTCTACAGTAACTGTAGACATTAAAGGGCTGATTTAGAACTCAGCAGACAGGATATTCGTCACAACGGTGACGGATGTCCTGTCCCCTGAAGTCTAAATCCCATTCTATCCTATGTAATTTAGATTTTGGCGGGAGGAATGTCCATTAGTGATGTA
The DNA here is from genome assembly GCF_031143425.1 of Pleurodeles waltl. Classification (NCBI taxonomy): domain Eukaryota; kingdom Metazoa; phylum Chordata; class Amphibia; order Caudata; family Salamandridae; genus Pleurodeles; species Pleurodeles waltl. Next base: position 536,715,056 of record NC_090444.1, on the reverse strand, counting down.
ACAAAATAACCTGTCCGCCGAGTTCTAAATCGGGCCCTAAGTGTTTTTTTATGTTTTGGGTCGTAAGCATAGTGTCCCTCCCGGGAATACATTTTAGATGTTTAGCTTTTGTTAGTCTGCAAACAATGTGGTTTCAAAACCAGGAGTTATGTCATATCCATAGATTATTTATGCTCCATGTTTTGTGCAAATTACATTATCCCTGTGCAGGCGCGGCCCGTCCTTTAGGGCGGAGGGGCCACCCCCCCACCTTTTTCCCCTCATGAAGATTGTCTGTCAGGTTGAGCAAAGGTCAGCCTGACAGACACTCTTCATGTTTATGTCAGGCAGCCGGGAGCAGACATGCGCGATTTGTGCAGACTCCTGGCTGCCTGAGCTGAACTTTTCTGGGCTGAAGAGGTCACAGCTCCTATGGGTGTGACCTCCTCGGCTCAGCAAAGGTGCCTCGAGGCCCTCCCCCGGGTGATGAGGAAAGCGTCACCCATTGACTTTGAGCTGGGCGCTTCAGGTTTAAGCCCTGAAGTGTCCAGGACGAGTGTCAATCAGTGACACCTCATCACAGAGTGGGGTGGGGTCAGCAGTCTCACTGACCCCATCCCACTCTGAGATGAGGCTGGGACTGCTGCCTTCCCTCGTTGGCTGACCTAAGCCTAATAATTATTATAGTATACAATGTACATATATGCTATTTGGAACAGCTCAGTATGTAGTTCCTGTTTAAAAAATAATAAAACATGAGTAACAGGTAATGCTGTGTTGTTCTGGTGATATTTGCAAACCAGTGGACCTCAATTATTGTTGTCAATTCTTTAGAACCCATGAATGACATATGATGTAAAACACATTTTGTTTTATTTATCCCCAACTCAGAGAGACGCATAAACATAATAGTACAATAGTGTCACTATAGTTGAGATTACTTGTTATTTACCCATCATACATTTAGGCACATACACATACTAGAACAATAGTGTTACATTATGCATTTCATTTCAAATTCAAAAACACTTCTTTGGTTACAACTTTAAATCTTTTGCCTAAGCTAGCCAAATTTAGAACAACTTGTAATACACATGTGCTTACACACATAGGGGGTCATTCTAAGTCTGGCGGGCGGCAGAGGCCGCCCGCCAGACTTCCCCCCTCCAAAATACCGCTCTGCGGTCGCAAGACCGCTGAGGGTATTTTGGCTTTTGCACTGGGCTGGTGGGCGACCGCCAAAAGGCCGCCCGCCAGCCCAGTGCAAAAACCCTTCCCACGAGGACGCCGGCTCAGAATTGAGCCGGCGGAGTGGGAAGGTGCGACGGGTGCAGTTGCACCCGTCGCGAATTTCACTGTCTGCAGTGCAGACAGTGAAATTCAAAGTGGGGCCCGCTTACGGGGGCCCCTTCAGTGCCCATGCCATTGGCATGGGCACTGCAGGGGCCCCCAGGGGCCCCACGACACCACATACCGCCATCCTGTTCCTGGCGGGCGAACCGCCAGGAACAGGATGGCGGTATGGGGTGTCTGAATCCCCATGGCGGCGCAGCGAGCTGCGCCGCCATGGAGGATTCAGAAGGGCAGCGGAAAACCGGCGGGAGACCGCCGGTTTTCCTCTTCTGACCGCGGCTGAACCGCCGCGGTCAGAATGCCTTGCGGGGCACCGCCAGCCTGTTGGCGGTGCTCCCGCCGACCCTGGCCCCGGCGGTCTAGTACTGCCGGGGTCAGAATCACCCCCATAGTCTGCTGCACATTTATAACGAAGGGCACACACCAAAAAGGTAAACTTAGACCTGAAGTCTAAGTTTAGACCTGAAGTCTAAAGGCCCCTGAAGCCTAAGTTTAGATCTGAAGTCTAAGACCCCATTCACAAAGGTAAACTTAGACCTGAAGTCAAAGTTTACCTTTGTGAATCATGCCCTTAGACCTCAGTTCCAAACTTTAGACTTCAGGTCTATGTTTACCTTTGTAAACTGGGCCCAAAGTTTAAGACGTTTTTTAAGTCAGTAATTGAGTACTATTAAAATCTGGGCTTCTTAGCAGAGCACCTTAATGCACAAATTCCTCACCCAGTTTGCATCAAGTTTCAGTAAACTTGCAGTGAGTGTATCAACTGCAGTGATCGCATATGCAATATAAAAGGTTATTGTTTTATCTTTATTAGTCAAACACTTTAAATGTGCTCAACATTTATTTTTAAATGGGTTGTGTGGAGAAAGAGCAAAGTAATATTGAATGAGTACCAGGATAATGTGATGTTCACAATATTCCACAAAGCAAATAATAAAACAAGTTGTGCTAGTTGGGTTACAATCTGACCAAAACGACAAAGGCATTCAAAGGATATAAAGAATGCCACCCTGTGAGCACTCTTCACTCTATTGAGTGCTTGTAGGAGAAGATAGAGCAGAGAAATACTGAGCTGATATTCGGCCACGTGCTGCCACTTCAACACCTGTGAAAAGGACAAGCGTGTCATCTTTAATGTGCAGCAGCAACGGACACGTTATGTGAGCCTAGTAAATGCATTGGCTTGTTTCAGCATAACATGCCCTAGAGGCAAGGGTGTCCACATTTATAATCTTTGTGAACTACTAATAACATTTTATCTTGAGGAAAGCACCTGGCATTGAGAAGGCTATTGATCAGTGCTTGTGCATATCAACAGGAAAGGCAGGCAGTGTCCATAGCTTGACATATTTGGTTCCAATTTTGTGGCAGAGAATCAACATTTCAGGCTCATCCACACATAGCTTTAGTTAGCTGTTATGGTATCAAATAAGATGACCACTGATGAAGTATTGGAGAAAATGGCATCAGAAGAAAGAAGGTCAAATTAAGATATTCTGAAAGAAATGTTCCCCTTATGAAGCATCTACTTCAACCGGAATTAGGCAGATGTAAAACTCTTCAGGAAATGTAGCTGTAAAATGGGACATTATGTATGGATATTTGACAATAGTAAGTCTATATAGATAGCAGTGGAACACAGGAGAGGTTTTTACAGCAGAGAAAATAGAATTGCTTGTCACTTTTGCTCTCGCCATGTCTCTAACATTATCCTGCAGCTTGTCACTTAGTAGGGAGTTTCCACTGATAAACCTTCCAATTTCCATCAGCAAGCACTTTACTTTGAGGGGCAGAGAACAAATTGATATGGGAACTGTTAGATTTCTGTAATTGTGTTTCAAGTATGTGGCATTTAGCTGCACCCTAGGGGTAAAGACGTGAAGCTGTTCTGGACGAGATGTGGATAAATGTGTTGATTCGGTTTCTTGAGACTGATTGAAAGATCTGGTGGGGTTCTTTGTATTGTCTTGGCTTCCTTTACTCTTTTGAATCACCAGGAATCTGCTCACAGACGTGAGTCTCGTGTTTTGTTTGCTTCATTACAAGGTTTCTGTAAAGGCAAGGATTAAATCAATGCCTATATACCATGACTGTGTCTTTATAGATTGAAATATGTAGTTTGATTTCTTGCTCCCTGCTGCACCTCTTTAAACAGCACCTTTAAATGAAGGTTGTTTGGGTGTGTGTGGATGGGCATGTTTGTATAGGTGTATTCACTGAAGAAAACAAATGCTGCAGGGACGTTACTATAACTATTGCCCTAAGGTAACTACATCTCGTGCCTCCGCCATATTGCTAATGTTTCATTTATATTTTAAATGATGTTATAAAAGTTGTCATGAGTTCTGTAATATCTGGGGTAATTAGCAGTGCATGGCGAGGGCGCGAGTTATAGTTACCTTAGGGCACGAGTTATAGTTACTTGAGCTAACCATAATTATAACAGGTGAATTTCAATGGTATTGTATGTTTAAAATGTGAGCCCAACTATAACGTCCCTGTAACCTTTGTTTTTTTAAGTGAATGTCCATTGTTTTTGTAACATAAAGTAATGTTAATTACTATTCTTTAACCACCCCTCAAGTTCTCGTCTGCGTTCCCTACATTTTTTAAATTTTCTTAATTTAAACGTTTTTTAAACTCCCCGAGGTCTCATTGCTTCAGCAACCAAGGAGCTGCTTTCAGTAGCAGCTCTGTGGTTGCTGAAGCAAACCTTTCATCTCTGTTCCCTGCACTCATACTTGCGTGCAGGGAACAGAGATGAATGCTCCACTTTACAGATCCTGCTGTCAAAAAATGGAGTGTTTGCTGTAACTTGGCTGCAGCTTCAAAGCTGCAGCCAAGCCACAGCAAACAGCTATGTCCCGGGGGTGGGCACCCCACAACATAGCAGGAGCCGGCCCTGGGGGTGTGGGCCGTAGTTCCCAGGGCCATCAGTGACTCTATGAGGGGTGCCACGCGGCCCCCCTCCACCCAAGAATACCCTGGGTAGGGTGGTGGTCCCTGGGGCTAAAGGGGTCTTAAACGGACCCCCTGTCATTATTTTCTATATAGCCCCGGGGAGGTTGTGGTCCCTGGGGCTGCGGGGGGACCGCATGGCCCCTGCACACTATATTTGGATTGCCCCAGGGAGGTGGTGGTCCCAGGTGCTGTGGAGGAGGCCATCGAGTCTTCCCCACAATTAAAAGCATTTTGCCATGGAGGATGGTGTTTCCCAGGGCATGGGGGGGGGGGGGCGTAGCCCTCCTACTCATGTTCAGGAATAGCCCCGGAGAGGTGGTGGTCCTCTGGGCTGTGGGGGAGGTCATTGGGCTTCCCCACATATTAAAAGCATTTTTGCCCCGGGGGGCGTGTTGGTCCTCGGGCGTGGGGGGTGAGAGCTGTACGGTCCCCTTCAGGAATAGCCCCCCTTTATCTCGGCCCCCGCTTGACACATCACCCAAAAACCTTCCAGACAGCAGCTCATGTAACTGTCAAATGTTTTGGGAAAATTTTGTGAAGATTCGTCAAGCGGAGACAAAGATATAGGCAAGCAAAAAACAGCTTTTTCTATAGAAACGAGGTCCTAACTATACCCAGTGGCGACCACCACTATATAACATATATATATATATATATATATATATATATATACACATTCACTCAGAAAAACAGTTAAGTCCTCTTGGTACCTGTCAACCTGTCATGGCTATATGGAGATATTGGATTTGACAGTCCACAAGCCAATTGCTGAATGTCATAGAACTGCTCTCTTACTGCAAAGTCTACCTGTCCAAATGTTCTCCTCAAAACAGAACCTGAATGCCTTCCCTACAGCACCTCCTGATAGGGAGTTGAGAAAACTAGATGCTAAGGGCTGTAAAGTCTTTGCTTCTGGCATCTTTGCCCTTCACACGGCTAATGCAATTTGCCTGTTGGGTTGATATGATCTTGTCCTGTAGGAAATGGTGACATTTTAAGATCAGGCTGTCAGACCTATGAACATGCAGTTGAAGAACTTAGTCAATGCTGGATTAGATACATCCAGACTGATCTTTAAGTGCAATGTTGATTTTCCTAACACTGTATCTCATTCTATTGCCACAGTTGTGATGTGTGTTAGCACGCTTGGATACGTTTGACTGTATTCTCTGGACATGTGTAGGAAGCTGGCCTGGTGTGTGGTGGGTACCTGAGGTGCTTACACCTTAAATCAGGTCCAGGTATCCCCTCTTAGTGAAGTGTAGGCAGTGTCTAGAAGCCAGGCTCTCTAGAGGTAGCTGTGGATAACCAGCCAAGGCTTATCTAGGACACAATGCAAAGCTAATGCAAAGCCACTGTAGTCATACAGCACTTACACACATGAAAGAAAACACCCAGTTAGACAAAAATAAAGGTACTTTATTTTTGGAACACAATACCACAAAATACTAGAAGGGCAACCCTCGTTTAGGAGGCACGTAATACTCTAAATATATACATTAGCAATCAGAAATAGGCATAGAAAAGGTTAGAAAACAGTGCAAATAGCAAATACCAGTAGTGACCCTAGGGGGAGCACAAACCTTATACTAAAAAAATGGAATGCGAACACAGGACCCCCACCTAGGTAAATTGAATGTGTAGAGGGGAGCTGGGAGTACTAGAAAACCACAGAGGTAAGTAACAAAGTACCCCCAGCAACCAGGAAAGCAGGAGTAAATCACTGGATTTTCCCCAAGCCATCCAAAAGGAGGAAAAAGAAGACACCCAGAGAAGATTGCAAGAAACCAGCAGTGGATTCCTGAAGACAGAAAAGCTGTGGGGGGGACCAAGTCCAAGAGTCACAGTGGAGTCCAAGAAGAGTAGGATCTACTACCCATCCAGCAATACCTGCAGGAGTTGGTCGATGGTGAGGAAGAACAGGTCAGCGCTGCAGCCCTGGAGCCGGAGAAGAGTTCCTAATGGATACAGAAGATGTCTCATGCTAGAGTGAAGATTGCAGATGGTGCAGGAATTCCACCAGTGCAGTGCAGGAATTCCACCAACAAGCCTTGGCAAAGGCAAACCAGCGGTTAGTGGAAAAGTGGTGCTGCCAGGGCCAGCAAGGCACAGGGGGATTCACAAGGGGTCATCAGCGTCGCAGAGAGTCCACAGGAGCAGAGGCAGCACCCAGAGGAGTCCCACAGGATGGAGACACGAGAATCGCAGAAGGCGCCCACGCAGCACTACAGGAAGGGATCCCACGCCGCAGGAGAACCATGCAGAGGGCTGAGCATTTCAGGAAGGAGTGCTGGGGACTGGAGATGCATGTCGCCTGAAGATTCCGTGGAGGAGATGCAAACAAGCCTTGGGAGCTGCAAGAAATGTGGTGTGTGGGGCTGCTGAGCTGCGTGGGAAGGCAAAGGCTTACCTCCACTAAAGTTGGACAGCTGGCAGAGAGGACCAAGAGGGCTACTCCGGCCCACCACCCGTGATGCAGGATCCACGTAGCTCAAGATGAGGGGAGATCCACGCAGCCGGTTGTCAATGGATTAAGTGCCTGCCGACACAGGGGAGTGACTCTTTCACTCCAAGGGAGATTCCTTCATCCTCCTAGTGCAGACTGAAGACACGCCACCCTCAGTGGCTGCACAGCCGGTGGGAATGTTGCAATTGCTGGCAGAAGCCCTGGAAACAATGTTGCGAAGAGTTCTTCTATACGCAGTATCACTGAACTGCAGGAGTTATCTTTTAAGCCACTGTATATTCCCTTTTTCACCCAAAAAGCCTGGCACTTTGGACTTAGTCATTCTTTCTTCCAAGGGTAGCGTCACCTTTTAATGTGTGACAGTCCATAATGATCCCTGCTTTCTTTTCTTTGTCACATTCCTCAATGAAGGAGGAGCTTATAGCACCAGAGCAAATGCTGTGACTATGGCCCTGGAAGAAGCATAATGGTTTTGGGCATCTACCACCCACACTGTCATAACAGAGCTGTGTAAATGCAACATTATCTTGTTACATCTTTAATAAGTGGTTTCTAAAGTACATAGGGGGTCATTACAACATTGGCGGTAAAAGCCGCTTACCGCAGTGCAGAAGACCGCCAATAGACTGCCGCGGCCGCGGAATTCCGCCACAGCAATTATGACTCACATCTCGGAATCCGCCGAAACTCAGACACCCACACAAGTTCGCCACACCAAAGGTCAGTGTTAAACTGGCGAAAACAAAACCTCCACCTCCACGCCAACAGAAACACACCCATGCTATTACGACACACAAATCCACGTGGCGGTCTTTCAACCGCGGTATTCCATTGGCGGTACACACCGCCGCGCTCAAAATACACACACATCTCCAAAACACCGCCACATTGGACATTCCAAAATACACACACCTGATACACATACACACACCACTCCCACACACCCAACACAATATAAAACACACACCCACATCACCCACAAACCCCTACGACCAAAAATACAGGAAGAAGGCCAGAGAGAGAGCACAGAATAGACAATACCACCACACAGAGGCACACAACACCATCACCCACACAACATCCACGCACAAAACACCACACACCACTACACATCGCTACACTCATCACCACATACACCACCTCAGACATCACACACACCACCCCATGGCACACCAAAGACACCCCCGATTTTCCGAGGAGGAGCTCAGGGTCATGGTGGAGGAAATCCTATGGGTAGAGCCACAGCTATTTGGATCACAGGTGCAGCACACCTCCATAGCCAGGAAGATGGAGCTATGGCGAAGAATAGTCGACAGGGTCAATGCAGTGGGACAACACCCAAGAAATCGGGAGGACATCAGGAAGAGGTGGAACGACCTACGGGGGAAGGTGCGTTCTGTGGTCTCCAGGCACAACATCGCGGTACAGTGGACTGGCGGCGGACCCCCACCTCCTCCCCCACAACTAACAACATGGGAGGAGCAAGTCTTGACCATCATGCATCCAGAGGGCCTCGGAGGAGTCGGTGGAGGAATGGACACTGGTAAGTCAAATCTTAACTATCAGATCCCCCACCCTACCTGCATGCTATCACACACCCCCACCCTCACACCCTCCCCTATCACTCCAACTACACACTAATGTACTAAGAACACAAACCACACATCCCAACAACAAGACCTGCATGACACAACTAAGCATGGTCACCCCTCACCAAAGCATGCTCACTGCACATACCCAGAACAACCCCCTAACCATCATCACACAAGCCCCCACACAGGAATGCTAGCACTGGGGTACACGCTCACCCACCCATTGCACACCATGAGACACACACATGCAATAATCATGCTCTTATGCCCCTGCAGGATCACGAAGGACTGTCACCACACCGGAGGGTCCAGACATCTCCACTCCACCCACAGAAGAGGCCCACAGTGACAATAGCAGCTCTGCCCTACTGGAGCCTGATGACCAGCCCGGACCATCGTGGGCCTCGGGACAGTCGGTTCCCCTTGCACAGGCACAGCCCAACACTGACCATCCACCCTCTGGTAAAACCAGCACAGCACCCACCCAGCGGGCCCAAACCTCCTTACCCAGGACAGGTCAATCAGCTGTGTGTCCACCACTACAGGGAACCCAGGATAACCCACCACCCCAACAACAACAGGGACCTGGGGGCAGTGGTAGTGGGCACACGGTCCAGGGGACGGAGGCACAGGAACACAGGGGAACTGGGAGGGCTGCTGTGCGACAGGGGGCGGACAGGCCAAGGGAACCCACTCTCCACGAGGCCCTATCCTCCATCATGGGAGCATATCACCACTCCCAGGAGACGATGGCGACGGTCCTGGTCAAGTTTCAGGAGACCCAGCGCCTGCAGGAGGAACAGTATTTGGGCTTCAGGGAGGAGCTCAGGACCATCAGCTCCGCCTTGGGCATCATCGTAGGGGTGCTGAAGGACATACAGCAGACCTTGAGGGACACCGTGGCACTCCAAGGGGCCCCTGACACTAGCATGGACGATGAACTGCCCACCACCTCCGCCGGCGCTAGTGGACAGGAGGCACTGCCACAGGACCACCACACCAGCACCCCACCCCCTGCAGACGGACAACCACCACGCAAGCGGTCCCTGAGATCCAGGACAGAGCAAGATGGCAAGACCCCCGCCAGGAAATGACACCACCCTGATTGTCCCCCCACCGTCCCACTTTGTTACCCTGTCCATACTTTAGCTGCCCCAGCTCCACTTCCTATGCCCAGATGGGCAGTGCACCTGTGAGACTAATAGACTGGACTCTGCCATGGACATTCCTCCACCATCACCCATCACCATTTTACAACCCCCTCCATTTTTGAGCACTTAAATAAACACCCTTGAACCACAAAACATTCTGGAGTCAGTCTATGATTTGGTAAAATGTATGATCAATGACAGTGTCAAAAAGCTTTTTCTATTGTTAAGGCAACATACCAATGTCACACATCACAAGTCCTTAAAGGATGCATGCAGATGACACACGTTGGTAACCACACCTGTGAAACCGTAGTGGAAAGAAACAACTCAGTTAACAAATAATCTCATTCAATTACACACTGGATAGAGTAAGACGTGTGACAGTGAATGTCATGTTAAAAAAGAAAATGTTCTCCCCTGTGTGTCACTGGAAATATTGCTGTATGACTGACTCCCTGTTGTCGTTGTCTTCTTCCTCAGCTTCCTCCTCATCACTGTCCACAGGCTCCACAGCTGGCACAACACCGTCATCTGGACCATCCTCCTGCAGAAAAGGCACCTGGCTTCGCAAAGCAAGATTGTGAAGCATCGAGCAGGCGATGATGATCTGGCACACCTTCTTCGGTGAGTAGAATAGGGAACCACCTGTCATATGGAGGCACCTGAACCTGGCCTTCAGGAGGCCGAAGGTGCGTTCGATCACCCTCCTAGCCCGCCCATGGGCCTCATTGTAGCGTTCCTCTGCCCTGGTCCTGGGATTCCTCACTGGGGTCAATAGCCAGGAAAGGTTGGGGTAACCAGAGTCCCCTAATAGCCACACACGGTGCCTCTGGAGTTGACCCATCACATCAGGGATGCTGCTATTCCGCAGGATGTAGGCGTCATGCACTGAGCCAGGGAACATTGCATTTACCTGCGAGATGTACTGGTCAGCCAAACAGACCATCTGTACATTCATGGAATTATAACTCTTCCGGTTCCTGTACACCTGTTCACTCCTGTGGGGGGGGACCAAAGCCACATGGGTCCCATCAATAGCACCTATGACGTTGGGGATATGTCCAAGGGCATAGAAGTCACCTTTCACTGTAGCCAAATCTTCCACCTCAGGGAATATGATGTATCTCCTTACGTGTTTCAGCAGGGCAGACAACACTCTGGACAGCACGTTGGAAAACATAGGCTGGGACATCCCTGATGCCATGGCCACAGTTGTTTGAAAAGACCCACTTGCAAGAAAATGGAGCACTGACAGCACCTGCACGTCAGGGGGGATTACAATGGGATGGCGGATTGGTGACATCAGGTCTGGCTCCAACTGGGTACATAGTTCCTGGATAGTGGCACGGTCAAACCTGTAGGTCACGATTAAATGTCGCTCCTCCATTGTCAACAGGTCCACAGGCGGTCGGTACACCGGAGGATTCCGCCATCTTCTCAATTGTCCCAGCTGACGGCGCCTAGGAAGGACAACAGCGAGAATCGAGTCAACTTTTTTCCAGGTATGTACCCACAGTTACACAGAACACGACACCGAACACAAAACCCTTCCTGTATGTGTGTTGAGTGTAGGCCTAGCTATGTGTGACGCAGAAGTAAATGGAGCCATGTGGGCCCCTGAAATGGCGGCTGCCTGACCTCTAAACTGGGACAATGGGATTGTGGGGTAACTGCGTTGCCGTTGCACACCGTCGCGGTAGGCGGTCGTAGACCGCAGCGCAATGCTGCATTGGTTTACATCGGACCCTATGGGTCCCAGGAGCCAATGAGGAAGTGAGCCGGCGGTGATGATACGCACCGCCGCGGACGTCACCGCCGCGGACGTCACCGCCATTTTCTATCTGTTCTATCACTAGATACCTGATCTTCGACAGGAGAGGACCTACACTGCAAGTGCTGCTGTGACCTCGGTCTGGAAGCGACGATGGCTGCTGCGTCTGGGGAAAGGGCCCCTGCCTTCACTGCTCAGGAGTTGGAGAAACTGGTAGACGGGGTCCTCCCCAGTACACGCTACTCTACGGTCCTCCAGACCAACAGGTAAGTACACTGGGAGCACGTTGTATGGGCTAGGCCTGGGTGGAGAGGGCTGGTTGGAAGAGGGAAGGGGGCAGAGTTTAGGGAACATTAATGCATGTGAATGAATGTGCCACATGGCTAGGGTAGGGAGGGGGGCCACGCCCATTGACGGTGCGGTTGTTAATGACTTCTCTTCTTCCCTTGTGCATGTCATGTAGGTCAGCGCCCACCAGAAGAAGGACATCTGGCGTGCCATCGCCAAGGACGTCCGGACCCTGGGGGTCCACCAGAGACGGGGCACCCACTGCTGTAAACGATGGGAGGACATTTGCCCCTGGAGCAAGAAGACGGCGGAGGCTAGGCTGGGGATGGCCTCCCAACGTGGGAGGGGTGCCCGTCGCCCCATGACCCCCCTGATGTTCCGGATCCTGGCGGTGGCCTACCCTGAGTTGGATGGGCGCTTGAGGGCATCACAGCAGACACAAGGGGGTGAGTACAACATCATTCTGCGGACTTGGCTCGCAGTGGAGGGGTCTGGGTGGGGGAGGAGTCCTGTGGGTGTACCTAGGCCAGGCAGACATAGGTAGACTAGGCCCCTCCGTAATGCAGGCCATGTGGCCCCCTACCCCGCCGCAGTAGAGTGCCAAGTACAGGTATAGATGGCCCTGTGGCATCCATGTGTGCAGAGGTCCACCATAGCCATGTAGGCCAGATCCCAGGAATAGCGTCTGTAGAGGCCAGGAGCACGGCGTAGAGCAGGGGGCTGCTGTGTCTGTAGTTTCCGCCAACGGTCGCGGTATGCCATGCACTCAACCTGTCTTTCTTCTGTCTTCCACCACCCCTATTTGTGCTCTCCATGTTCTTATGTGCATCAGCATCATCAAGCGGAGGTACAGTGGCACCGGAGCACGAGGGAGCTGCATCCCCCATGGCCTTGGAGGGCCACACCATGGACTCTGAATGCACCAGTGGGATGGAGGGCGAGGGGAGCTTCACGTCGAGCACCGGATCACCAACCAGCGACACAGACTCGTCCGACGATGGGAGCTCCCTTGTGGTGGCGGTACCATCTGTGCGCCCCACTTCTACAGGTACAGCCGCCACCTCCCCTACCAGCACCGCCCTCCCAGCAGCCCCTCAGCGTTCGCCCCGTGCCCGCTCACCCAGGAGGGTGGGCATCACCTTCGCCCCAGGCACCTCAGGCCCTGCCCCAGTCACCCCTGCTGCCCTCAGTGAGGAGGCCATTGACCTCCTCAGGTCACTCACTGTTGGGCAGTCTACCATTGTGAATGCCATCCAGGGTGTAGAAAGGGAGTTGCAACACGGGAATGCATTCCTGGAGGGCATTCATTCTGGTCAGGCTGCCCTTCAGCGAACCCTGCAATCTCTGGCCTCAGCACTGATGGTAGCCATTGTCCCTGTGTCTAGCCTGCCCCCTCCAACCTCCTCCACCCAGACCCAATCCCCTGTACCCCAGCCTATTCCAAGCACACCATCAGACCAGCATGCACACACCTCTACACCCATAAGTAGCTCAGGCAAACATAGGCACCACACAACCCACAGGCACACACGCAAGCATCACCCACGTGCAGACACAGCAACATCCACTGCCTCCACTGTGTCCCCCTCCTCGTTGTATCCCTCCTCCCTCCCAGTCTCGTCTACACTCACACCTGCATGCACTACATCTACAGGCACCAGGACTCGCACCAGAACACCCAGCACCACACCCCGCTCACCTGCACTCACCACCTCCACTACCATTTACACGTCCCCTGTGTCCTCTCCCAGTGTGTCTGTGACGCCCCCTCCCAAAGTACACAAATGCGGGCACCCACACACCCAACATCCATCCACCTCACGACAGCCTCCAGTACCTGCACCCAAAACACCTAAAGTGACACCTCCTACAACCACCTCCTCTTCCTCCACTCCCAGACCCCCTCCAACTACCCATCCCAGTGTTCGTCAGAAACTGTCCCTGTGTAAAGTTGACCTTTTTGCCCCCCCCTCCACTTCATCAGTCCCGTCGTAGCGCCTCAGCCAAAAAGCCTCCAATACCAGTGGTGCCTGTTCAAGGTGTGTGGAGTGCACCGGCCACCAGGACTGGCAGTGTGACCCGGAGCCAAGGCACTGGCAGCCCGCCCCCTGTAAAGGCTCTGAAATTGGAAAGTGGCCGACGGGACCCTGTGAAGACTCCTGGTGGCAAAACAACTCACAGGGGTTCCAGGTGAATGGCAGAGTCAGCTGTGACTCCTCCAAAGGTGGGGAAGGGCCACAGGAAGTCTGCACAGCCTAGTGTGAGCAGCACGGCGGAGAAGGGCGGCATCCTTCCCGGCGGTCGGGACGCCACCGCCAGCACTGTCGTCACTGGTCAGGACACCACCGCCAGAGTCATTGCCCAGGAGGGCCCAAGTACCGTCACTGGTCAGGAAACCACCGCCAGAGTCAGTGCCCAGGAGGGCCCAAGTATTGTCACTGGTCAGGAGACCACCGCCACCGCCAGAGTCAGTGCCCAGGAGGGCCCAAGTACCGTCACTGGTCAGGAGACCACCGCTAGAGTCAGTGCCCAGGAGGGCCCAAGTACCGTCACTGGTCAGGAGACCACCGCCAGAGTCATTGCCCAGGAGGGCCCAAGTACCGTCACTGGTCAGGAGACCACCACCAGAGTCAGTGCCCAGGAGGGCCCAAGTATCGTCACTGGTCAGGAGACCACCGCCACCGCCAGAGTCATTGCCCATGAGGGCCCAAGTACCGTCACTGGTCAGGAGACCACCGCCAGAGTCAGTGCCCAGGGGGGCCCAAGTATCATCACTGGTCAGGAGACCACCGCCACCGCCAGAGTCAGTGCCCAGGAGGGCCCAAGTACCGTCACTGGTCAGGAGACCACCGCCACCGCCAGAGTCAGTGCCCAGGAGGGCCCAAGTACCTTCACTGGTCAGGAGACCACCGCCAGAGTCATTGCCCAGGAGGGCCCAAGTACCGTCACTGGTCAGGAGACCACCGCCAGAGTCAGTGCCCAGGAGGGCCCAAGTATCGTCACTGGTCAGGAGGCCACCGCCAGAGTCAGTGCCCAGGAGGGCCCAAGTACTGTCACTGGTCAGGAGACCACCACCAGAGTCATTGCCCATGAGGGCCCAAGTACCGTCACTGGTCAGGAGACCACCGCCAGAGTCAGTGCCCAGGAGGGCCCAAGTACCGTCACTGGTCAGGAGACCACCGCCACCGCCAGAGTTATTGCCCAGGACGGCCCAAGTATCGTCACTGGTCAGGAGACCACCGCCGAAGTCAGTGCCCAGGAGGGGCCCGGCTGCCACAGCCCCGCTGGGCAATGAGGGAACGTCATGCCACACACCAATGCCCAGTCCAGAGAACGTCATGCCACACACCAATGCCCAGTCCAGAACCAGCATGGCAAAGCGCCGCTAGCCACCCACTGTAGAGACTTGAGAGACTGTGGCTTTGCACTCCCCAGGATGGTACAGTGGGCAAGCCACCCACTGTAGAGACTTGAGAGACTGTGGCTTTGCACTCCCAGGATGGTACAGTGGGCAAGCCACCCACTGTAGAGACTTGAGAGACTGTGGCTTTGCACTCCCCAGGATGGGACAGTGGGCAAGCCACCCACTGTAGAGACTTGAGAGACTGTGGCTTTGCACTCCCCAGGATGGAACAGTGGTCATGGAGCCCCGTAGTGGATCTGGCTTTGCACTCCTCCGGCTGAGGTGCCCCCTCTTCCCTTCCCCCTGAGGTGCCTGTAGTATTTCTATCTGATGCCCCGGCAGTGTTCTCTCCGTGTGTGGACAGGTATCTTTTGTGGGCCTCGCCCATGCATTTTTGGACTAGTGGTGCATGGACATTTATATGTGCATATCTACACTACTTCTCGAAATGTATATACTTTTGTATGGTTAGCTAATATATCTGTATATTTTTGAGACATGTATATTGATACATTACAAGGTTTGGACTGATTTCGTTTTGTCTTTGCTTTCTTCCGGGGGGGTTGTGGGTTGTTGATGTTATTTTTGTAAATGCTTTGGTGTGTGTGTTGTAATATGCGAGGGTGTGGTGGGGGTGGGGGTGTTGCATGTGTGTCCCCCTAACTTTTGCCTCCCCCCTCCCCTATGTC
Organism: Pleurodeles waltl; assembly: GCF_031143425.1. Classification (NCBI taxonomy): domain Eukaryota; kingdom Metazoa; phylum Chordata; class Amphibia; order Caudata; family Salamandridae; genus Pleurodeles; species Pleurodeles waltl. Next base: position 536,699,402 of record NC_090444.1, on the reverse strand, counting down.
ATAGGTGCAGTACTCACCGTTGTCGTCGCCAGCGCAGGCGTTGGTCTTCGTAGATGAGTAGGAATACAAGGGCCGGTAGGATTTGGAGTTCAGGCTCCATGGAGTCCTCCTTCCTCGTGGGATGTGTTCAGGTGAGCGTTTTCCCATTGCAGAAACTGTTTCCGCCGTGTTTTTATCCACAGAGAATCCGCCCCGGAAAAGGTGGCGGATTGGCGGGTTGTGATACTATGGGCGGTACATTGTCTTCCGCCTGTCTGTTGGCGGTGACCGCCGCGCTGCTTGTCTGTACCGCCGTGGCGGTCGGAGTGTTAAAGTGCCTGTCCTTGTTGGCGGTTTCCGCCACGGTCATAATTCCAAACATTTTACCGCCAGAATGTTTGCGGTCTTACCGCCGCTTTAACACCGTCCGCCAGGGTTGTAATGACCACCATAGTGTGCAGTATTTATCTTCTTTGTCTGTAGATGCATGGCTTTAAAACTCATTGTATGCGGTGGCTTTAGCCATAGAAGCAGACGTTGCATTCACATCGGTGTACATTTTGTAATGTTATCCTAATAAATGGCGGTACACTGGCAATTCCCAAAAAGGAGCCAAATCTGTATGGATGTGTTAGACTTTTCATCCTTGGCGTGGTCTCCCCTAACATTTTGCCTCTTTTCCATAGGTTATTGATGTGTGCTGGACTCTGATTTTGCTGTTTTTATTACTCTGGGCACTTTACCACTGCTAACCAGTGCTAAAGTGCAAGTGCTCCTGTTTAAAATGTGTATGTAATTGGTTCTCCATGATTGGCATATTTGTTTTACTGTTAAGTCCCTAGTAAAGTGCACTAGAGGTGCCCAGGGCCTGTAAATCTAATCTTACTAGTGGGACTGCAGCACTGGTTGTGCCACCCACACAAGTAACCCTGTAATCATGTCTCAGACCTGCCACTGCAGTGTCTGTGTGTGTATTTTTACACTGTAAATTCGACTTGGCAAGTGTACCCACTTGCCCGGCCTAAACCTTCCCTTTTCTTACATGTAAGGCACCCCTAAGGTAGGCCCTAGGTAGCCCCAAGGGCAGGGTGCAGTGTATGGATAGGGTAGGACATATAGTAATGTGGTTCATATGTCCTGGCAGTGAAATACTGCCAACTTCGTTTTTCACTGTTGCAAGGCCTGTCTCTCTCATAGGATAATATGGGGGCTACCTTTAAATATGATTAAAGTGTAGATTCCCCTAGAGAGTAGATGGACATGTGGAGTTTGGGGTCCCTGAACTCACAATTTAAAAATACATCTTTTAGTAAAGTTGATTTTAAGATTGTGCGTTTGAAAATGCCACTTTTAGAAAGTGAGCATTTTCTTGCTTAAAACATTCTGTGACTCTGCCTTGTTTGTGGATTCCCTGTCTGGGTCAGTTTGACAGTTGGGTTGTTTTTCACCTCGCACTAGACAGTGACACAAAGGAAGCTGGGGTGTAACCTGCATTTCCTGATTATCCATCTCTGCTAGGAGGGAGAGGTGGAGTGGTCACTCTCATCTGAAAGGACTGTGCCTGCCTCTGACAATGCAGACTCCAACCCCCTGGTGTGTGTCTGAGGCCTTGCCTGGGCAAGGCAGGATTTCACAAGTAGGTGTGAGTCCCCTTTGAAGAAAGGTGACTTCAAAGACTAAAATGGGTATAAGAAGGGCACCCAAATCTACAGACTATAGAAACACTTCTGGAACCAAGAGGAACCTCTGCCTGGAGAAGAGCTGATAGCTGAGGAAGAAGTGCTGCCCTGCCTGTGACTGTGCTTTGTGGAGCTTTCCTGCAGTGCTGCTTCTGCCAGAGTAAGAGGGCAAAGAAATCTCCAAGGGCTTGAGTTAGAGCTTGCCTCCTGTTGTTTGAAGTCTCAGGGACAGCAAAGACTTCTCTCTGCCAGCACCTGGAGTCTCTGGAGAGACTCCTGCTCTGACAAGTGGTGCCCTATCCAGTCCCTGGGCCCTTGAAAGGAAAGCTGGTGGAAATCCAAGGAAATCGACTTCGGACGACGCCGGACCGACGCCGCTGCTGAATCCGGTGACGCCGCCTGCACGCGACGCCGTGACCTTCGCTGGAACGCGACGCTCTTCGCAGGCCCGACGCCGCTGCAGCCCCGCTGAAGTCCGCGACTCCATGGAAGTCGCCGCACCACGTCGTGACCGACGCCGCTCGAAGTGCGTGGATTCAACGTTTCGCACAGACACCGCAATCCCCGACTTCGCGCATCAGCTTGTTTTCACTCTTCACCAAAGGTACTGTACTTGGGTGTCTACACGACTCCGTATCCGGCGCCGCTGGTGTCGGCTTGTTGGGAACGACTCCGTCACGACGCCGTGTTAACATCTCATCGAAGCATTTTTTTTTCTAAATGCTATTTTTGAATTTAATCTTTAAAAATTCATAACTTGACTTGTGTATGTCGGATTTTTGTCGTTTTGGTTGTGTTTTGTTTAGATAAATATTTCCTATTTTTCTAAACTGGTATTGTGTCATTTTGTAGTGTTTTCATTAAGTTACTGTGTGTGTTGGTACAAATACTTTACACCTAGCACTCTGAAGTTAAGCCTACTGCTCTGCCAAGCTACCAAGGGGGTAAGCAGGGGTTAGCTGAGGGTGATTCTCTTTTACCCTGACTAGAGTGAGGGTCCTTGCTTGAACAGGGGGTAACCTGACTGTCAACCAAAGACCCCATTTCTAACATTGGTGGCAGCGGTGGGATTTGGACTTGTATTTGTACTTGACATACAGTAATTAAGTGTACACTACTGTTTGAGTTCAGACCACTACGTGACCACATACTACTAGTCTTGTGATTTTTGTTTTTTTTCTATTTGGACTGTTTTTGCTCTGCATTCAGTTTCTTTTTTCGCTGATCCTGTGATTGACTTTTCTGGAACTTCATTTGGGAACTTGTTTCTGCATTTGGAACTTTGCACTCTTTTTACCTTTCATCATGTCTCTACTTGGAGATGCATCAGTTGAAGCTGTTTTTGACCTGAAGCAATTGGATAGTTATAACAAGGCTCAGCTAAAGCAGTTTTGTTAAAATTATGGTTGTCCCATTAAGAGCTCTTCCAAGAAGGATGAGCTGAAAAAGGCGCTGAGGGCCTGGGTGACAACCAGAAGCACTGGAGGGCACACTGAGGATGAGGAGGAGGATGATGATGAGGAGGGAGGGCACTCAGTACATAATGGTATAGTGGGGGGACCTGTTATTCCCAGGGAGAGAGTCTCCAGGGCAAGTAGCAGTGTGTCCTCCAAGGGTCTGACACCTGAAGAGTTACAGGACAGACAGGCAGAGAGGGAGTACCAATTGGAGCTGAAAAAGCTCAGTCTAGAGATGGAACAGAGAAGGCTGGCCATTGAGGAAAGGAGGTTAGCAATAGCTCATGAGCTCAGTTTAAAAGAGATAGATCAGAGGAGTCAGCCCAGTAGGGATGGTGGCAGCAATCCTACAGTGCAGTCTGAGAGAAGGGTACACATCCCAAAAGACCTTGTGAGGGATTATAAGAGGGGGAAGGATGATATCTATTTGTGGTTCAAGGGTTATGAGTCAGCTCTCCACATGAACCTGGTCCCTGAAGCTCATTGGGGGGCAGCCCTGTGGAAGCATTTTGAGGCAGAGGGAAGGGACACACTGACAGCCTTAGGGGATGCTCAGGATCTCACCTACCCTGTCATGAAGGAGGCCTTACTCACCAGGTATGGTCTCACCCCTGAGCAGTACAAGGAGGAGTTTAGATCCTACAAGAGAAAGGAATCCCAAACATGGTTGGAATGTGTTGATTCTTTTTGCAGGTCACTGGATGGTTGGGTGAAGGGCAGTAAGGTAAACACGTATGAGGGGCTTTAAAATTTAATTGCTTGGGAGCACTTGTACAGTTTATGTTTTTCAGAGCTGCGCCAGCACCTCATTGACAGCAAGCTGACTGACCCCAGGAAGCTTGCGCAGGAAGCGGACCGCTGGGAGAGCACCAGGGTCCAAAAGTGGTATGGGGGAGACCACGCCAAGGATGGGCAGGATCCCTCTCAGAAGAAAGGGGAGGGTAAGGGCAAACAAGGGGAGTTCTCTAAAGGGCCCCAAACTGATTCCCAGGGTAAGGATTCCCAACCCCCCAGTGAAAAGAAGCCATGGTTGTCCAAAGGGAAGCCAGTGGCAGGTGGTCCCCCTCGTAAGTGCTATGCATGTGACCAGGTGGGTCATGTGAGGGGGGACCCCAAATGCCCCAAAAGTACACCGGCACCCACTGGTGCACCGTCCCAGGGTTTGGCCAGTGTAGCGCTTGGGGAGGAATTGGTTTCAGGTGGGTGGGAACCAGCAGAAATGACCCTTGTCTCACTAGGGGACAGTGAGATGGTCCAGAGAAACCTAGTGCCTGATAACACTAAGAAGTACAGGCAATGGGTGACCATCAATGGACAGAGGGTGGAGGCTCTGAGAGACACAGGAGCCAGTGTGACTACAGTGAGGAGTCACCTGGTGTCTGAAGAGCAGATTGATCCCCGGGTACTTCACCAAGTAGTTGCGGTAGACAACTCTGAGCGCCTCTGCAGAGTGGCGCAGGTTCCCTTTGAATGGGGGGGGTCTCAGGTTCCTGGAAAGTAGCTGTGAGTCCAACCATGCCTGTTGATTGTTTGCTAGGTAACGACCTGGAGGATTCCCCTTGGAAGGAGGTGGAACGCAGGTCTCACTTGGAGATGTTGGGTCTGCCTGGGTGGGTATGCGTATCCACCCGGTCTATGGCAGCCAATCAGGGTAGTCAAGAGCCCCTGGAGCCTGAAACAGTGGCCCAGGGGACCGCCAAGAAGAGGAAGGGCAGGGGGCGCGGGAAACCGGCCCGAGGTTCCCACGGTCTGGGAGGAGGCGGAGCCTGAGGGTGACACCCCGGAACCTACAGGGGAGCAGGTGGCTGAACTGGGGGAGGTCCCTGAGCTGTCACAGTGGCAGCAGGAAGGGGGACCCACCAGGGAAGCATTCTGCACAGCGCAGAAGGAGTGCCCTACTCTTGAGGGGCTGCGGCAGCAGGCTGCAGCCCAGGCGGCTGGCGAGGCGCCAGGTACTCACCTGATATATTGGGAGGATGGCCTCCTGTATAGTGAGCCTAAGGTTCCAGTGCCTGGGTCAGCTCGTATGCTGGTGGTACCCCAGTGCTTCAGGGCCTTCCTACTGGGTTTGGCTCATGATGTGCCTTTGGCAGGACATCTAGGGCAGGACAAGACCTATAATAGGCTTGTCTCCTACTTTTACTGGCCCTTGATGCACAAGCAGTCAGCTGCTTATTGTAGGTCTTGTCAGACTTGTCAAGCAAGTGGCAAGAGTGGGGGGAAATGCAAAGCTCCCCTCCAACCTTTACCTGTAGTCAGTACTCCCTTTGAAAGGGTAGGAATTGACATTGTGGGGCCTCTCGATCCCAAGACAGCCATGGGCAACAGGTTCATCCTGGTCTTGGTGGACCATGCCACACAGTACCCAGAAGCCATTCCTCTAAGGATGGTCACTGCCCCCGTGGTGGGATGTGCCTTGATGGGAGTTTTTACCCGCATGGGTTTCCCCAAGAAAGTGGTTTCTGATAGAGATACAAACTTCATATCCACTTATATGAAGTCTCTGTGGAAGGTGTGTGGGGTAACGTACAAGTTACCACACCACACCACACCTTACCACCCCCAAAGTAATGGTCTGGTTGAGAGATTCAACCGCACCTTGAAAGGTATGATTCAGGGCCTGGGACGTCCTCTTGCCATGCCTTCTGTTCCCTTACAGGGAGGTGCCTCAAAAGGACCTTGGCTTTAGCCCCTTTGAGCTCATCTATGGCCACCCTGTGAGGGGACCGCTCAGTCTGGTGAAGAAGGCTTTTGAGAAAGCTCCTAGTAAACCACCCCAGGATGTATTTAGCTACATGCTGGCACTAAGAAACCAGACTGCCCGCTTCAGGAGTCTCGCTCAGGAGAACCTGGAAGCAAGCCAGGAGGATATGAAATGGTGGTACGACAAGAATGCCACTCTGGTTGAGTTTCAGCCTGGACAAAAAGTGTGGGTCATGGCACCAGTGGAGCCTAGGGCTCTTCAAGATAAGTAGACTGGGCCTTTTGAGGTGGTGGAAAGAAAGAGCGAGGTCACCTATCTGGTAGAATTGCAATCCCCCAGGAACCCTTTGAGGGTCCTACATGTCAACCGTCTCAAACCACACTTTGAGCGAACTGAGCTATCCATGCTCCTAGCGACAGATGACGGGGTGGAGGAAGAGAGTGAGCCTCTTCCTGACCTCCTGTCTGCAGGAGAGAAAGATGGGTCTGTGGAGGGAGTGATCCTCTCCCCCTCCCTGACTGAGGAACAGCAGAGGGACTGTCGCCACGTGTTGGGACAGTTCGCCTCACTGTTTTCCCTGATCCCAGGAGTCACACACCTGTGCACACATGATGTGGACACTGGGGACAGTACACCTGTTAAACATAAGGTTTACAGGGTGACTGACAGGGTCAGGGCTTGCATTAAGGAGGAAGTCTCCAAAATGTTAACCCTAGGGGTTATTGAGCACTCCAGCAGTCCTTGGGCCAGCCCAGTGATATTGGTCCCAAAGGCTGCTGCTCCTGGTGCCACTCCAGAACTTAGGTTCTGTGTGGACTACCGAGGTCTCAATGCAGTCAGCAAGACTGACGCACACCCCATCCCCCGAGCTGATGAGCTCATTGATCGGTTAGGAGCTGCCAAGTACCTCAGTACGTTTGATTTAACATCTGAGTACTGGCAGATTGCCTTAACTGAGGGGGCAAAGGAGAGGTCAGCATTCTCTACCCCAGATGGGCACTTCCACTTCAACGTGATGCTCTTTGGGATGAAGAATGCCCCTGCCACCTTTCAGAGGTTGGTCAACCAGGTGTTGGCAGGACTGGATGAGTTCAGTGCCGCCTACCTGGATGACATTGCTGTGTTTAGTTCCACATGGGAGGAACACCTGCAACACCTCTGGAGAGTGTTAGAGGCCCTGCAGAAGGCAGGCCTCACTATTAAGGCGAGCAAGTGCCAAATAGGGCAGGGTTCTGTGGTGTACTTAGGACACGAGGTGGGGAGTGGCCAGGTGGCACCCCTACAGCCTAAGATTGACACGATTCTGGCTTGGGAGCCTCCCAAGACCCAGACTGAAGTGAGAGCCTTTTTAGGTCTCACAGGATATTACAGGAGGTTTGTTAAGGGATATGGTACCATTGTTACCCCCTTAACTGAGTTGACTTCTAAGAAGCAACCCAAGAAAGTGATCTGGACAGAGGCTTGCCAGAACGCTTTTGATGCCCTGAAGGCTACCATGTGCACAGCACCTGTGCTGAAGGCACCTGACTACTCCAAGGAGTTTGTTGTGCAAACAGACGCCTCAGAGCATGGTATTGGAGCAGTACTCTCACAGCTTAATGAAGAGGGCCTAGATCAACCCGTAGCCTTCATTAGCAGGAGGTTACTACCCAGGGAACATAGGTGGAGTGCCATAGAACGCGAAGCGTTTGCTGTGGTCTGGGCACTGAAGAAGCTAAGACCCTACTTGTTTGGGACTCACTTCCGAGTTCAGATCGACCACAGGCCCCTCAGATGGTTAATGCAGATGAGGGGTGAGAATCCAAAACTGTTGAGGTGGTCCATTTCCCTACAGGGGATGGACTTTACGGTGGAACACCGTCCTGGTACAGAGCACGCCAATGCTGATGGTCTGTCCAGGTTCTTCTGCCTTAGTGATGAGAACTCCCATGAGGTTGGGTAGTTGCTCCCCACTTTTAGCTGGGGGGGACACGTGTTAGACTTTTCATCCTTGGCGTGGTCTCCCTTAACTTTTTGCCTCTGTTCCCCAGGTTATTGATGTGTGCTGGACTCTGATTTTGCTGTTTTTATTACTCTGGGCACGTTACCACTGCTAACCAGTGCTAAAGTGCAAGTGCTCCTGTTTAAAATGTGTATGTAATTGGTTCTCCATGATTGGCATATTTGTTTTACTGTAAAGTCCCTAGTAAAGTGCACTAGAGGTGCCCAGGGCCTGTAAATCAAATGTTACTAGTGGGCCTGCAGCACTGGTTGTGCCACCCACACAAGTAACCCTGTAATCATGTCTCAGACCTGCCACTGCAGTGTCTGTTTGTGTATTTTTACACTGTAAATTCGACTTGGCAAGTGTACCCACTTGCCAGGCCTAAACCTTCCCTTTTCTTAAATGTAAGGCACCCCTAAGGTAGGCCCTAGGTAGCCCCAAGAGCAGGGTGCAGTGTATGGATAAGGTAGGACATATAGTAATGTGGTTTATATGTCCTGGCAGTGAAATACTGCCAACTTCGTTTTTCACTGTTGCAAGGCCTGTCTCTCTCATAGGATAATATGGGGGCTACCTTTAAATATGATTAAAGTGTAGATTCCCCTAGAGAGTAGATGGACATGTGGAGTTTGGGGTCCCTGAACTCACAATTTAAAAATACACCTTTTAGTAAAGTTGATTTTAAGATTGTGCGTTTGAAAATGCCACTTTTAGAAAGTGAGCATTTTCTTGCTTAAACCATTCTGTGACTCTGCCTTGTTTGTGGATTCCCTGTCTGGGTCAGTTTGACAGTTGGGTTGTTTTTCACCTCGCACTAGACAGTGACACAAAGGGAGCTGGGGTGTAACCTGCATTTCCTGATTAGCCATCTCTGCTAGGAGGGACGGGTGGAGTGGTCACTCTCATCTGAAAGGACTGTGCCTGCCTCTGACAATGCAGACTCCAACCCCCTGGTGTGTGTCTGAGGCCTTGCCTGGTCAAGGCAGGATTTCACAAGTAGGTGTGAGTCCCCTTTGAAGAAAGGTGACTTCAAAGACTAAAATGGGTATAAGAAGGGCACCCAAATCTACAGACTTTAGAAACACTTCTGGAACCAAGAGGAACCTCTGCCTGGAGAAGAGCTGATAGCTGAGGAAGAAGTGCTGCCTTGCCTGTGACTGTGCTTTGTGGAGCTTTCCTGCAGTGCTGCTTCTGCCAGAGTAAGAGGGCAAAGACTGGACTTTGTGTGCCTTCCATCTTGTGAAGAAATCTCCAAGGGCTTGAGTTAGAGCTTGCCTCCTGTTGTTTGAAGTCTCAGGGACAGCAAAGACTTCTCTCTGCCAGCACCTGGAGTCTCTGGAGAGACTCCTGCTCTGACAAGTGGTGCCCTATCCAGTCCCTGGGCCCTTGAAAGGAAAGCTGGTGGAAATCCAAGGAAATCGACTTCGGACGACGCCGGACCGACGCCGCTGCTGAATCCGGTGACGCCACCTGCACCCGACGCCGTGACCTTCGCTGGAATATGACGCTCTTCGCAGGCCCGACGCCGCTGCAGCACCGCTGAAGTCCACGACTCCGTGGAAGTCGCCGCACCACGTCGTGACCGACGCCGCTCGAAGTGCGTGGATTCAACGTCTCGCACAGACACCGCGATCCCCGACTTCGTGCATCGGCTTGTTTTCACTCTTCACCAAAGGTACTGTACTTGGGGGTCTACACGACTCCGTGTCCGGTGCCGCTGGTGTCGGCTTTTTGGGAACGACTCCGTCACGACGCCGTGTTAACATCTCATCGAAGCATTTTTGTTTCTAAACGCTATTATTGAATTTAATCTTTAAAAATTCATAACTTGACTTGTGTATGTCGGATTTTTGTCGTTATGTTCTTGTTTTGTTTAGATAAATATTTCCTATTTTTCTAAACTGGTGTTGTGTCATTTTGTAGTGTTTTCATTAAGGTACTGTGTGTGTTGGTACAAATACTTTACACCTAGCACTCTGAAGTTAAGCCTACTGCTCTGCCAAGCTACCAAGGGGGTAAGCAGGGGTTAGCTGAGGGTGATTCTCTTTTACCCTGACTAGAGTGAGGGTCCTTGCTTGAACAGGGGGTAACCTGACTGTCAACCAAAGACCCCATTTCTAACAGGATGCCTTTCATGTGAACATGAAATAAATTAGTTCAAGCAGCGTATGAGAAGGACTTTAAGGTGGTCATTCCGACCTCAGCGGTCTTTTCTTCAGACCGCCGAGGCCGGGGGAGACAGAATACCGCCATTGCCGGCAGTATTCATGCCTCCCTATTCTGACATTTCCGCTGGGCCAGCGGACGGTAACAGCGTTACCGTCCGCTGGCCCAGCGGAAATGGCACGTCAACATTGCCGCGGCTCGTAATAGAGCCGGCGGCAATGTTGATGTGCAGCGGGTGCAGTAGCACCCGTCGCGCATTTCACTGCCCGAAATTTGGGCAGTGATATGCGCGATGGGGCTGTGCCTGGGGGCCCCTGCACTGCCCATGCCAAGTGCATGGGCAGTGCAGGGGCCCCCAGGGGCACCCCCAGTCCCCTTACCGCCAGCCTTTCAATGGCGGTGTTTACCGCCACGGACAGGCTGGCGGTCGGGGACTCATAATCCCCAGGGCAGCGGTGCTTGCACCGCTGCCCTGGGGATTATGCCCGCCAGGCGGAAGCCTGGCGGGAAAGTGGAGGGGCCGGCGGTCTGACCGTGGCTTTTCCGCCACGGTCAGAATTGCTGGCGGAACACCGCCAGCCTGTTAGCGGCGTTACCGCCAACATACCGCCGGCCTCCAGGGTCGGAATGACCCCCTAAGTCTTTCTGGTCTGCAGTAGCTGCTATTTGAACCTTAAACCAGACTGTGACTCTGATTAGTTGTCACATTTCGGGGGCAGCATCGGTGACTCACTTCTCCAAAATATATTCTGTTACAGCACCTATTAAACAGCTGTCCATGGCCAGCAGCAAGCTTCCGGGTTTATTGTTAATAAGTGGTTGAGTCTATCTAGCACATTGTCTGTGTCAAGGCATCAGGGCCAGATGGCGTCCCTATAGACTTGATAAAGTGCAATATTGATTTGTGGGTACAGTTATTGACTAATGTCGTACATGGATGTCATGTAGGGGTCGCCTGGGATCGCAGCTGGGACCCCTGGCTTGCCCCTTGTTGCCCCTGGCCCTGCCCTTGAGATCTCTAGCTTCAGGAGTGGCAAAATCATTGGCAGGGACACAGGGGCAGCTGGTCCTTATAGACGTTGGTTGAAGCACCACTTTCCTTGTTTTTTGTTGACTTTTTACAACACTAATAGTGAATAATGCTAGATTATTCACTATTAGTGTGATAAAGAATGGAGTACAATTAGCTGGAATATGGCTCTCTCTGGCAGCTGAGGTAAGTAAAAGATGCTTTTATATGTATGTTGTGTGCATGCTTGTGAGTGAGAGTGTGCTTATGTCAGAGAGGGAGAGAGAGTGAGAATGTGTGTATATATGTAACCATGTGTTTCTGAGTGAAAGTAAAGGTCAAATGGTGTGTGATGTCATTTCGGCTACCCAAGGCATGCTGTGAATTGACTTTCATGATGCCTTTAACAACCTTGCATGATCCCTGCTACCGAGTTTATGATCCTCTTTTTATTGTCCTAATATTAAAAAAAGCTATTCGGCCTGATTCTAGCTGCTGCCACCTCATTTCACTTATCAACTCCTCTGTGAAAATATTAGGAAGTGTTATTTATAACAGAATCGAGGACAGGGCCTCAGAAAATGCCATCTTACATAACTGCCAATATGGCTTCAGGAATCGCGTGGGAACATTAGCGCAATGTCGGAATTTAAACTTAATTATCTGCAAGTAGACGATTGCTACACAATGACCAAGGCTTCTTACCTTTGTCCTCTGCATCAGACTGCATAAATCACTTAAAGTTGTTGTTGTTAGAAATGGGGTCTTTGGTTGACAGTCAGGTTACCCCCTGTTCAAGCAAGGACCCTCACTCTAGTCAGGGTAAAAGAGAATCACCCTCAGCTAACCCCTGCTTACCCCCTTGGTAGCTTGGCAGAGCAGTAGGCTTAACCTCAGAGTGCTAGGTGTAAAGTATTTGTACCAACACACACAGTAACTTAATGAAAACACTACAAAATGACACAACACCAGTTTAGAAAAATAGGAAATATTTATCTAAACAAAACAAGACCAAAACGACAAAAATCCAACATACACAAGTCAAGTTATGAATTTTTAGAGATTAAACTCAAAAATAGCACTTAGAAACAAAAATGCTTCGATGAGATGTTAACACGGCATCGTGACGGAGTCGTTCCCAACAAGCCGACACCAGCGGCGCCGGACACGGAGTCGTGTAGACCCCCAAGTACAGTACCTTTGGTGAAGAGTGAAAACAAGCCGATGCGCGAAGTCGGGGATTGCGGCGTCTGTGCGAAACATTGAATCCACGCACTTCGGGCGGCGTCGGTCACGACGTGGTGCGGTGACTTCCACGGAGTTGTGGACTTCAGCGGGCTGCAGCGGCGTCGGGCCTGCGAAGAGCGTCGCGTTCCAGCGAAGGACACGGCGTCAGGTGCGGGCGGCGTCACCGGATTCAGCAGCGGCGTCGGTCCGGAGTCGTCCGAAGTCGATTTCCTTGGATTTCCACCAGCTTTCCTTTCAAGGGCCCAGGGACTGGATAGGACACCACTTGTCAGAGCAGGAGTCTCTCCAGAGACTCCAGGTGCTGGCAGAGAGAAGTCTTTGCTGTCCCTGAGACTTCTAACAACAGGAGGCAAGCTCTAACTCAAGCCCTTGGAGATTTCTTCACAAGATGGAAGGCACACAAAGTCCAGTCTTTGCCCTCTTACTCTGGCAGAAGCAGCACTGCAGGAAAGCTCCACAAAGCACAGTCACAGGCAGGGCAGCACCTCTTCCTCAGCTATCAGCTCTTCTCCAGGCAGAGGTTCCTCTTGGTTCCAGAAGTGTTTCTAAAGTCTGTAGATTTGGGTGCCCTTCTTATACCGATTTTAGTCTTTGAAGTCACCTTTCTTCAAAGGGGACTCACACCTACTTGTGAAATCATGCCTTGCCCAGGCAAGGCCTCAGACACACACCAGGGGGTTGGAGTCTGCATTGTCAGAGGCAGGCACAGTCCTTTCAGATGAGAGTAACCACTCCATCCCTCCCTCCTAGCAGAGATGGCTAATCTGGAAATGCAGGTTACACCCCAACTCGCTTTGTGTCACTGTCTAGTGCGAGGTGAAAAACAACCCAACTGTCAAACTGACCCAGACAGGGAATCCACAAACAAGGCAGAGTCACAGAATGGTTTAAGCAAGAAAATGCTCACTTTCTAAAAGTGGCATTTTTAAACGCACAATCTCAAAATCAACTTTACTAAAAGATGTATTTTTAAATTGTGAGTTCAGGGACCCCAAACTCCACATGTCCATCTACTCTCTAGGGGAATCTACACTTTAATCATATTTTAAAGGTAGCCCCCATATTATCCTATGAGAGAGACATGCCTTGCAACAGTGAAAAACGAAATTGGCAGTATTTCACTCTCAGGGTATATAAACCACATTACTATATGTCCTACCTTATCCATACACTGCACCCTGCCCTTGGGGCTACCTAGGGCCTACCTTAGGGGTGCCTTACATATAAGAAAAGGGAAGGTTTAGGCCTGGCAAGTGGGTACACTTGCCAAGTCGAATTTACAGTGTAAAAATACAAACACAGACACTGCAGTGGCAGGTCTGAGACATGATTACAGGGTTACTTGTGTGGGTGGCACAACCAGTGCTGCAGGCCCACTAGTAACATTTGATTTACAGGCCCTGGGCACCTCTAGTGCACTTTACTAGGGACTTAACAGTAAAACAAATATGCCAATCACGGAGAACCAATTACGTACACATTTCAAACAGGAGCACTTGCACTTTAGCACTGGTTAGCAGTGGTAAAGTTCCCAGAGTAATAAAAACAGCAAAATCAGAGTCCAGCACACATCAATAACCTGGGGAACAGAGGCAAAAAGTTAAGGGAGACCACACCAAGGATGAAAAGTCTAACAGCTGTGGAGACTCCTTCTGACCATGGGACTGGATGGAGCCCTGGTGCACTTTTAGCACCCCTACATGAGAATATGAAAGTTAGAGTAAGATATATGATAAATGGATAACTCTCCAGTGAGAATGAAATCGCTTGAAGTGTAAGGCAAGGTTGTGTACTGGCACCTTTACTTTTCAAACTTTTTAAATAACAAGCTAAGCTCCTATTTATTCACTATTACTCCTCATGTCCCCAAGGTCAATGGTGTACTATTCCCCATGCTGTCTTGAGCCGATGATGCATTGTTGATGGCCTGCACACCAAAAGCCTAGCATTTGCTAGAGACTTTATTTTACTCCAAAAACTTAAACCTACTTAAGGCAGACTTAGATCTCCTTTCAAAGTTTTCAAAATCTCATATCATGGCCTGTGGCCCCAAACGAATTTGAGTCTCTACGCTCGCAGTCGGCAATAAATGGTTAGATAACACTAGCACTTTTTCATATCGTGGGATTACTTTCGACTCCCCGGGTTCTTGGGTACCTAATATTACACATCGTAGGCAAAAGCTACACAGGGAATTTGCCTCTCTCTTTAGCCTGCTGCAGCCTCCTGGGACAGGGGCACTTTCCCTGCTTTTGCAGATTTCTAAAACAGTGTATGCCTGTGGCAATGTCCGGAGCTGATATCTGGGGCTTCACTAATTGTGCAGCTACTCAGGTGGAGGAAAACTGATTTTGTAGAAAGTTTCTGTCAGTCCCTCCTTCTACCTCCTATTTTATGTTACAAGGAACTGAGTATGAGCTACAGAGTGGATCTTACCAGAGCTAGCCTCCCACTTTTGTGGTTAGCTATATAGTGAACTAAGGGGACGTCTCTGAATCAAGGCATTATTAAAGATTGCCTAGCGTGTGACAAGGGCCTTAGTATCCCATGGCTGGCATATGTGAAAAAAACCTTTCATGTGATAGGGCTGTCTCATATCTTTGTTGAACCCTGTTCCAGCGGGAGATTAGGTAAGAAGTCTGTGAAAGCACTGGTGCTAAACCATGCTCACTCACAAAGGCTTATAATATAAAACAAAAAACCTTAAATGTTAGCTTATTTACACTTGAAAACAGACAATGCTCCAGGGCATCATTTGTTTAAGCCCTTTTGTGCGTT
Source organism: Pleurodeles waltl (assembly GCF_031143425.1). Lineage (NCBI taxonomy): Eukaryota > Metazoa > Chordata > Amphibia > Caudata > Salamandridae > Pleurodeles > Pleurodeles waltl. Next base: position 536,684,398 of record NC_090444.1, on the reverse strand, counting down.
GGATGGCTAGGAGGCGCATTATTTGCATTTGTGATCATAATGTCTTATTTCTCCTTTTATTCTAGTGCAAAAGCTTTGATTCTTTGCTTGCGGTTTCGGTACTGGTAGAACTGCAGTTTCGGTACTGGTAGAACTGCAGTTTGCGTAGTTGCATGTGTTTGGTAAAAAAACACCTATTTGTACTGTTTACTCCAACTGAGTATCATTGCCATACATGGATGTTTTTTTGTAAATGGTGTAATAATAGCAGCATATTTAGCTTCTGTTTTTGTTGTGTGTGAAATTCTCCTTGGATTTGAGCATGATGTGTATTGTGTTGTCTTGTGCATAATTTTCTTTTGTTTTTCTTTCTAGTGGGATAAAGTTTGTGCTTGTGTCTGTGCAGAGTAGGTGCATGTGATTCTGAAGCTAGCTCTCTCCGGCAAGTGAGTGGTATTGTATTTGAGTATATAGGTTTTTGTGTGATTTGTATTGAGTGACTTTTCCTTCCAAGTTACTATATGCCAGTAGTTTAACTTTCTATTTGATAAAGCCACACTTTGTTTTCCACTTCTTTTACACAGTGTTGAGTATTGTTGACATATTTGTCAAGTTACTTACTGTCAAGTTACTTTCAAGTTATTTTTATTAGTAAGGATTATGGCTAGCTGCAGGATTACAGCTCAGCAGGTTCTTGGTATGCTTTTCAAATCATCCGTTGTACATGAATGTGAGACTGACTCTGCATCTTGGGCAGAGGAGGAAGTGCAAGATTCTGGCAGTACATTTTCTATCCGAGAGGAATCATCCGATAATGAAGCCACTCTCCGTGCAGAGGAAGTGCCTCTTTTAGAGGAGGACACTGATAAGCCAGTAGTGCAGCCAGGGGCAGTTGGATCGCAGCCTGGGGCTGAAATGCTTTCCATGGGTAGAGCTGAACTCTGGGTTGCCCCAAACATTGTGCAGCCGGGGTTGCCTGCCTTCAGTGGTGTCGCAGGGTGTAGAGTCAATATTGAAAACATTTTGCCTATAAATGTGTTTCACTTGTTTATGGATGATGTATTTTTGGATGGGATTGTTGACCACACTAATTTATATGCTGAACAGTATTTGAGGGACAACATTGCCAGACTTAAGCCCTTCTTTAGAGCAACCTGGTGACTCCCGCAAAAATTGATTAATTGAAGAAGTTCTTGAGTTTAACTTTGTTGATGGGCTTGATAAGGAAGCCATCACTGTCTTCATATTGGTCTACCAGTCCCTAGATGTCAACTGCCATATTTCCTGCAATCATAAGTCATGATCGGTATTTGCTTCTGCTTTGGATGCTGCATTTTGAAGATAATGCTTCAGCGTTGCCACAAGATTAGGGGTGGGCGGGGAATTCCACTCTACTTGCGGAGTTTTTCCCACTCCGCTGAGAGCACAGAGTTCTGAAAAACTCTGCATAGTAGAGCAGAGTTTTTTTCTTGCTCACGCTCGTCATCGGTGAGTTGGCAAGCAAGAAAAATCTTACTCAAGACCACCTCCTAGCGAGATTTCTCAGAGCGAGTGGTCGCAGATTGCTTGCGTTGAGAAACTTTCTGTTCGAGTTGAGGTAGCTGCCGCTCGATTAGAAAATCAACTGAAGCAACAGAAAAGGAGCCGCACCCCCTTGCTCTGCGCAAGGAGCCGTTCGTGCTGAATTTTTCAGTGCATGACAAATACCTGTCCCTAACAATTAGTGCAAAGGGCATGACCTAACGCACTCTGCCGCTTGTGGAACTCCACATAGAGTGGCGGAGTCTTTTGAGCACTTAGCAGAGCTCTGCATAGCAAAACTCCGTGAACCTCGCCTAGGCCCACACAAGATCACCTTGATTGTGACTATCTTTTTAAGATTCCGCCTGTCCTTGATCACTTTCTAGATCGATTTTCAGAGATCTATGTTCCATGGAAAGAAATAGCTGTGAATGAGTCGTTTTTGTTTTGTTTTTTAGGCAGTACATTCCTAGCAAGATGGCATGTTATGTAAATAAGATGTAAATGCTGTCTGAGAGTAGTACAGGATATGCCTATAACATCAGGGTGTACACAGGTTCCATTATTGACCTCCCTAGTTGTTGTCCACTTTTGGAGTTAGTGAGAAAATTGTGTGGGAACTTAGTAAAGGACTTTTTAACAAAGGTAACTATTTACACATCAATAACTTCTACATTGGTGTGCAATTGCTCAGGGCATTGTTCAAATTGGCACTGTTGCTTGTGGCATAGTCTGCTGTAACCGTAAAGGTTATCCAAAGGAGTTTGTTTGTACAAAAACTTGAGAGGGGGCAGTGCAGTGCCTTGGGTAGTGATATATTGCTGGCAGTGAAATTACCAGGCAGGAGAGATGTCTACATGCTGACTGCCTTCCATGATAAAAGTACTTCACCTATGACTGTTTGGGGTCAGGTTGCTGAAGTGCACAGACCTGTGTGCATTTTAGACTACAATAAGCACATGGGTGGTGTAGATAGAGTAGATCAGTGATTGGAAGCTTACACTGCTGTTCGTAAGGCTTACATTTGGTATAAGAAGTTGGCTATCCATTTGTTTAATCTAGCAACCTTCAATGCTTTTGTTGTATTTAAAGATTGTTCTCCAGAGTCAAAGATGGATGACATTTGTTCAATTTCAGCAGTCTGTGATAGGTAGCCTTGTGGTAGTGGAACAGGCAAGTGTTGGAGTGTGTGGACTGACGTTTAGCTAGCACTGTGTGTAGTGACCACCAGCAAATGCCAGCTCACACATTCTTAGCCAAGTACTTGCACACACACACCACCAGCCAAGCGTCATCTCACAAACACCGCCGTCACATTTTTTTTAACCAAAAAACCCCAAACACAAGCCAATTGGAAGTAAATACAAAACTAACTACAAGCACAACAGCTCTTACTAAATAATCACACTAATGCCAACCGTGAACTCTGGACAAAAAGTATAAAACAATACAGACCATTCAGTTCACTTTCACACTCATGGTTCCTCCCAAAAACTCTGTTGCATGTGGTGCAATCTAAAACATGTGGGCACAGACAGCCCTGTTTTAGAAGGACACTTGGGGTAGTGCATATGACTCTCCTTCCGTACACCTCATTGCCTACAGACTCTACATCTCTTACAGGAATTGTTTTTTCTGGGTGTGGGAGGAATGTAATCAATAAAGTGGCGGGCTTTTAATCTAGTCACATCCTCTACCACCCCAACGTTTTCTTACCCAGAATCCCATGCAAACCTCACATTTAGCGAAAAAAATTACATTTTCCCCATATTTCTGTGTGCGATAACCACGACAGCACAAATTCCCTACCACCTAGCGTTCCCCTTGATCTCTCCATAAAAATGATACCTCACTTTTGTAGGTGCCCAAAGCAGAGTCAGCCTAAAACATATAAAAAACTGCCCTTTTGGACCACACTTTGGTTCTTCTTTAATCTCTACACATTGTTGGCCCTTCCCTGTCGCAGACAACCCACTCAAGTGAGGCATCATTTTTATTGGGAGATTGTGGGGAATGTTGAGTAGTAGGAAATTTATGTCAGTGTGGGGTTCTCACACTGAAATGTGAGAAAAATGTGATTTTCTTTTTGTTAAAATTGAGGTTTGCAGGGGATTTTGGGTAAGAAAACATTAATGGATACATGCAAGCCACACCTTCCTGGACTCCCCTGCGTGTCTAGTTGTCAGAAATATCTGAGTTTGGTAGGCTTCCTTAGATGGTCGCTGAGCCTGGGACCAAAAAGCAGATGCCCCTCTTGCAAAAACAGGCCGTTTTGTGATAAATAATTTTGATGTGTCCATAATACGTTTTCGGCCCTTCCCTGACAGGTACTTGGCCGACCCACACAAGTAAGGTAGCATTTTTATGGGGAGACCTGGGGTAACGCTGGGTGAGAGATAGTTTGTGGCTCCCTCAGATTCCAGAACTTTCCATCACAGAAATGTGAAGAAAATGTGTTTTTTAAGACAAATTCTGAGGTTTGGAAGGGATTCTGATAACAGAACCTGGTGAGAGCTACATAAGTCACCCCATCATGGATTCCCCTTAGGTGTCTAAGTCTATAAAATGTACAGGTTTGCTAAGTTTACCTAGGTGGCGGCTGAGCTAGGGCCTGAAATTTACAGCTAGTCACATTGCAAAAAAGGGTCATTTTTCAAGGGGAATATGTGATGTATCTACACTGCATTGTAAGCCGTTTCCTATTGCGGGCACTAGGCCTAACCACACAAGTGAGGTACCATTTTTATCGGGAGACTTAGGTGTATACAGAATAGTAGAACCAGTGTTATTACCATTTGTCTTTCTCTGCATTTGGGCCTTCCAAATGTATGCCAGCGTGTAAAAAAAAAGTTATTTTGAGAAAAGCCCTCTAATTCACATGCTAATATGGGTACCCACAAATGCAGAGATGTGCAAATAACTACTGCTTCCAAACTCCATATCTTATGCCCGTTTTGGAAAAACATAGCTTTCCTTGATACCTATTTTTCACTCTTCATATTTTACCAAATGAATTGCACTATACCCGGGACACAATGAAAAACCACTGCAAGGTGCAGCTCAGTTACTGGCTCTGGGTTCCTTAGGTTCTGGGTGAACATACAAGCCCTATATATCCCCGCAACCAGAAGGGTCCAGCGTACTTAATGGTATATTGCTTTTGAAAACTGCCATAGTTAGAAGAAGTTGCAGATGAAAATGTTGACACAAATGCTGTTTTTTTCAACTCAATTTCAATACATATTTCCTTTAATTTGAACTGTTACTTTCTATAGGAAAACCTTGACGGATCTACACAAATGACCCCTTGCTGAATTCAGAATTTTGTCTACTTTTCAGAAATGTATAGCTTTTCAGGAACCACTATTGGCGTCTCACCCATTTCTACCACTAACTTAGAAGGAGGTTGAAAGCACAAATAGGAAAAACGGGCTATCTCCAATTAAAATGTCAAAACTGTGTTGAAAAATGTGTTTTTCTGATTCAAATTTGCCTGTTCCTGAAAGCTGGAAAGATAGTGATTTTAGCATCACAAAACCTTTGTTGCTTTTTCAGGAAAAAAACAAAATGTATCTATATTTTGGCTAATTTCTCGGTCCCTTCCAGGGGAATCCACAGTCCCTGGGTAGCTTTAGACTTCTCAGGATGTTGTAAAAAAAAGGACACAAATTTGGCATGGATACCTTATGTGGACAAAAATATATGGGGGCCTAAACACGAACTACCCCACATAGCCAAAAAAGGCTTAGCACTGGGGGAGGGGAGGCCTAGCAGCGAAGGAATTAATGCACATGGGTGTTGGGAAAGATCCCTATTATTTGCTTCTGAACTGGTACTGTCATCTATTTACTTTGTTTTCCCTGGTCTTTCAGAAGAATATTAGTATGTGCCCTTGTCCATGTGCTGGAAGATCCTTCCAAACAATGCTGCACTTCTTTTTTTCTGCAAAGTTTAGATAAAATACACAACACAATTTTAATCCCATTTATTAAGTTACACAATTTTAGGCAGTGTAGACCAGCCATACGCTTCTTCCAGCAATTAGCGAATGCTAAATGTTGTTTTTATGTAAGATCCTTCCTGAGACTAGCCAGTCTGTTACATAGGACTATGCACTTCGATGGATTTTTATTAACCACTCCCTTGATATAAATGTTGCACATTAATAATTTCTTTGTATTCTGATATGATCTTATATGCATTGTGATTTTGTACAATGTTTTAACAATGGTTTTAATTGAACTTATGTGGCTACATTTTGGACCCGAATAAAGGAATTTCTCTTTCTGACTCGTGAAAATACCTTTGCTGTGTTTTTGGTAGACAGGAAGTTCTTTTATTAGCAATCCAAGACATTTGACCTTCACAAACATGGAGACCTTGCAAGTGCCATCCTAAACGAGGCAACTATTTTAAAATAACTTTTCAATCTTTTGCAAACGTACTTCCTTAAAAATATGAAAATGTGTGTTTCTGGAAACAAAATTAAGCACAGTGCAATTTTTTCCATCAGTAAACATAAGTGGATTTTCATGCAAAAGTGAATATAAATCTTTTTAGCAAAATATTCAATTTCTTTCATCTTATTATTTTTAGCCCGAGTCACTAATGATGCTTAATGAATAAATGCCATTGCCCAAAAATGATCACTAGTAAAAGGAGTTCACTTGAAAGACACCATCAGAAAGTAGAGTTTATCAGACATTTCTTTGGCTTTAAGAAAGGTCAGTGCTGACAGCTTCTCCCTGTCTCCTGCATCACATGTAACCTTCGCAGACCTGATACCTTGCTCCTCTCAAACTGAAATGAAGCTAACATTTGTAACTATTTTAAAGTACCTTTTCAATGTTTTGAAGCTTGCTTGGTTTACAAAAATATTGAAATTAGTGTTTTTTGGAAAACCTGTAAGCACAATGCTATTATGTTCATCAGTAAACAAGCACTTTTTTGTGTAAAAGTGAGTACAAAACATTTTATCAAAATATTCTATTTCTTTTATCTTATTTTTAAATCCGAGTCACTAGGGTTGTTTGCTAAATAAATGCCAGTGTAAAAATGATTCATAATAAAAGGGGTTCACTTGAAGGACACCTTGAGAATGCAGAGTTAAATAGAGGTATGGATGGCTTTAAGAGAGGTCAGTTTTGAAGCTTCTCCGTCCTTGCTTTGTCTACAGCAGTGGTTCCCAACCTGTGGTCCTGGGACCCCTGGGAGTCCGCAAAGCCTCCTTAGGGGGTCCGCGACTTCTTAGAAAATGAAATAATATTAACAGATTTGGTCCCCAGCTTTCAATATTCACTCAGTGAGGGGTCCCTGGATTCGAGTAATGATTCATTGGGGGTCATCGGGTTCCAGTAATGATAAAGTGGGGGTCCACAGAAGTCAAAAGCTTGGGAACCACTGGTCTACAGCAACACTCGAAAGTCCGAGTTTCTAAATATTCATCCATCCATGTACGTATGAATTTATACAATACAACTTTAAATCTTTTTATTATTTTCCATATACATGTGTAGCGTTTTATGTAGTTGTGTATCTATATACATTTTTTACTTTACTCCCACTGCAGAAAAAACCTCCAACTCTCTCCAACTCACTACTCTCTGATCCTACACCTCTTTCAGTATATCCTCCGCCTCCTCTCTCTGACTCATCCAAACCTCATTTTACTACTTTGTTCTTCCAAACAGCCTCTTCTAGACTCTTCTCTCCTATATCCCTCCTTTTTCCTATCCAGTCCATCTAACAGACTCACATTCCCACTGCTCCAATTAATAACATATTTCCCTATACTAATTCACCACTCACCCATTTTGTGCTCCGGAGTAGCATGCTACTTGCTGAAAAGCACTTCAATGCTTCATCAGCTGTAGCAAGTGCTATATCAATACAATTATAATTTCATCAGTACATCATCACAGAACTTCACTTCACTTAGGTGTCACTTACTTGTAGATTGTACTGTCAGAGGGCAATAGCACACTTGGATGTCTCTCAATGCTAGATGGAGAATCCAGAGATGACACATGCCACACTATTAAGTAAGGGCCCATCTTGTAATGAGAATGTATGTTCACTTATTACTCCCATACAGTTATGCTCAGTAGCTTTCACCTCCTGAAGTGTTTGCATATTATTTACCTGAACAGGAAGGGGCACATAGCATTCCATTTGATTTCTTCCACTCCCCAATACGTTTTGGTGTTTCTGTGTAGACGAGGTATATAGGTGGTCATTACAACCCTGGCAGACGGTGTTAAAGCGGTGGTAAAACCGCCAACAGGCCGGCGGTAAAAAAAATGTAATTACGACCCTGGCGGAACCCGCCAACATAGACAGCCACTTTAACACTCCGACCGCCACTGCGGTAGAAACAAACACCATGGCGGTCACTGCAAACAGACAGGCGGAAGACAAGGTTCCGACCACTGCATTACAACAGTCCAATCCGCTACCTTTTCCGGGGCGGATTCACCGCGAACAAAAACAAGGCGGAAACAGGACTTGGAAGGGAAAACGTTCACCTCTACACACCCCACGAGGAACCAGGACGCCATGGAACCCGAGCTCCAGATACTCCCTGCCTTTGTCTTCCTGCTCCTCTACCAGGAACATCAAAGACGGCGGCGAAGACAACGGTGAGTACTGCACCTACGACACAGGGGAGGGGGGAGAGAAAAAAGGGTGACACACACACGCAACATGCAACACTCCCACCCCCACCCTCACCCACTACAACACACACACAAGTACGTGTTGATACATTACATTTACAACCCCCAACCTTCCCTCGAAGAATGCAAGGACAAAAGGAAATGAGTTGAACGTTTGTAATCTATTAAAATACAGTAATCAAAAATATATATATATATATTTACACTATAAACAAATATATACACCAAGAATACAAGTCCCAGGTATTCCACCATTAAAGTCCACGGACCGAGGCCCACACTCAATACCCGATCAAAACGGAGAGAACACTGCAGGGGCATCAGATAGAAATACAACAGGCACCTCAGGGGGAAGGGAAAGGGGGGCACCTCAGCCAGATGAGTGCACAACGCCAGATCCACGAGGGGGCTCCATGCCCATTGATGTATCCTGGGAAGTGCAAAGCCACAGTCTCACAAGTCTTTACAGTTGGTGATTTGCCCACTGCTGCATCCTGGGGAGTGCAAAGCCACAGTCTCTCAAGTGGGTGGTTTGCCCACTGCTGCATCCTGGGGAGTGCAAAGCCACAGTCTCACAAGTCTTTACAGTGGGTGGTTTGCCCACTGCTGCATCCTGGGGAGTGCAAAGCCACAGTCTCTCAGGTCTCTCAAGTGGGTGGTTTGCCCACTGCTGCATCCTGGGGAGTGCAAAGCCACAGTCTCACAAGTCTCTCAAGTGGGTGGTTTGCCCACTGCTGCATCTTAGGGAGTGCAAAGCCACAGTCTCTCAAGTCTCTCAAGTGGGTGGTTTGCCCACTGCTGCATCCTGGGGAGTGCAAAGCCACAGTCTCACAAGTCTTTACAGTGGGTGGTTTTCACACTGCTGCATCCTGGGGAGTGCCAAGCCACAGTCTCACAAGTGGATGCCTTTCTCCACTGGTTCTGGAGGGGGCTTTGTACCCAGAGTGCTTCATCCTGCCAAGGACTGAGGTAGTGGATGTGATACTCCACTGGTTCTGGAGGGGGCTTTGTGCCCAGAGTGCTTCATCCTGCTCGTGGCGGCCTCAGTGGCGTCGGAGCTGTTGGCGCTCATTGGCCTGCGGTGCTTGTGGTGGCGGTGTCCTGTTCAGCGGTGCTGGTGTCGGCGGTGTCCTATTGAGTGGTGCTGGTGGCGGCGGTGTCCTTGGCAGAGGTGCTGGTGGCGGCGGTGTCCTGTTCAGCGGTGCTGGTGGCGGCGGTGTCCTGTTCAGCGTGCTGGTGGTGGCAGTGTCCTTGGCAGCAGTGCTGGTGGCGGTCTTGTCCGCCATGCAGGTTTTCGGCGACTTGCCTGTTTTTCTGTGCCCCTTCCCCACCTTGGATGGTGGCGCAGCTGTCTTCCCACTCCTAACTGTACTCCTGGGAGAGGCTTTGGTGGTGGATGTTTTGCCTCTCTCCAGCCGGGCACAGGCCAACTTTTTGTGCTTTTGAGGTGGGGGACTGTCCGTGGTCTGGCTCCTTGGCACACTGGCTGCCCTGCTGCCTGGCGCACTCCAGAAACCGGTTACTACTGGCACCACTGTTCCCGCAGATGTTGTGGCTGAGGTGCTGGGTTGGGACCTGGAAAGGCGGGCCCTAGGGGACTGAAGGGGTGTGGGATGTGAGGCGAGAGGTCAAGGTTGGGCAGGAAAAGTTTTTTGGACACACTGCGACGGGTAGATGGAGGCGGTTTGGGAGTGGAGGAAGAGGTAGTGGTTGTAGGAGGTGTACGTTTGCTGACTTTGGGTGAAGGTGCATGGGCTGGAGGCTGTCGTGAGGTGGATGGCTGTTGGGTGGGTGTGTGGCTGTGTTTGTGTACCTTGGGAGGTGGGCTCACAGACACACTGGGAGAGGACACAGGGGATGTGTGAATGGTAGTGGGGGTGGTGAGTGCAAGTGAGCAGGGTGTGGTGGTGGGTGTGCTGGTGATGGACATAGTGGATGAAGATGTAGTGCATGCAGGTGTGAGTGGAGACGAGACTGGGAGGGAGGAGGGAGACGAGGAGGAGGGGGACACAGTGGAGGCAGTGGATGTTGCTATGTCTGCATGTGTATGATGCTTGCGTGAGTGCCTGTGGGATGTGTGGTGCTTATGTTTGCCTGGGCTTCCCTTGTGTGTTGAGGTGTGTGCATGCTGGTCTGATGGTGTGCTTGGGATAGGCTGAGGTACAGGGGTTTGGGTCTGGGTGGAGGAAGTTGGAGGGGGGAGGCTGGACACAGGGACAATGGCTGCCATCAGTGCTGAGGCCAGAGTCTGAAAAGCTTGCTGTTGGGTTGCCTGACCAGAATGAATGCCCTCCAGGTATGCATTGGTCTGTTGCAACTGCCTCTCTACACCCTGGATGGCATTCAAAATGGTAGACTGGCCAACAGTGAGGGACCTGAGGAGGTCAATGGCCTCCTCACTGAGGGCAGCAGGGCTGACAGGGGCTGAGGTGCCTGGGGCGAAGGAGATGCCCACCCTCCTGGGTGAGCGGCCACGGGGCACTCGCTGAGGGGCTGCTGGGAGGGCGGTGCTGGTAGGGGGGGTGGCGGCTGTACCTGTAGATGCAGGGGGCACAGAGGGGCCCGCCACCGCAAGGGAGCTCCCATCAGAGGAGGAGTCCTTGTCGCTGGTTTCAGCTCCTGTCCCTGCCGTGGAGCTCCCCTCGCCGTCCGTCTCACTGGTGGCTTCTGACTCCATTGTGTTGCCCTCCGGTGGGATGCAGCTCCCTCCTGCTCCGGTACCACTGCTCCTCCGCCTGATGATGCTAATGCACACAAGAACAGGGAGACCACAAAAAGGGGGGGAGGACAGAAGAAAGACATGTTCAGTGCATGCAATACCGCAACCATTGGCGGACACTACAGAAGCCCCCTGCACTACGCCGTGCACTTTGAGTTCCCTCATTAATCACAGGGACATGGGGTACAAGGCCTATGCCCTATTGCTGCACACATGGAAGTCACAGGAGCCTGACTAGGTGTAGTTGCCTCTGAACACAGGTGGGGTGCCACATAGTAGGGACCTTGCCTACTAAATTCACCCTGGCCTAGGGAAACCCACAGCCCACTTCCCCCACCCAGACACCTCCACTGCACGCTGAATCAGCAGAATGAGAGTGTACTCACCCACTTGTGGCTGCTGTGATGCCCTCAAGTGCCCATCCAACTCTGGATATGCCTTCGCCAGGATCCGAAACATCAGGGGGGTCATGGTGCGACGGGCACCCCTCCCACGTTGGGAGGCCATCCCCAGCTGGGCCTCTGCCACTTTCTTGCTCCAGCGGCAAATGTCCTCCCATCTTTTCCGGCAGTGGGTGCTCCGTCTGTGGTGGGCCCCCAGGGTCCGGACTTCCTTGGCGATGGCACGCCAAATATCCTTCTTCTGGTGGGCGCTGACCTAAAGGAATAGTACAGGGGAAAAGGAGAAGATATAACCGTCCGCACCATCACAGTCATTGGCCCGCATCCCTACCCTTGCCATGACGCACATGCACTCACCGTCGTTTCATGCACGCCTCATTCTCCCCCCCCTATCTTTCATCCACACCACCCCACACAGGCATTGCCCATTCGGCATGCTCACAGTGTACTTACCTGTTTGTCTGGAGGACCGTAGAGTAGCGTGTACTGGGGGAGGACCCCATCCACTAGTTTGCCCAACTCCTCCGTGCTGAAGGCAGGGGCCCTTTCCCCAGACACATGAGCCATTGTCTCTTCCAGACTGAGGTCACAGCAGCCCTTGCAGTGTAGGTCCTCTCCTGTCGAAGATCAGCTATCAAGGGAGTGAACAGACAGAAAATGGCGGTCACGTCTGCGGCGGTGCGTACCGTCACCTCCGGCGTACATCGTCATTGGCTCCTGGAACCCATAGGGTACAATGTTAACCAATGCAGGATTGCGCCGCGGTCTTCGACCGCCTACCGCAACAGTGTACAATGCCAGCGCAGTTACATCATATCCCCTTGTCCCACCTTACAGGTCAGGCAGCCGCCATTTCAGGGGGCAACATGGCATTAATTTTGACTGCGTCACACATATCTAGGCCTTGCATAAACACTAATACAGGCATATATCGATTAAAAAAAATAATGGAATAAAGTTGTGTTTATGTACCTCAGTGTTGGTTGACTCTCTGCTCGCTGTTCTCCTCCATAGAGCACGTCAGCTTGGGCAGGTGAGGAGATGGCGGCATCCTCCGGTGTACAGACCACTGGTGGACCTGTCGACAATGGAGGAGCGACATGTAATTGTGACATACAGACTTGATCGTACCACAATCCTGGAACTGTGTGCCCAGTTGGAGCCAGACCTGATGTCAGCTATCCGCCATCCCACAGGAATCCCCCCTCTAGTGAAGGTCCTGTCAGTATTTCATTTCCTGACAAGTGGGTCTTTTCAAACAACAGTGGCCATAGCATCAGGGATGTCCCAGCCTATGTTCTCAAACGGGTTGTCCAGAGTGTTGTCTGCCCTGCTGAAACACATGCGCAGCTACATCGTGTTCCCTCAGGTGGAGGATTTGCCTACAGTGAAAGGTGACTTCTATGCCCTGGGACATATCATCAACATCATATGTGCCATTGATGGGACACATGTGGCATTGGTCCCCCCGCAGGAGTGAACAGGTGTACAGAAACCAGAAGAGTTACCATTCTATGAATGTGCAGATGGTGTGTTTGGCCGACCAGTACATCTCCCATGTGAACGCCAAGTTTCCTGGCTCAGTGCATGACGCTTACATTCTGCAGAATAGCAGCATCCCTTTTGTGATGGGGCAACTCCAGAGGCACCGTGTGTGGCTATTAGGTGAGGACATGGACCCAATACAGTGTGACTAGGTGTCTGGGATAGAGATGTTGTGGCAGCTGTGGAGCCTGTGGACAGTGAAGAGGAGGAAGCAGAAGAAGAGGACATAGACAACAGGAACACGGTGATTCATCAATACTTCCAGTGAGACACAGGTAAGAAGACAACACTGCCTGCTACATCTGATTTAATTCTTCTACCTCTCATCTGTCTGTCAATTTCACCCAGTGTATGGACCCTGATTTGTCACTTTCCCTTTCAATTTCAATGTGTGACATCTGCTTTGTTTCCACATGGACTAGAGCTGTGTGACATAGGTACGTTGACAATACATTGGATATAGCATTTTTCCACAGGTATTGCAAATACACATTTTCGAAAGCACAGACTGACTCCAGATTGGTTTGTGATTTAAGGGTGTTTATTTAAGTGCAAAATAGTGGAGGAGGTTGTACATTGGTCAGGGGTGATGGTGGAGGAATGTCCATGGCAGAGTCCAGTCTATTAGTCTCACAGGTGCATTGTCCAAAGGGGCATAGGAAGTGGAGCTAGGGTAGTTTGAGTATGGACAGAGTGACAAAGTGGGAGAGAAGGATGACATTCAGGTTGGTCTCATTTCTTGGCGGGGTCTTGGCATTGTTCTCTGTCTTTGTCCTGGATCTCAGGGACCGCTTGCGGGATGGTTCTCCATCTGCAGGGGGTGGGGTGCTGGTGTCGTGGTCCTGTGGCGGTGCCTCCTGTCCACTAGCGCCGGCGGAGGTGGTGGGCAGTTCATCATCCAGGCTAGTGTCAGGGGCCCCTTGTTGTGCCACAGTGTCCCTCCTGGTGTTGACGAGTTCCTTCAGCACCCCTACAATGGTGCCCAGGGTGATGTTGATGGATTTGAGTTCCTCCCTGAACCCCAAATACTGTTCCTCCTGCAGCCGCTGGTTCTCCTGAAACTTGGCCAGTACCGTTGCCATCGTCTCCTGGGAATGGAGGTAGGCTCCGATGATGTTGGAGAGGGCCTTGTGGAGAGTGGGTTCCCTGGGCCTGTACTCCCTCTGTCGCACAGCAGCCCTCCCTGTTCCCCTGTGTTCCTGGGCCCCTGTCCCCTGAACCGTATGCCCACTACCACTGCCCCCAGGTCCCTGGTGTTGTTGGGGTGGTGGGTTAGCCTGGGTTCCCTGTAGTGGTGGACACACTACTGCTTGACGTGTCCTGGGGACAGAGGTATAGGCCCGGTGAGTGCTGGTGTTTCCAGAGGGGGGAAGCTCTGTAGTGGCCTGTGCCAGTGTGAGGGGAACCGACTGTCCCGAGGTCCCAGATGGGCCGGGCTGGTCATCTTGATCCAGTTGGACAGATATGCTGTCATCACTGTGGGCCTCTTCTGTGGGTGGAGTGGACATGTCTGGACCCTCCTGTCCGGTGACGTTGGTTAGGGGTCCTGCAAGGGTGTAAAGGCATGATTAGTGCATCTGTATGTGCCATGGTGTGCAATGGGTGGGTGACCCTGTACCCCTGTGCTTGCATTCTTGTGTGGGACCTTGTGTGATAATGGTTTAGGGGGGTGTATGGGTATGTGCAGTGGCCATGCCTTGGTGATGGGTGTCCACGCTTTGGTGTTGCATGCAGGGCTTGGGTTTGGGATGTGTGGTTCGTGATAGTGGGACATGTGTGAGGAGTTGGAGTGATGGGGTGAGGGTATGTGGTAGCATGCAGGTAGGGTGGGGGATGAAGTAGTTAATATTTGACTTACCAGAGTCCATTCCTCCAGCTACTCCTGCGAGGCCCTCAGGATGCAGTATAGCCAAGACTTGCTCCTCCCATGTTGTTAGTTCTGGGGGAGTAGTTGGGTGTCCGCCGCCAGTCCTCTGAACCGCAATCTGGTGTCTTGAGACCACGGAACGTACCTTCCCCCGTAGGTCGTTCCACCTCTTCCTGATGTCATCCCGTGTTCTTGGGTGCTGTCCCACTGCGTTGACCCTGTCCACAGGTGAGTAATTTCCCCCTGTACCATTCCTCTAGGTCAGCGCCCACCAGAAGAAGGGTATTTGGCGTGCCATCGCAAAGGATGTCCGGACCCTGGTTGGATAGTTGTGAGGCAATATTTCAGCCACATGATATTCAGACCTAGGTACACATAAATACCATCAGTGTGTTGGTGGACGTTGACATCCAAGTCTATCAGCAGTGATCATAGGAGCTTCAAGCATGTGTAGAAGGCTATCGGGGAGAGGCAGGAGTGCTGAAGTGCACTGCATGTTATTTGAATAGGCTTGGACCAGGAGGAATCCATCTGTGCCACCTGGGCTCTTATTTTGAGACATTGTAATGCAGTGCCATCAAATACCATGCTGTGAGTTAGAGTGTTAGGTATGTTTTTGTGTCAATATTGTCAGGAACTACATCAATGGCAAAATAGAGGGTTTGTGTTGAGGTGGGAATTGGCAAAGTAGTCAATGTCAAGACTTGATTTTGTGGACAAAAGGACAGGATCTACCCAGTCTTGAAGGCACCTGAGAAATATATTATAAAGAGAATGTGTGATCATGTTTAAAATCTATGTGAGGGCTACACCTTGAATTGTTTTATGATGCAGATCAAATGATATCATCTGTGGCCTTCAGTGAGGGAGTGAGCTTATTAATCCTGTATGAAGAGGGTATTAAAGGATGTTTATTTCAATATCCTTTGAGCTTGTATCAATTTCTGTATATCAGGGTGTAGAATATTATTGATAAAGTGTCTGGTTTTTCCAGTTGTTGTCTTTGAAGAAGATGTTGATAAATGTGAACGTCTTTTGTGGACATACAGTTTAAGTACCAGTTGAGGGCCTTAAGCCATTGATGGCTCTATATAGTTCCTGGAACCATTGGAGATGGGTTTGTTGATTGGCCTTGGCCTTGTTGATTTTTGTCTTGAGGCACATCAGTGATGCTTTAAGCTGATGAGATATTTCACCTGCAGAATGCGTCTCTATTTCTTTTACTGCTGTCACATTTGTTCTTTTGTGTTTGACAATATATTTGGTCTGTTGTTTAGGATGTTGCTGAGTTTTAGAAGAGCTAGGGATTGTCTTCTATCACCTAAACTGCAATATTAGAGTTGTGTAGCAGGGCCGCTAGATTGGTGTTGGGTTTCCACCAGTATCCTAGTGGCTAGACCAGGACACTTTGGTAGGCATTCTATGGGAGATTCCTGAAGGATCTGCTCAATTTCTTTTGTCTTTGTGGATCATTGCTAACTATTTCTGGTTGATGGCAATGGCTGAATAATCAGACCAATGAAGCTTATCTGACAAGTTGGGTCAACGATTAGCAAGGTGAAAACTAGATCCAGGTATTTACCTTAGCTATAAGAATTGTTCTGTAATGGTGGTGGTACCCAGAAGGTTGGGGAAAGTCATGTTTATGGTTTTCAAGTTTCCTGTGAGGTTGAAGTTGGCAGGAAGATGTTAGTTCTGCTGATTGATTCTTCCATGAGTACATCTCTGATTCAATGCAAGGTTGGCACCAGGGGTCATGAGATAGTGAGTTGCTCTGCTACCATCCAGGGGAAAATAGCAGCATTAATTATCAGTAATTGCAGGCGGGTACAGTGTTGGCATGGTCAATGGATGCCAGCGATACCTCTCCCTGCCTGCCTTGGCTGGTTTATCTGTTGAATGCTTTATCCTTGCAAGATCCTTACATGAGAGACTTACATGATGGTCGCAGCGAGGGATGTTTCTGTAATGAAAATTTTATCCAGATTATTGGTGCAAGTTGCGCTTACTAATTAGCCAGTAGAATATACTCCTGTTGAGTAGAGATTTTGTGCAAAACTGTGGACTTTTCTCGGAAATATAAGCAGGTGAGGATCCATTCCGTCACCGATGCTCATTTCACATAAATTAAATTCAACAGGAAGCACTTAAAAATACAAACATAGCAGGTGTCCCAGTTGGTGCTCCTCTTCTGTAAAGGACACATCATCCCAACTTCATATGCTTGGCCAAGACAAAGCAAGTGCGTTTTCTCTGCAATTCTATGTTGAAAAACCATCTGCAATCCTTGATGGAGTTATTGCATCATTGTTCTATTGGAGCGCAAACTCATCTGTACAGACTGTGAATAGTGGGTTCTTGTTGTCTCTTGGTGAGAGCAGAGTCCATGGTTCTCCCTTTTAAATATAATTATCTGTATGCAGGTTCACAGAATTACCTAGAAGCTCCACCCATCTGGCCCAATCCTGTATATGTTAGTGGTATGCAACAGCTTTACTGCCTTTTTCCAGGTTGAAGGACAACTTACCAAAAGGCCCCTGAGCGTGTTTCCCACTGTTTTTTGGTGCATTCCTATGTAGAGGAAAATAAGCACATCACCAAACAAAGAAGCACTTATTTCATATAATTCAGAGGAAGTACCCTTCTTTGGTGGAGATTCCACACAAATCATTTTATCACAGATTTCTGTATGAAGACGGCTGAGGAGCAATCACATTGCTCCTCCCCCTAATATTAATGCCAGCAATCATATTGCCAAAATGCCACAGATCTAAATATTGCTCCTCCCCCTAATATTAATGCCGGCCCTTGGTGGATGGTGTCCCTGGGTCCGAAATCTGCCAGGGGACGGGGACCATATGCGCCCCCTCCCCTTTATTTTTAAGAGAGGCCCTGGGGGATGGGGTCCCTTGGGGCTGATATTGGCTCTGGAAGAGCCATGGGGGATGGGGCCAACCTCCTTCTGTGCACAGCAAAAGGCCATGCGCAGTGTGGGAATTGGCTGTATAGGGGGTGTTGGGTGCAGGGCCTGGCCGGTGGTTGCATCTATGTATGGAAATTAAGTATTACATTATGTAAAAAAAAATGCTAGAAATTCACTGGTGTCAAAGGTTAAAGTGACGGTATAGTTAGGTGTGATAAAAGGATCTGTTGTCTGCTTTTTTTTTTTAAACAGAGAAATTCACTAATAGCATAGATTGGAGTGGCATAACATGGAGTGGCGTACAGTGGAGTGTTGTGCATTTGATTATGGTATAGTGGAGTGGTGTAGACTAGAGTGGCATAGAGTCGAGTAGTGTGTTGTAGAGTACAGTGGAGTGCCATAGACTGGAATACGGTAGAGTGGAATGGCTTAGAGTGGAGTGGGGTACACTGGAATAGTTTATAGAGGAGTGGCTTACATTGGAGTGGTGTAAAATGTAGTGGCATACAGTTGAAAAGCATAGAGTGGAGTGGCATTGGGTGGAGTGGTGTACAGAACAACAGCATAGAGTGTAGTGGTGTAGAGTGTAGTAGCATACAGTGGAGTGCCATATTGTGAAATAGCATACAGTGGATTGGAGTAGAGTGGAGTAGCATACAGTGGAATTGTGTAGAGTAGAATAGCATAGAGTTGAGTGTAGTAGAGTGCAATGGCGTAGAGTGGAGTAGCGTCATGTGAAGTGCAGTACAGGGGGATGGCATGGAGTGGAGTGGCATAGAGTTGAGTGACGTAGAGTGGAATACTGTAGAATGGAATACTGTAGAGTGGAGTGATGTAGAGTGGAGTGACATAGAGTTCAATAGAGTACACAGGAGTGGTATATAGTAGAGTGGAGTAGAGTGGAGATGCATAGAGTGGAATAACATAGAGTGGAATTGTATAGAGTGCAGTGGCATATAGTGGAATACCGTAGATTAGAGTGGCGTTCAGTGGAGTGGAGTAGAGTGGGGTGGCGTAAAGTGGAGTGACACACAGTGGAATACCATAGATTTGAGTGGCAATGACTACACTGTCATAGATTGCAGTAGCGCAGAGTGGAGTGGCGAATAGTGGAATAGCGTGGAATGGGGTAGCACCGTAATTTCTTGTTATTTCTGTGATACTATGTACACTTTTTTTATAAAGAATAAAATATGTAAAAAATGTAACGTACACTGGACTACACTATATTTGTGAAATATAGTGTATTATAGTGTTTCTTTTATTTTTTTGCATATACATTTTTTTTAAGTACAGCAGTACTTCCTAGGTAGGTTGTGGTACTTTGTGAAAGTGTTCTAAAATATATGGAAATTATATATAATTTCCCCCTACTTATTACCACTTTAATAAAGTGATAGCAGGTAGGAACAAATTAAAAACCCTAGTACTTACCTATATCTTAGTCCCTAACCGGGAACACAGCCAAACTGTGCTTAAAACAACATGGCTGCCTTTAACTTTCAAAAAAGCAGTCATTAGCCCATCACATAATGCCTTGTCATTGGCATGTACTGTGGTAGTTTCACAAAATGTTGCGAAATTACCGTAGCCACAAATATCACTAAGTGTAAATGCTTTGTATGTTTCAAGATACTTACTCTACCTACTAAAAGATCATCTGCACACCATATTCTATAATCCTGCCAAATGTCTTCCAAATTTGTACAGCCATTTGGTGGCTACATGCTATAAAAAAGTCTATGTAAAATGCAATGGGGTAAAACCACTTTTTGCACCCACTCCCTTTTTTCTTTGCACCCCCTTGATTAATCGTCAAGAAATGTTGCATTCTCCGCTAATGTAGAAAAAGCTAGGGGTCTGTAAAATTTCGTGGAGATTCGTCAAAAAAGCCACAAAGTTATTAATGGTCAAAAACCTTCCTATCTCTGGGAATTCAAATTATAACTATAGAGTGACTACCATTACTCTATAATATATATGTAATCATTATTATATATACGTACACATACATATATCTATAAATGCTTATATTTATGTATATATATATATATTCACTGAAAAAGCAAGTTTAAAGTAATGTTATAATTAAATGAATTTGTCACTGTGAACATTAACGTTTTGAACTAAAGTAAATACAGAAATTCAACAGTTATTGACAGCACCACTAACTATAACTTGCACCCCTGCCATTCACTGCTTATGACCTCACATATGACATCAATCATGACAAGTTTTATGACATCATTTAGCTCAAATGACATCATTGATGACATCCTTGATGCCATCACTAATAAAATCATCCAATGAGTGTGCAAGTTTGTTTTCCAGTTTGCATAGTGGTGAGTAACTACCATATCAATTCTACATAATTTTGTACAGCTTCGGTGAAGCTAATGGTTGTAAGTGTTTACAAAACACATGTGCTCCTAATGCACCATAGTTGTGTAGAGGTATTGAACATGTTACAAATGTTTCAATTCAAGAGTAACTATGTGAGCAAGTGACAGTGATTTGTATTCATTATACATATTTTTTTGGTTCTGCAGAAAAGGTTTCCAACAGGAGAAAGATTTAATAAAGTGGTCACAAGTAGGGAAAAGCAATAAAGCCTACTTCTTACCTATACATAAGACCATAACCCAGGACACATGTAAAAGTGTAGTAAAAGCAATATGGCTGCCTTTAAATTTTGTGAATCTACTACACTTTAGTCTATGCTACTCCAATCTATGGTATTCCACTGTGCCACTCCCTCCACTCCACTTTGAGTCACTCTACTCTACTCCCTTCCACCCCACACCACTCCACTCTATGGTATTACACTGTGTGCCACTGCACTCTACTCATCTCCACTGTATGCTATTCCACTCTGTGCATCTCCACTCTACTCCACTCCACTATATACCACTCCAGAGTATGCTATTCCATTGTACGCCACTCTGCTTTACACCACTCCCCTTTACAGTATTCCACTCTACGTCAATCCACTTTATGCCACTCCACTTCATGCCACCCCACTGTACTGTACTCTACTACACTTAACTTTACGCCATTCAACTCTACTGTATTCCACTCTTTGCCACTCCACTCTATGCCACTCCACTGCATTCCACTCTACTCTATACTATTCCACTGTATGCCAATCCACTCTACGCCAATCCACTGTATGCTATATCACAATATGGCACTCCATTGTACTCTACTACACTCTACACCACTCCAATTTACACCCCTCCATTCCATGCCACTACACTCTATGCTGTTGTTCTGTAGACCACTCCACTCTATGCTACCGCACTCAACGCTTTTCCGCTGTATGCCATTCCACTTTAAGCCACTCCAATGTATACTACTCCTCCATCAGCTATTCCAGCATAACCCACTCCACTCTATGCCACTCCACTCTAAGCTATTCCACTCTATGGTATTCTACTCTACGGCACTGCACTCTACTCTACAACACTCTACTCAACTCTGTGCCACTCTCCAGTTGACACCACTCCACTGTTTGCCACTCCACTGTATGATATTCAACTGTTCACCACTCCACTGTACGTCACCCCACTCTATGGCACTCCAATCTATGCTATTCCAGTGAACGCCACTCCATTCCACACAAGTCCGCTCCAGGCCAAGATGTCATGCCGCGGGCCTCCGCAGCCCGGGTCGGGGAGGCGACTCGGGCCATGGTTGGAGCTGCGGTCTGTTTTCCCGGCTGCGGGCTCGCTGAAGCCCTTTTTCCAGCCACGGCTCGAGTCGTCGCCTGCGGAGAGGTCCGTGGCCCAGGATTCGTCATGACCGGGGTGCGGCACGGGCCTTGGCGTTAGGTGTAGGCCCCCCTCACTTTCCTGGTGTCTTGTTTTTTGGGCTATTTTCTTCTCCCATCTTCTTCCTTTTTTCTTTCTTTTTACTTTTCTTCTTTCTAGTGGGGCCATATTCTCTCTCTCCCAGCATGCCTTTCTTCTTGTCTACTTCCCTGCATGCATCTGGTTCCCTTTCTAATATGGCGTCCTCTTCTACCTTGTCCTGTAGTCTTTTCCCAATCCAAAATGGCGTTCTTGCTTTTTCCTGCATGTCACTTCCTGCTCAGGGGTATTTAAGGGGTCAGATTCTTGTTCTCCTTGCGCTGCAACACTTCTTTTGGTGGTGATCACGTTTTGGCTGGTTTCTTCTGATTCCAGTCTTTATTCCTGTTTGTTCCAGCTTTCTTCCAGTTTTTTATCTTGACTTGAAAGTCTGATATTTCTTCATGTGTCTTTTCTTCTGTTCTAGGGAGTTTCTGTCATAGAGGGTTTTTCACTTTAAGGGTTTTTTTTTTCCTCTGGGACTGCTTCTGGAGGGCATGGACTGCCTTGACGTACCATTGTCAGCAGCACTGTGGCTACCAGAAAGGGCCGCTCTTACCTTGGCCAGAGCAGGACCTGCAAGAATTGAGGTCGCCCTCCAGTTCCAGCTGACAAAGGCCATAAGCGAGGGGTAGATAATCACACAAGAAACTCTACACCCCAATACTCTATGCCATGACACTGTATGCCACTCCACTGTACACCATGACAATCTACCTTATAGCACTTTACCCCACAATACTCTATGATAATCCACAACATGGCACTGCACTATACGCCACTCCACTCTATGCCACTGAAGTCTACTCTGCTCTACAACCCTGTACTCCACTCTGCACCCCTCCATTTTACCAAACTTCACACCACTCTATGCCACTCCTCTGTACAACACTGTACTCTAGTCTCTGTCACTGTACACCATTCCAGTACACTCTATGCCACTTTACAACACTCTACTCCATTCTATGAGTCTACACAACTCCCTCTATAACACTTCATACCAATTTACTATGCTCTTCCCTATGATAGACTACTCCGTTCTATTCCACCCTACTCCACTACTCCTCTCTGTGCCACTCCATGTGAATCCACTCTATGCAACTCAACTCTGCAGCACTCTCTATATCACTCTACCACACTCTACTGTACTCTACATCACTCCACTGTACAACACTGGACTCCGCTGTATGCCACTCCACTCTGCTTCACTGTCTACAATTTTCAACACTCTACAACAAGCCACACCACTCCACTGTATGCCAAGCCACTCCAGTTTGTGACAGTTTGTGCCTCTCTATGCTATGCCATTCCACGCTACTCCACTTCATGGCACTCCACTTTACAATATGCCTCTCAACCGTATGACACTTTTCTCCACTCTATGCTACATCAATCAGCGCTATGCTATTCCACTGTATACCACTCGACTCCAATCCACCGTACGTAATTCACCGTATGCCACTCCACTCCACACCACTAAAGTCTTATTCAGTGCACCACTCCAATCTACATTATTGCACTGTATGCCACTCCACTTTATGCCACTCCACTCTATGCCACTCCACAGTATGCTATTCCCGTGTATACCACTTTATTCTACACTATCCCACTGTATACCACTCTATGCTATGCCATTCCAGACTACTGTATTCCACTCTATGGCACTCCACTCTACTCTACAACACTCTACTCAACCCTATGCCTCTCCCGTCTATGCCACTTCACTGTACACCACTCCACTCTAATCCACTCTACAACACCCCACTGCAGTCCGTGCCACTCTATTCTGATACGCCACTCCACTGTATGCCACCCACTATATGATATTAGACTGTACATCACTCCACTGTACACCACTCCACTCTACCCCATTCCACTCTATGCCATTCCTTCTAGGGAAAGATTGGGAACAATGTGTCCAGAACCACGCCTGCGTTGTTCACACATGCGGGTCGAGGCTTGCCTGAACAACGCAGGCCTTTTTCTCTGCCTTAACCACGCATGTGCCAAACAATGCACATGTGTGGTTAAGGCAGAGAAAAAGGAAGATCCATCGGGCAAGGCCGCGCTCAGATAAGTGGGGCTGGGGCAGGGTTTGGGGTAGTTTTTAGGGTGGGGCGGGGGTGAAGGGGTTGGGGTGGTTAGGCTGTTTTTTTTTTAAGGGGCAGGGGTGGGGGTCGGGGTTATTATGTTTTTAGGGGTGGGGGATCAGGGTATTTTTCTATTTGGGGGGTTGGGTTTTAGGGGCGGGGTTGAGGTAATTTTCTATTCAGGGTGGGGCGCATTTTAGGGGAGGGGTGGGGCGTCGCTGTAGTTTAGGGGCAGGGGGTTGGGATAGTTTAGATTTAGGGGCAGGGTGGGGGGTCGGGGTATTTTTAGTTTTTAGGGGAGGGGGTTTGGGTAGTTTAGGTTTTAGGGGGTAGAGGTTTGCTGTAGTTTTAGGGGTGGGGGTGGGGGTGGGCTAGTCAGGGTATTTTTAGTTTTTAGGGGCGGGGTGGGGGGGTTGGTGTAGTTTAGGTTTTAGGGGGGGTCGGGGTAGTTTAGGTTTTAGGGGTTGAGGTATTTTTAGAGGTGGGGTGGATGAGTCGGGGTATTTTTAGTTTTTGGAGGTGGGGGTCGGGTAGTTTAGGTTTAGGGGTGGGAGTTGGGGGTCAGGGTATTTTTAGTTTTTAGGGGCGTGCGTGGGGGGATCGGGTAGTTGAGGTTTTACGGGGTGGGTGGTTGTGGTAGTTTTAGGGGTGGGGTTGGGGAGTTGGGGTAGTTTTAGGGGCGGGGGTTGCGGCGAGGGGGTTGGGTTTTTAGGGTTGTGGTAATTTTTGGTTTATTTTTGGGGGTGGAGGTTGGTTTTAGACTCAGGGTCGGTGGGGGTATCAGGGTAGTTTTTAAGGGTTTAAGAGTTTTTAAGGGAGGTCAGGGTACTTCTGTTTTTAGGGTGGGGGTGGAAATCGTTGTAAAGGCATGCGTGGTAAAGGCATGCGTGGAAACAACGCAGTCAGAGTTCCGACCACATTGTTCAGGCATGCGTGGTTGTCGCATGCGTTGTTCCATCATTCAGTCTCCTCTCTATAGTCCTCCATTCTACTCCACAGCACAATACTCAACTTTACACCACTCCACTGTATGTCACTGCACTCTATTCTATAACACGCTGCTCCACACCACTCTACTCTGTGACATGCCACTCCATTGTATGCCTCTCCAGACTATGTTAGTCCACTATACCTTATTTGACTATACGCCACTCCACTGTACACAACTCCACTCTATGCCACTCCACTCTATGCTACTCCGGTCTACGCAATTTCAGTGTATGCCACTCCACTCTACGCCAAGACACTGTATGCCACAACACTCTATGCCATGACACTCTATGCCACCCAACTGAATGCTACAACAATTTACCCTATGACACTCAAAGACAGAACACTGTACAACACTGGACTGAACGCTACTCCACTCTATTCCACTGGTCTACTCTGCTCTACAACTTTGTACTACTCTCTATGACACTCTACCTCCCTCCAGTCTGACAAGCTCCTCTCCATTCTATGCCACTCCACTGTACAACACTGTACTCCAGTCTCTGTCACTGTACAACACTCTAGTACACTCTGTGCCACTGTTCGACACTTTACTGCACTCTTCAGCTCTCTTCGCAACTGTCCTCATGACACTGCACCCAAATTTACTTCACCTTACTATAAAATACACTACTTCAGTCTCCTCCACTCTAATCCACTACTCCACTCTAATCCACTACTCCACTCTACGCCACTCCACTCCATGCCACTCTGTGCAACTCGACTCTACAGCACCCTATGCCACTCCTCTTTATTACACTCTCCCACACTCTACTGTAGCTACATCACTCCAATGTACACCATTGTACTCCACTCTATGCCACTTCACTCTTCTACACTCTCCCACACATTACTGTACTCTGTCACTCCACTGTACAGCACTGTACTCCACCCTATGCCACTCCACTCTATGACAGTTTTTGATACTCTGCAACACACCACCCCACCCCACCCCACTGTACAGCACATCACCCCCTTCCCTGTGCTATGCCACTCCACAGCACTATACAACATGCCACTCCACTCTATGACACTTTACTTTATCCTAAGCTATTCCAGTGTATGCCACTCCACTCTACAATGTTCCACTATATGCCACTTCACTTTCCATCACTCCTTTGTATGCCACTTCATTATACGCTGTTCCAGTGTATGCCACTCCACTCTACACTACTCCTCTCTAAACTATTCCACTCTATCCCACTCCACTCTGTGCCATTCCGCTGTACGCTATACACTCCATGGTACCCTACTCTACTCTACAACACACTACTTGACTCTACGCCACTCCACCTTACTTTACACCACGCCACTCCAGAACACGCCACTCTACTCTACTCAACACTATTTCAGTGTACATCAGTCCACTCTGTGCCACTCCACTCTACTGTATGCCAAGACACTGTACACCACAGCACTAAAAGCCATGAAACTCTATGCCACCCCACTCTATTCTATGACACTGTACTCCATGACATTCTACCTTGTATCACTCAATGCCACAATACTCTACCATACAACACTCTATGACAAACACTATATAACACTGCATTCTATGCCACTCCACTCTATGTTACTACAGACTACTTTGCTCCACCACACTTTAGTCCACTCTACGACACCCTGCGTCCCTCTAGTCTACCATCCTCTACTCCACTCTATGCCACTTCTCTGTACAACACTGTACTCAGTCTCTGTCACTGTACAACACTCTAGAACACTATACCACTGTATGACGCTTTACTTTACTCTATGACACTTTACACAAATCCCTGTATGAAATGTCAGCCAATTTACTCAACTCTACTCTATGATACCCTGCTCCAGTCTACTGGACTACTACCATACTCCATGCACCTCCACTCAAGGCTATTCTATGCAACTCGACTCTACAACACTCTGGGGGTCATTCTGACCCCCGCGGGCGGCGGAAGCCGCCCGCCTGGCGGGAACCGCCAGAAGACCGTACCGCGGTCAAAAGACTGCGGCGGTCATTCTGACTTTCCCGCTGGGCTGGCGGGCGACCGCCAAAAGGCCACCCGCCCGCCCAGCGGGAAAGCCCCAGCAACGAGGAAGCCGGCTCCGAATGGAGCCGGCGGAGTTGCTGGTGTGCGACGGTTGCACCCGTCGCGATTTTCAGTGTCTGCCAAGCAGACACTGAAAATCTTAATGGGGCCCTGTTAGGGGGCCCCTGCAGTGCCCATGCCAGTGGCATGGGCACTGCAGGGGCCCCCAGGGGCCCCACGACACCCGTTCCCACCATCCTGTTTCTGGCGGTGAAAACCGCCAGAAACAGGATGGCGGGAAGGGGGTCGGAATCCCCATGGCGGCGCTGCTTGCAGCGCCGCCGTGGAGGATTCCCTGGGGCCACGGGAAACTGGCGGGAAACCGCCGTTTTCCCTTTTCTGACCGCGGCTGTACCGCCGTGGTCAGAATGGCCCCAGAAGCACCGCCAGCCTGTTGGCGGTGCTTCCGCGGTCGTTGGCCCTGGCGGTCCATGACCGCCAGGGTCAGAATGACCCCCTCTATGCCAATATACTCTACCACACTCTTCTGTACTCTACGTCACTCAACTGTACAACACTGTACTCCACTTTGTCACTCCCCTCCACAACAGTTTCCAACACTTTACAACACGCCACACCACTCCAGTGTATGACACGCTACTCAACTTTATGCAATGCCACTCCTCTCAACTCAGCTGTACTCTACACTACAACTCACCACTCCACTCTATGACACTTTACTCTACTCTACACAACACCACTCAATTTCTCTCTACTGTATGAGACTTTACCCCACTCTGTGACACTCCACTCTATGACAGACTACTGTACTTTATGCAACTCCAAATTACAACAGTCTACTGCACCTTATACCACTGTATAACAATCTACTCCACTCTATGCCCCTACACTCAACTGTACACAACTCTACCCCCACTCTTTGCCCGAATAACACTCTACAAACTCTAATCCACTCTAGGAAACACTATGCAACTCCCTCTGTGCCACTACACCCACTTTACTCGACTCTACTACACAATTTAATTTTCTACTCCACTGTATTCCACTACTCCACTGTACACCACTCCACCCCACACTACTCTATGCCACTCAAACCTATGACACTATATACCACTCCACTCTACCAGACTACAACACTGTACTGTATCCCACTTCACACTACAACATTGTACTCTACTGTATGCCACTCCACTCAATGACACTTTCCAACACTTTACGGCATGCTACTCAACTCTATGCCATTCCAGCCTATGTTATTCCACTGTACGCCACTCCACTCTACGCCACTCAGTTTTATGCTGTTCCACTGTATTCCACTCCACACAACTCTGCTGCATGCCATGCCACTCCACTCTACTCCACTATACGTCACTCTGCATCACTCTTTGCCACTCAAACCTATGACATTATATACCACTCCACTCTACCAGGCTCTACAACACTGTACTTTATGCCAATCCTCTCTACAACATTGTACTCCACTGTATGCCACTTCACTCACCGACACTTTCTAACACTTTATGGCATACCACTCAACTCTGCGGCACTCTAGTCTATGGATTCCACTGTATGCCTCTCCACTCTACCCAATGCCACTCTATGCTATTCCACCCTATGCCACTCCATTCTACCCAACTCTACAACACTGTACTCCACTCAACA
Organism: Pleurodeles waltl; assembly: GCF_031143425.1. Taxonomy (NCBI): domain Eukaryota; kingdom Metazoa; phylum Chordata; class Amphibia; order Caudata; family Salamandridae; genus Pleurodeles; species Pleurodeles waltl. The sequence goes on along the minus strand of NC_090444.1, from coordinate 536,656,152 downwards.
ACACAATCCTCCAATCAATAGCACTCCACTGTACAACAGTGTATGTGAGTGTACGGCACCTTAGTTTACTCTGTGCCACTGTACAACAGTCTACTGTATGACACTGTATGCAACTCTCTCTAGGCCACTCCACCCTACTTTACTGCACTTAACTCCAAGACACACTACTTCATGCTACTCTACTTTACTCCACTACTCTACAACACTGCAGTGTACGCTACTTTGTGCCACTCAACTCTACTCCACCCTATGCCACTCCACTCTACCTCCCTGTACCGTAATCTACTCTGCTCCGCACCACTCTACTCTACAACACTGTGGCACTCCACTCTGCAACACCTTCCAAGACTTTCCGACACAGCAGACCACTCCACTGCACGCCACACCACTCACTCTATGACAATTTACTCCACTGTATGCAACACCAGGCCAGTCTACTACACTCCATGTCACTCTACTCTACAACATAATACCCTACTCTGTGACACTTAACTTCACTATATCCTACATGACTCCACTTCACTCTACTTCACTATGCAATAGTTTACCCTACCCCCACACCTCTGCTCTACACTCCACATTACAGCGCTCCACTCTACAATGCTCTCTTCCACTCTATGCAACTTCATTCTACAAAATATTACTACACTCTTTGTCTCTCTACGAGACTCTTCTACACTCTATCCATGTACCTTCCTCTGTACAACTCTGTATTGCACTCTATTCTGGTAAACTCTACTGTACAACACTTTACGCCACTCTACAAGACTTTCTAACACTCTATGACACAGCACTCCACTGTACTCTTCGGGATGCCACTCCAATTTATGACAATTTACTCAAATCTGTGCCACTCCACTCTACTGCACTCCACACCACTGTGCACTATGAGACACCACTTCAATCTATGACACTTTGGGCCTCATTATGACTTTGGTGGTCTTTTCTTAAGACTGCTGCGGTGGCGGCTGCCAAAAAACCTCCATGGTGGCGATAATCCGACTGCTGTAATAAGAGTCACACACTGATGACCACCAGCACCGCCAGCCTGACAACTTTCGACCCACCAGATTATGACCCACAAAACACCACAGCGGTTCTTCCATGGCAGAAAACCATTGGCGGTCCGAACCACCACGCTCAAAAGCTCAACTCATACAGAACACAACACCACACTGGACAGTTCGAATACCCCACACCTGGCACACATACACACAGCAGACACACCTACTCACTGCACTATATAACACCCCCCCACTCAACCCACAATCCTTTGCGACAAAAAACACATACAGAGAATTTGAGTAGCTACAGAATGACTCATTACTTAGCACATATACACCATAGGCACATATACACTTCACATTCAGCACACACCACACAGCTGCATGATCAACACCATACACACATCACTACTTCACAGAAACACCACATCCAACCAGCACACATACCCAAACACCGCCACCCCACCAAGCACCCTACACTGCACCCTTACACACACAACCCACACCTTCACCCACAACACAACCACCATGTCCGTCAAAAGCACCCACGCTTCACAGACAATGAGTTGAGGGTCATGGTCGATGTAATTGTCAGGGTAGAGCCACAACTGTTTGGAGCACAGGTACAGCAAACATCCATTGCCAGGAAAATAGAGTTACGGCAGAGAATAGTCGACAGGGTCAACTCAGTGGGCAACCATCCACACATACAGGAGGACATCAGGAAGAGTTGGAACGACCTATGGGGGAAGGTGCGTTCCATGACATTGAGACATCAAATTGCTGTGCTGAAGACTGGCGGTGTGCCCCCACCTCCTCTCCTAGAGTTCACATTGTGGGAGGAGAAGGTCTTGGACATCCTGCATCCAGAGTGCCTGACTGGAATACCTAGAGAACTGGACTCTGGTAAGTAACTAATACGCCCCTGGCAGAAAATCGTCCAGCCCAGCCTGCCTCCTCACCACCCAATCACACCTCTGTTCACCCAATCTCCCACTACACCTCCCACCCAATCACCTAATGCCCCTCTCCTGCATGCCACACCCCCACCCAGCCCCAATGGCCACACAGTCTCAGCCAATTGCACGGATAGCACAGCCAATCACAATCACTATGACTCCCAGAAATCACCTGCCCATCTCCATCAAACAGTGCAATGTACACATCACATCTCTTGCATGAATGACTATTGCACTAGCTACACCAACTGGATGCTTCGACTGAGGACCACAACATGGCAATGACAGCAATGCTATGACACAACACAATGCCAAAAAACGGTAAACACAGACACAGCACTGTCACCAAACCTAAGGGCCATTTAACCAAATCAACAACCCTGAAATGGACTGTGTAGAAGGTATACTCCATGCACAACATGCACAGACAGGACAAGGAATCTTGCATACACATATATCCCCCCACCCCCCATTTGGACCCAATGCTGCAATGTACAGCCATACCCACTCACAACTAGCAAGCCTGAATTGCCACATGCTAACAGGGCACACCTGTTAGTGAACCATCACACAGGAACAGAACCCAACCACCGACCTAAAGTTACCAAGCCTGACTGACAACAACCCCTATGGAGCATGGTACATATGTCACAATACACTATCCACAAACTGTGGTAGCAGTGCTGCACCTGTCACTGCCATTGCTGGGAATCAAGTCAAGCCACTGTATGCATCCAACAAAGAGACAACCATTCACATCTCTACCATTTAACCCTCTCACACTCCATCCACAGGTACCCCTGCCAGTGCCACCATAGAGAGGATACCAGAGACTGCCAGCCCTACTCAGGATGAAGGCCCCAGTGAGGACAACGCTGCTGGATGTCTGGACACTGACGACCCACCTGGCCCATCTGGGAATCCTGGTCAGTCTACCACTCCCTGCCTAACCCTGCCCACATCAAACACCCCACCACCCTGTGGCACCAATATCACAGCCAACCCTTCATCCCCAAATCTGTGTCCCAAGGGCTGACCAATCAATAGTGTGTCCCACAGTACAGGGACCAAGGTCGACCCCCCACACCCTAGACAATGAAATTCCTGGTGAAACTGGGATTGGGCACACTGTGCCAGGGGCACAGGCACATAGGGGCAGAGGGCATGGGAGGGAACCTGTGGCCCAGAGGATGGGGCACCCAAGGCAGTCACCTGATCAGGAAGCCATCTCCCAAGTCCTGTGGGCATATCAACAATCCCAGACAGGATGGGACAGCTCATTACCATTTTGGGGGAAAACCAAAGGCTCCAGAGGGAATACCACCAGGAGGTCAGCACCAGTGGCAGGCCCACAATGCCACCATGGCCTCCATTGCAGGGTGTTCAGGGACATTAACACCACCCTGCGTGCTTCCTCCACCCACCAGCAGGCCCCTTCCACTAGCCACATCACATCTGAGCCCTCAACATCTGCGGCAGCTAGTGGAATGGAGGACCAGTCAGGGGAACCACAGTCCTCAGGTACCCCCTGCAAACATGGACGCCCATCCAGACATCCGCTGGAGCAGATGCCAAAACAAAACCAACTGCCAGGAAGTGACCCTCTCCTGATTTTTATCCCTTGTGTGCCACTGAGACACCCTGTTGACTGTTCAATTACATTTCTCCATTTTCCCATGGCCTATGGACACTGGACTTGTGCTACCTACAGCTGTGCCGCCTACTCTGATGAATTCAACCACCATGACCCCATTCATCCCCTGTTGGACAATTAATGCACAATAAACACTGTAGGTCACAACAAATGCATATGTGTCTTTATTTGTACTATTACAAAAGTTTGAACAGCAATATGTTATGTAGGTATGGCCCCCAAAACCAACAGGCAGTGTAATGGACAGCAGAGAGAGGCATCCCCTGCAGGAGACACAGAACAACGGACACACCAGAGCATATCCACTGTTCCAACCTGCAAAAAGACCATGACAGAGACTTCCATCAGGATGGTAGGCATGATGGCACACAAAGCACATATGCAGTTCATAGTTGTCGTGCCCAGTGTGGATTGCCAACTAAGGAGTGCACAACATATGTCACTTCTACATCATCTGTTACAGGAAATGCATCACAAAACACTGTAGCTGGCATCTGTCATGGGCTAATCTCTACTCTGTAATCAGTTACCAAAGGCCAATGAACAGTAATGCCTCAAACAATATGTAGTAGAGGCAAAGATATGCAGTTACTTGCTGGAATGATATGAGAACAGGAGAATGCTGGACACATACCACAATACAGGCCTGTCCATAAGAGATATGATACTTGCAACCTGCATAGAGTAAACCTGTTAGAGATGAGACATTTTAACTCTGCACCTTACATGTAATCAGTCACCTCCCACAACATGCACATAGGCATAGGAACACATTACACCACCACTGATGATTCAAATCAGGAGGACCATTGACACCAATCAATGCGGAAATATAACACTTGCAAGTACCCACACAACAGACCTGTATTTTACTGGAAGTACTGATTGATGAGCTCTGTTCTAGAGTCAGCTGCTCCTTCCTCATCTGCCTCCTCATCACTTTCCATGTCTGCATCACCAGCCACTGGTCCAGCAGCCTCATCCTCATCAACTAGTAATGGTATCTGATGTCTCAGCGATTGTGGAGCATGCAGCAGGCAACTATGATCTGGCATGCCTTTTGGGGAGTATAGAGGAGGGCACCTCCAGAGACGTCCAGGCACCTGAATCTAGCCTTCAGTAGGCCAAATGTCCTTTCAATTACACACCTCGTGCTGCCGTGAGCCTCGCTGAATGGAGTTCCCCTTCCGTGGCAGAGTACTTCACTGGTGTCAACAGCCAGGGAAGGTTAGGATAGCCTGTGTGCACAGAAGTGGGACCTGTTACAATACAGATACCGACACAAGGAAGAATGTGATGACAGGTGCCATAACACAAACACACATCCAAATGCATACATACCAATGAGCCAAGCCCTCTCTCTCTGTAGACGTGCCCTCATGTGGGGGACACTGCTGTTCCTCAGAATGTAGGAGTCATGCACAGATCCTAGAAACTTGGCTGTCACTTAGGAGATGTACTGGTCCGCCACACACACCACTTGAACATTGATGGAGTGGTAGTTTTTCCTGTTTCTATACACCTGTTCATTGGCATTGAGAGGGATCAAAGCTTTATGTGTGCCTTCTATGGCCTCTATCACATGAGGGATGTGTCCCATCTCACAGACATCTGCCTTCACATAGGCCAAATCCGCATGTTGGGGGAACCTGATGTAGCTGTCCAGGTGTTTCAAGAAAGCACAGAGTACATCCTTCAACACAAGACAGAACATGGGCTGTGACATCCCTGCAGCCAAGCCCACTGTATTTTGAAAGGAGCCTGTGGCAAGAAAGTTTAGCACTGACAGGACTTGGACTGTGGGATGGATGGCATAGGGATTACGTATGGCAGGAAATAGGTCTGGCTCCAACTGGGTACAAAGATCCATGATGGTCTGATGATTCAGACGATAGGTCAGGATGATATGCCTGTCCTCCAGGGTTGCAAGGTCAACTAGTGGACGGTGCACTGGTGCATGTCTCAATCTCCTCCTGACAGGGCATCTAGGATAGAGAGGAGAGAATGTACAAAGTGATTAGCACTCCACACATGCCAGCTGAACATGTCCTCATCGCACACACCTAACAATGTAGACATGCCTCGCACTGCTGACACACACTATATTGGGCATGCTGAAGCGGCATGGGCACCATCCTTGCTACAGATTGCTCAATACACTGCTCAATAGTTTGTGACATACATCACATGTGTAATATTCTGGTACACTGAGCATATATGTAGTCATTCTATATACCTATATGATCACACCGCCTGTGAGGCTCTGAGTATCTGGATATGCACGTCTTCTGTCAACCGGCCATATGATGTCACTGTGTCATGCATGCTTACATGTATCAGCCTAAGCATGCTCCGAATTCTGGTAAAAAAACTGTGTATGGGGCACTTATCTTGGTGCAACAAGGCATGATATGTGCATATAATGGCCCCCATCCAACTTCTCATCAGTTAACATTGCTGCCTATGGGGGACTGGGGCCAATACCAATCACCGCCGGTGGTGACGGTCCTGTACGCGGTGGCCATGCTCACTTGACTCCTGACACTCTTGCAAGCAAGACCTCCACAACATTGAGTTGCTGTGTACTGTCTCTGGGAGCCATCATGCCATGTCCTGCAGGTAATAGGACCCCAGCCTTCATCCAAGAAGAGCTTGAGAAGCTGGTGGAAGCTGTCCTACCCCTGTATGGACAGCTGTATGGGGCACCAGAGGAGCAGGTGAGCCCAATGCCTTAGTCATGTGTGATAGGAGTGTGTTTGTGAGGGTGAATAGCGTAAGTGTGTTAGTCAGGGAGTACATGCAGGCAGGGTGCATGGAGTTAAGGCATGCAAACTGTGATGATGGGTATGTGTGGGCATTTGGTGAGTCTGCTGTTTATAGTCCACTGCTGTTGGTATGGTGGCAGTCTACATGACTTTCTCCTTCTGTCTGTCACCCATGCAGGTAAAGGCCCATCTGGCATGCCATCACCAAGCAAGTGCAGCCCCTGGGGGT